>NW_010972664.1:24229135-24550769 GCF_000737465.1 Haliaeetus leucocephalus
GGGGCGTGGGGGCGGGGGGGGGGGGGGGGGGGGGCGGGGCGGGGCGGTGAGTGAGCTGCTGCCTGGTGCTTACTTGCTGGCTGCGGTTAAACCACGACACTGTGGGATGGGGGAGAGAATCGGAAGGAAAAAGGTAAAACACGTGGGTTGAGATAAGAACAGTTTAATAGGACAGAAAGGAAGAAAATTATAATAATAAAAGGATTGGAAGATACAAAACAAGTGATGCACAATGCAATTGCTCACCACTCGCTGACAGATGCCCAGTCAGTTCCTGAGCAGCAATCCCCCCCCAGGCCAACTCCCCCCAGTTTATATACTGGGCATGACACCACATGGTATGGAATACCCCTTTGGCCAGTTTGGGTCAGCTGCCCTGGCTGTGTCCTCTCCCAACTTCTTGTGCCCCTCCAGCCTTCTTGCTGGCTGGGCATGAGGAGCTGAAAAATCCTTGACTTAGCAACAACTGAAAACATCAGTGTGTTATCACATTCTTCTCATATTAAACCCAAAACATAACACTGTACCAGCTACTAGAAAGAAAATTAACTATCCAAACTGAAACCAGGACACATAGTTAAGCCACTTTACATCTCTTATTCTTGTGTTCTGTTAATATGCTTTCAAACCGATTACTCCAATTATCCTAAAAATTTCCTTGGGCAGGTCCTGTTCAGGTGCATCAGTAATGCTATAGGCTTTTGGTTACAAATTTTAACACTGTGGGCATATTTCCAAGATCAGTCCACTTGCCACATTGAGGATTATATGCCCGTATATACCGTCACCTGGGGAGTACTCAGCTCAACTGGATCATGCCAATGACATCAGTTGTTGCCATCTCTGATGCCCAGGGGATTCCTCCTTCCCAGTAGCTGGAGCCCAGCCCAGTGCACCCAGGGAGGGGATGTCCTGTTCTGTATAGGTAATTCTGACAGGGATAAGTAGTCTGCTACACCTGTTTCTGGTGCAGAATTGGTTGCCTCTGTCAGTTTCTGCTGCCTTTTCCTATTCCTGGCAAACGCTATTTCCACTCTAGTTTTTCTATTAGTGAGCCAGCAAAAGCAGATGGCGTGATGCAGTTAAATTACACAGATGTATGTGTTTCTCTCCTTCTGTGTCTCACAGCATGCCTGTAGCATGCCTGTCAGGTCTTGCTGATGCTGCAGGAGAAGCAATCAGTAAGAATTCCTTTCTCAAAGACTTGGCTGCTGCGATGGCTTTATGTCCTCCTGTGATCCTAGGTTTAACCAGAGAAGAAGTAAACCACTCTTGGCTTGGAGCTAAATGTTAAGGTGGTTCCTTTCCCTTAGGATTTCTTTTAACAAAGTGTCTTGTCTTTGCCAGACTTGTCTTGCCTTTTGAATTTCCTCCTCACTGCTTCCCGTCTGGCTTGGAAAGGGTAGAGTTACACAGATAGAAACATCCTATGCATCACAGAATCATAGCAGTACAGAGTACTCCTGTGCTCTCATGATATTGCACAGGAAGCTTCATTCAGTGCAGAGAGGGAGACTGCTAGGGAAGCATAGATTTGCCAGGATACTCACTGAATACAAAGAAGTATTCAGTTCATCTCAGTGCAATCTCTTCTGCCTCAGTCCTTGGCACAGGGTTGTAAGGTGTCCTGATGCTGGGCTAATGAGGATAGTGAGATTGTTTGGGAAAGGATTTGTTTGTCTGTGTGTCTTCTCAGCTGCCTGGGACAAACTCACATTTCTTGATGTATCGTGATGGCTAGAACAACTGTTGTTTTTATGTACAAATAAGTCTTATCTAGTTTATGGTGACTCACAGGTATTTCTTCTAGACACATCATTACACTGGCATGCTCTAGGCAAATTCTCAACAGCCTGCGTTTCCACTACATTTAAGCTCTGATCCAAAAAATCATACCCATGTTGAAGGTTCAGACCTTTTTCTTTTGAGATACTTAGTTGATCTGAATAAGGTTTATAATAAATTTCCTTCACATTCTTGAATAAATTAGCAGCTTTCTTGGGTGGAGAGGGAGTGCCTACTGGAAGGGTAGGGCTCAGGTTTTGAGGGATAAGTGGAGTCCAAGAGAGATGACAGAATGCAAGGGAGGCTTTTTGTTTCGAGACCTGAAAGAAATTTCATTATGAGCCAAGACAACAATACTTCAACTTCTATTCCATCAACATGTGGACTTTTTCAATCTG
The DNA here is from genome assembly GCF_000737465.1 of Haliaeetus leucocephalus. Lineage (NCBI taxonomy): Eukaryota > Metazoa > Chordata > Aves > Accipitriformes > Accipitridae > Haliaeetus > Haliaeetus leucocephalus. The sequence continues at coordinate 24,231,319 of NW_010972664.1, forward strand.
CCTTGATACGATTAAAAAAAATGACAGACATGTATAGGTATGACCATCACTTGCCATTTATGGAAAGAAATTAAACTTTCTCTTACTATGTAATTGGTATGACTTTGGGAGACAATAAGTCATCATGCTATGGAGGGAGGAAAGAAAAGAGAAGCTTTTCCCTCCAATCAAATGTGTGATTCTCTTGTACATAATTCAAATGGCAGAGCTGCATCTAAAGCGAGGACAAGAATAACTTCTTGCTGAGTTTCTCATCTCACAAAGCACTACCTAGAAAATGAATTCTAGTCCTCACATTCTGTGTGACAAGTAAGAATATCCAAAAGATGAAACAGAACTTTGATGATTTTCTTGCAGTTCAGTCTCCATTCCTAACAATCTCCAGAAAGCTGTCCTGTGTATCTGTGAAGAGAAGCATAAATTTGAGAGGAGATCTTTAAACAGTTTCTAATAAGAAAATGTCATGATATATTACCTCAGTAGAAAAAAAAAAAATTACAATGAAAATATTCAGAAACAAAACGCAAAAAGTGTCCAGGCAGTCTTGGCAACAAGAAATTATATGGGAAGTTAGAAAGATTTTCTTAACAGTCATGCTTGTATATCTTCTAAGTATGTAATCACTTCTCTGCAAATAAGACAAACTTAGGTAAACTAATCCTAAATGCAGGTTGTTCTGGTTCTACTAGTACCCGATTAGCATTTTATGAACAGAGGTGTATTTCCAAAAGTGGTCAGTACAGCTCAGCAGCCTCTATCACTGTCCTAGCTCTTCAATGTCATCATAGCCCGTATCTTCAAGAGCAGGGGATGAATGTCTCGCAGCCTCAGAAGTCCTGCTTCCTGACACATTAGGACTCCAGTCTGAAAACATGAAGGGAAGAACACTGAGAGAAATGCATATTCTGTACGTATTACCTTTACATGGTTATGCAGCTGGCAGCATGGGCTGTCAGTTGCCACCTCCAGAAATTAGAACCTTAGATATGCATGGCTGTGAAAGACCTGAAAAATGCTTGTCTCGTCCTGCCTCCTGCTACATGTACACATATCCAAGGATCAAGCTTGCTGTTCCCAGAAAACAGGTTACTGATCTAACTTTAAACACTTCTAATAAAGGCAATTCTTCAAAATCCCTAAATAACCCAACTCCGTTTTTATTGCCTCGAGTGTTACCTGACACGTTGCAAATTTAGATCTGTCCTTGTCCATCCCACAAATGTGCCCTGAACTGGCTCCTCCCAGGGCTATCACAGGAGAGTGCTCAGCCCCTTGTCTGTGTTTGAAACCCATTAAGAGGATGTAACCCACCTTACTGCCTGAGGGGTGGTGTTGCCCACAAAGGTATGAGACTTATTATGAGATACAGGGGAAGAGCATCTTGGGATTAGAGACAATTTACTATGGGCTGCTTAGAGGAGGAAACAAAAGCACAGAGAAGGAGGGACCAATGTAGTTTGGGGAGGAAGAAACATGAGAAAATACAATGCTAAGGGAATAAAAAGGGCTATGTGTGTGTGTGCGCGTGCATGTGTGTGCACATGTGCGTGCTTGTCTGTCTGCGTGTGAGTACTGGATAGACTTGAGTGTCTAAGGCCAGTTACTGGTGGAAACGTAGTGTTCATGCGCATGTGGGTGTGGGAGGGGTGCGTGTGTGTAGATCTGTTAGTACATGCGGGTGCCAGCAACTTGAGAGACCTAGGATCCAGGGGCAGCTAGTGGATAGACTAAGTGTCTAAGGCCAACTGCTGGAGGGATCCATACTGTGTGTGTACATACATATTTTCCACCAATAGGCTTTCATCCTGGTCAGCCAGGGAGGGGAGCAGGATAAGGCCATCGGTGCTGCTCGTGTTTGAGTGCTGTGTTTTCTGTCTGCGTTGGCTCTACAAGCCAGCCTTGTGCACCTGCATATACGTATTATATGTGCGTGCATGTGTGTGCATGCCAACGCGTGCTCAGCCTCACTACTGGCTGGGCTGAGGGTCATGGAAACTCCATCAGACTACCAGATTTAGCAACCCCTAGTATCTCCTAATTTTTAGAAGACAAACAACAGATGAGAGAGATGAATATACCTTAACTATACATGGTTTTTGCAAACAGCAAAGTTTGTCAATACAGCAGAGCAGCTTTGTATGAAGTCAACAGCAAGTGAGGTTCACAAAGACAGAGAATTCGTTTACGTAAGGCAATGTATACAATTTCTTACATAATGTTAAAATGAATATAATCATGGGCTGTTAAAAAAAAAAATCTCTTATGTTTCTCTAATCACTTTGAGTCCTAAAATGTTTTGATTATTTTTTCATGTTTTCAGTCTGTCAAATGTATTTATCACTACCCCAAAAGGTGGAGTTCAGCCGCTGATCAGAAGGTGTTCCACAGTTATATTAAGTGCACAGAGAAATAAAAGCCTATCTTAAATTTTTTGTTAATTCTTTTTGATTTAGATGGACCGAATCTAGTTCTAGGATAAAAACCTAGCTGAATCCATCCTCCAGGCACTATCCACTGTCTTTAAGAACTCACAGAGAACAGGCTCTGAAGGACTGGGAAAACATGAACAACATATGCTTATTTTTAAGATGGTATGTGTGGGAGAAGAATCAAGATTAGGAGTTGCAGAAAGTTTGACTTCAGAAAGACATGAGAACAAATAAACTACTTGTAAGGACACAGAAGAAAAAAAGCAGGTAGATAACAGGTAACATGGATTTATCAAAAATAAATCACACCAGATAAATCTGATTTTTCTTTTTCATTATCTAAAAGTGCTTTTATAAGGGAGTAGAGCAAATTGTCACTCAACTCACAAGTAAACTATAGAAATATGGTCTAACTCAAACCTCTGTAGACTGGGTACAAATTCAGTCAAAAATGCTATTCTTTATGTAGCTCACTGTACCAGGTAAGATTCTTTGACAGCCCTCAATACAACCAAGTTTTTTTGTTAAGTCCTAAGATGAAAGACACATGTTCTTATTACGTTCTCCAGATGGTACCATACTATACTATAATTCAAATGATCCTGGCAAAGTTTTGATGAAGATAGAATGACATCTAATGACGCTTGAAGGACTACAGATGAAGGGAGAAACAATCAACTGCATAATTAGAAAGGTTGGTGTCTAATGGTATGTAGTATTTTACAGAGCAGTATTTGAAGTTGCATCAGGCCAGACACTGAACACTGTCAGGAGAGTCATGCTGTTGCAAAAAAAGGAAACATCACACTAGCATGCATCAACAGAAGGATATCCTCTAACACCTACGAAGTGGTCCTTCTGCTCTACCTGACACTAGTAAGGTCTTAATACCATGCTGTACAGAAATACTGTAAAATTTTGGGTTTGAAACACTTTTTGGAAGATATGGACCTACTGACATAGCCTGAGTGGAGACATACAGAATGAGCAGAGATCTAGTCAACAAGATCTAAGTAGAAGATTGACTAATTTAGGTTGCAGCAGTCTAGAGAAACAAAATACAAAACAGAACTGTGGGGAGATATGTTAACAATCTTCAAGTACTTAAACGGCTGCTACAAAATGAATGCAACTCCTCTATTCCCACGGTCATTGTAATCAGTAACAATTTTAATTTGCAGCAGTGAAGACTTGGGTTAGGCCACAGGCAAGAACTTTATAGCTGTAAGGAAAACATAGCATGGGGACAAGATTACTTGCAGAGGCTGTGGAAACACTGCTATTGAATGGCTGTAAGAACAGCATAAAAAAACATCTAACCAACACTCTCTGTGTAGGTAGGTAGTGTTCCTTCCTGACAGTGGTTAGCGAAAACTGAGGTGATCCCTTGAGGTACCCTCCACCTTAATTTTCCCTGAGTTCAGTACAGTAACTATAGATGATGAAAACTAACAGCACTTCTCATCTGGCCTCACCTGTCCGTGCATCCTTGTTTCTGTCATGTTCTTGAGGGATCCCAATGATTTCCTGTTCATTCTGCCCAGAAAGAGAAGCATCTTTAGGTCCAGGAGCTTCTGTCACATCATCATAACCATCTTCCAGGGCATTTCCAGGCAGTGGAGAGACCTCTGGAACAGTACAGATATTAACTGTAATGGGGAAAGATCTTCCACTAGAGAAAGCAGTAGCTGATGCTCCAGCTATAAGGGCCTGTAATACTGACATTATCATGATGATAATGAAGAATAATAAATCAGGAATCCTCCTGAGGACTCTAAGGTATTCCAGGCAACAATGATATAGCTCCAATAATTGTTATACATTGCTGTAACAAGTAGGAAGCGAAAATCAATGTGGAGGAGGGACAGGAGGGGGAAGAAGATCTGGAGAAGGACATAGTTAGTGACAGCGTTTATTTCAGAGTAAGATTCCCCATTGCATTTCATAATTGCACAATGACAAATTACTCCTCATTTATCTCTGAGTAGCACCTGCTTCCTTGTCTTTTCATTACTTTAAACACCTTCTGTTAAATTTCTCTGAAATGGCCTAGCTAAGTAGCCACCCTTGGCCATTTGCCTATTGACATGTGGATACAAACTTAGGCCAAACCTTTGGAGAAAAATATCTGCAGTTTTGCTTCCCTTCTCCAGGCTAAACAACCCCAGCTCTCTCGGCCTTGCCTCATAGGAGAGGTGTTCCAGTCCTCTTTGTGGCCCTCCTCTGGACCCACTCCAACAGGTCCATGTCTTTCTTGTACTGGGGACCCCAGAGCTGGACGCAGTACTCCAGGTGGGCTCTCACCAGCATGGAGCAGAGGGGCAGAATCGCCTCCCTTGACCTGCTGGCCACGCTGCTTTTTATGCAGCCCAGGATACAACTGGCTTTCTGGGCTGCGAGTGCACATCGCCAGCTCATATCCAATTTTCACCCACCAGTATCCCCAAGTCCTTCTCCGCAGGGCTGCTCTCAATCCATTCATCCCCCAGTCTATACAGATCCTGGTGACTGCCCTGAGCCAGGTGCAGGACCTTGCCCTTGGCCTTGTTGAACTTGGCAGCTTGCTCTGTGGTCTGTACTTAACTGGAATCCATCCCTCAGAGAATATTAGTTTTCACTGTTTTATGGTATATCCATACACACGTGGACTTACAAATAATATACATATAAAATTAAAAGTCCATCAAAGCACTCCTATTTCACTTTTTACCTAGTACTCAATATTCAATCTAAAGAAGAAAGAGATCTTATTTGGAATAATTATCTTCTTGACAAGCATTTCAAAGCAAGTAAGGAAAAGAAAAGCTTTTAGTTTAATTTTAAATAATAAAAAAACTTAATATAAGAAAAAACATAGAAAATAAAATTAAAGACATAGCACAGCAGAGAGTCTGGGATATGGGCAGCTGAGGTCCAGAACTGCTTGTGCCTTTGGCGGTTGATCTCTCAGAGACCAGGCTATAGCTGAGAGAGCTTTTTGATCAGCTCTAGGAAAATGCAGTTCTCCAAACACTTGCTCTCCCTCAGCTTTTTCAAATTTAAAAAAAACCCATATATGGCAAACTGCATTTTCTTCAGATCACTCTGATTAAAATTCTCTAATCAACTCCAATTGTATGCCAATGTTCCTATTTGGAGCGTGTTTTTCCTCTGTCTTAATTCTCTCCATTTATCTCAGAAATGAAGCAACAGCTTACAAGCTGTTACAGTTGTGATTTCTGCGAGAAGCAGTTGTCAAATTGTTGGATTCATGTGACTGGATCCTGTGAAGAGTGCAATACTTTTATTTTCAACTTCTCATATAGAAGGGAAGACTAGCACTTGTATACGAGATTGTATGACATTCTTCTACCACAAGAGTTAAACAGAAATTTTTGGTTCACATCAAAACATCACTAGTAGACATGAAGTGCAGCAAGAAAAAAGGTTTAATCACCAAAAATGCTCTGGAACTTAAAAGTTACCCTGATTTGGGGTCTCTTTCTTTGTAGGATCCCTGTCTTCCATTACCTTGAGTTGCTCCAGGATCATTTTCTTCATCACTGTCCCCACTGTAAAACTGTGCCTTTGGTTTTGAACTCTCTGAATAAGAATCTAGGTAAATGAAAAAGAGCATGATATCAGATTAAACTCTCCTTAGCTGCTAAGACTGCATCATGAGGAAAAGAGTATGCTACAGTAATACCATCTGAGTCCAACAGATTCTTGGGCAGTCAGTATTACTCCTGCAAGGTAAAGGGCTTACGGTGGAACAGCCAAAAATCCCTCAGGGGCTCCGTAACACCTCTCATGGCTCAAGGGAGAAAAGCAATCGACAGGAGGAAGCCTACAGAGACACATAGCTGCTGGGAGGGAGATACAAATTATTCCTTTATTTGTTCCTGCTTTAAATAATTACAGCAAAAGCCTTTTTTTTTTTTGCTTGTGTTTTTTGTGGGGTTTTTTGTTTGTTTGTTTGACCTGTACTGATCTATGCTCTATGGCTGCAGTGAGGACAGCACAAAATGAATTGTCCCTAGGAGAGAAACTGGCAGAGTCGAGTGGACAGGAAATCCCTCTCCTCAAATCTAGGAATTTTCCAATTCCCAGTAGATTTGGGAGCTGCAAAGTATCAAACTGGGATCTGGGCCACCAAGAGGAATTTCCTCTTGACAAGATCAAGACACACAGACCTGAGAGGCCAGTCATGCCCTGCTTTTCTCTCATCACGTTATAGTCGATCTCTTCATAGACAGCCTCAGAGAAGGGGTCATAGGACAGTCTGGAGCCTGAAAGTAAAAGGCAACAATCACTCACACAGTCTCTGCTCATACTCAGGCTGGGGTCATGAAAAGGAGAAGTGACCTAAAGGGGTCTACATGGCCTGGTTGGTACCCAGAAAGTCACCGAGAGAGTACTGACTGAGAATAAGAACTGCTGGGGTGTCTTATTGCCAGATGGTAAGTGAAAATCTCAGTGTGGCAGCAGATGCCATTCATCTCAGTCACCCATCCCCCCAGCCGCCCCAGCCAACTAAACACTCACCAGCCATGTCAAGGAGGCATTTCCTACCAGTTCTGAGGGACCTACCTCTCTGCTGTGCCCTGGCACTTCGGATCTGTCTGGCAAAAATGGCAAGGACCAGGCAGAGAAGGGCCCCCAGAATAATGCAGAAGATGACAGGCGTTGAAATTCTCCTACTCTCTGTGGCAGGGCGGCGGGGAAGATCTGAATGGAAATGAAGAAGCAACATGTAGAGAACCAGGGGACCCAAAGGGCTGCTCCTCTGTAGCCTCCTGCTGTGCCCATGCTAGCAGGGTAAGGCAGGTCATCTGCTGCCCAGCTGTGGGTCATGCTTAAGCAGCTAGAATTCAGCAGCTAGGATAGCGCCACTCGGCTCTCCTTTACAAAAGGCTGCAGGAGATGCTTTCTGGTGAGCTGGAATGTACTGGTGATTTACCTGCTATGCAGTATCAGGGACATTAAATCCTCATTTGATGGGAGAGAGAAAGGGGGAAGAAGTAATGTTTTACCTGCTCTAGTGGGTGATGCTGTTGTTTCTGTCATACCTGCAAAAGGAAGGCGAGTCCAGGTTAAGGAAGAGGCAAGTGTGAAAAATAGGGAGAATATCTTCACATAATTTGTGAGGTTCCTGCTGTCAAAATTACGAAGGGGCTAGTCACTGGGATGTACAGCTGACATAATGTTCCTCTATCCACCTCCTTCCCAGATCTGTGTAATGAACCAAAGGACCAGTCACTAACCGGAGCAATTCACAGCAGCATCTTCCTTATGATCACAGTTTTTGCCGAACATGGGCTTGGCAGGACAGTCCCAAAGAGACAGCTCTGTTCCTTTACAGTGCACCTTCTCCAACCAGATGGGACCAGTCCCTTCCCCAAAGGCAGCTTCACTCAGAGCAGACACAGCAGATCCACAACCCAGCTGCCTGCATACAACATTAGCATCTGCCACGTCCCAGGAATCATCACAGACTGTTCCCCAAGAACCTTGGTGCCAAATCTCCACTCTGCCTGAGCATCCGTCCTCTCCTCCTATGACTCGTAACTTCTCCCTGTCTGCAAAACACAGAAACCTTCTGTATTGCTGAAACAGCAGGAAGGTCTTTAGGGACCAATAAAGAGAAACAAAGAGATAGAGGTACCTGAACAACTTGTAGAGTTTGGACACTCAGTAAATGGGGCTGGAGACATTGCCTGTTTTCTTCCTGCAGAATTTAAATACTGAGGTAAATAATTTTATTATTCTCTGAAAAGAGTCAGGGAGTATGAAATGCCTGAAAATCAATCATCAAGTTAATTTTTCCCTATAATATATATATGGCCTATTTAGTACTTGGTGGATCACTGTTTGGCTATTGCTGTGAATTAAAAAAACTTCCTGATGATTGTGCTTTCTTTCTTCTCGTGTGAGGCAGCTGCAATGCCTTTCAGGAGATCTGAATGTCATCTAGAATTCATTTATATTATAGTGGGAACCCACAGGTATGAAATACTGTCATAAGAGCAGGCATTAGAAATGGACCTTCAGAACTGAACTAATTCATACACTTGTTCATGGCTACGTGCACGCACAGTACATATGTGCTGATATGCCTCCATACATGTAGAAACATACATGCCTCTAGACTTCTTGAGAAGCCTGATCCTAACTCAGTTCTCACAGACTGACTGTGTAGCATAGATTTTTGCTTTAAAAATATGAAATAGCAGCATCCTATCAGGGACTTCCTTGGGATTTCCACTGGGTAACTGCACTTGGTGACACTCATGTAATTTTAATTCACTCATTTACATCAGGGTTATAGACAAAGAAAAATGTTTGTGCTGTTTGCATGAAACTAGAAATAATATATACCAGGTAACAAACGAACATGAGGTAATTACTACAAAGTCCATATACGCATGCATACGTTTATGTATATGTCTGGGCAGTCCTGTAGAGATGCATTTCTAATTACCAGTGCAAGAAATATGGGTCTCTTCTGCTCGGTTATCACACGACTGAGGATTCCAGGGGTCTGACTGACATTGCCAGAGAGAGGTATGTTGCTCAGTACACTCAATGTGGTCCAGCCACATGGGCCCCAAACCTCTACCATATTTGAAGTCTTCTGCGATTTCCCCACTGTCTCCGCAGTTCAGGTGTTTGCATACAGTTATTGCAGTGAGCTGAGACATACGATTGGAGCAAATGCTCCCCCATGTCCCATTGTAGAAAACTTCTAGCCGCCCAGTACAGCCATTGCCATCCACCAGCCTCAGAGACAGGAACTCTAGAAGTAAAGACATAAAAGTAGAATTAGAGGGGCCTGATTCTGCTAGGAACTTGGCTGTGATGAGCGAAATCCAGAATCTGCTAACAATCCTGTTCATCACTCTGAATGAGAAAGTGCCAGAGGAAACCACCCTAAAAGTGACAAACACTTAAAACCAAAAATCATACAGTGATCCTCTCTGGTTCAGCATCTACATCAACAAACAACAGTGATGGCCACCCCCTCCAGTTACAGGCATATTTCTTTGGTATGTTGAAGTGTAGGTACCATGTGCTCCTTTGATTTGTTGAAGTTTTGGTGTGCAATGACTTGTTTACGATAATTTCAGAGCCAGCTGGAATGGCTCTCCTGCAGAAGCACAGGGCACCCCTGCAGCCTCTGATGACTGCCAGTTGTAGCCAATACATTTCACCCCTCACCTCTGTGAAACACCTCTTTAAGAAGTGTTTGAACATACACCCATTATAAACTCTATTTTACCATCATCATAGTCATAAAATACATACTTTATAAACTCTACCCTTAGTCCCAGACAATAGGTATTGACATTGTAACAATGTGCACATATGGTCAATAAAACACTATCTCTCATTCTGGGAACCACACTATAGGAGTTAACATCATACCAATCTCAACATATATTAATTACAAGACTCAGACCTTGTCCCTTCAAAACACATGAACAAGAACATAGTTTATGAAGTGAAGTAAGACTACTCTCTTCTATTTACTTTATGTAAAGGCATACATTTAATTGTTCTTTTTCCAAAGACCAACCAGTAAGTAAACCCTGCTCTTCAAACAATAGAGACCACTTTCTTAGGGATTTCAACTGTTGCAGACTTCTCAATCCAAGCATCCTCAGGCCTGGCTGGTACTTTATCACCCAGATGAGCTCAGGTTTTCTTTTGGGCTGCATGGGTTTAAGTAAACCATTGCACAACTCTACTTTTCCAGCTGCCTGGCGATGTACCCACTCTACTCATTCTTGAATGGTTGTATTTTTGTAATGACTTACATTGTCTGGTTCCTGCCTAAGTGTCATTCCATGGTGCCAACAGATATCTTTGTTTACACCTTCTAGGGTGCTACCTGCGTTTGCTGTCTGAGTGGGGAAAGCTTCTAGCCACCTTAGTGATGCTCTACCACTATGAGAACATAGCATCTGCCAGTGTTGCTGGGGAGGAAGGTGTTGGTCTATATAATCCACTTGCCAGGCATCTCCAAACATTCATTTCTCTCACTGTGCATACTGTTTCATCATTCACGCTCTATGTTGTGTTATTCCACAGACATCACACTGCCTAAATGCCTGCATTATGTCTTCCCGAGACAAGCCTAAGCAGCCTTCTCTGTGCTAGATCCCTCACAGCGTTCTCAGCAGTTTCCTAAGCTCACTATCTAAAAAATAGTTTATCTTTAAGCTCCCATCCCAAATCCCTACTGTCAGGTTGAGCCAGCTGGTCAGCTTGGTTGCTGTGTTCCTCTTCCTGAGTTGCCTTTGAATTTGGGATATGTGCATTATTAACATGGCATACTAAGCAGGTCTTTCTTCAAGCAGCTGTTGTATTACTTTCCATACTTCTTCAGCTCAAAATGGTTTTCCTCACTGCTGCCAGTTACCACAATTTCATTCTTCAAGCCATTTCCCTGCCACATTATTCACCATCCAGGAATCTGTACACATGGGTCTGTTGATGCTCCTGAGTATGTTCCAAAGCTATTTTCAAGGCCTTTCAAACTTCTTCAAGTCTCCTTCCAGATGGCAGCTTCTCCTGTAGAGGGGTTCCAAGGATTTCCACCTCCTGTTTCCTGCTGTGCTTTTTACAGGATCCATCAGTAAACAAACTCTGTTGTTTATTTTCAGTACTTAATTCATCATATGCTAGGGCTTTGACAGCCAAAGGCATTTGGTCATCCTCATACTATTGATTGCTGGCCATTGACTTAGTAAATGCAACTAATCCTGGTCTGGAGCTTGAACCAGTATGTGCAGATTGGCAAAGGACCAGTAGCCATTTTTTTGCCGTGTAGTTGTGGTTGTTCTTCCCTCAGTGGTTTTGAATCCTTGAACCTAAAATTCAGGACAGCTAGTCTAGGGCATAACCACAGTGACTACTCTGCACTCACTTCAGTGGCACTCATACTCCCTCTGCATATGCAGCTATAACTTACTGCTCTACAGGGGAGTAGTTATTTTCTGCTCCTTTGTGGCTCTGACACCAGAGTGCCAACAGTGTCTCTCATCTCCTGAGATGCTCAGTACCACAAACTCCATATGATGCTTTTCTTTCCTGCATGTGTGTATAACAAGTTTTTTACATTGCTACCTACCCATATTGGTCCCAATGCCACGGCATGGACTATCTCCTGCTGATCAGCTCCAAAGCTTGCCGGTGTTCCTCTTCCCACTCAAATTGAGGCTTATTTCAGGTCACATGATATGTGGGTTTGGTCAATTGGCTGTCACCAGGGATGTGCATACGTCAAAATCCAGTAATGCCCAAGAAAGCCCAGGTTCTTGTTTATTGTGTGGAGGTCCATGGTGCTTATCCAAGCAATTTGATCAGCTGTCACATACCTGCATCCATTTTGCATGCCTAAAACCTGTATATCTTGAGGGGGCCTTTTTACTTTGGAGTGCTTAATGGCAAATCCAGCACTGAGAAAGGTAATGATTACCTATAGCCCTTTACTTAGTACTTCTGGAGTTGTTCCTCCAATCAATACATCATCAAGGTAGAGGAAAGTTCTTTGGAATTCCGTTGCTTTAAATTTTGGTGGATGATGCCATGGCAGATAGCAAGGGCTGTGTTTCCACCCTTGGGACAGCTGGTTCCAGATGTACTGCACACCATGCCAGGTGAAGGCAAACTGAGGTCTTGCTTCTTTGACCAGTGGGGTTGGAAAAAAAAAAAAAAGCCTTTGCAGTATCAGTTATAGCATACCAGGTATATTCTTTAGCTTCTAGCTCATACAAGAGCTGCAATGTGTCTGGAACTGTAACAGCTAACAGGGGTGTGACTTCATTCAGAGCTCTGAAGTCTACTGTAAACCATCATTCTCCAGCAGACCTCCATACCGGTCAAACAGAACTGTTGTGAGGTGACCATGTGTTTAAGACCACCCCTTGTTCTTCCAGGGAAACAATTATTTGGGGGATTTTATCGGTGGTCCATTGGTCAGTTTGATACCACTTTCAGCAAATTATGTGGATTGCCAAGGGACTGACACCTGGGTCTATTTAAGCAAATTCAGCAATGTTTGGGTGATTAGAGAGTCCTGGGGAGTCCCATAGCTGGTTCTCACCTATGCAAGCCATGCTGCCTATTCCAAAAAACCCAAAGCCTTTCTGTCCCATCCATCCACCTCCAGTGGTCAAGAAAGTCAGTGTCAAGGATGACGGGGCAGTAGGGCCAGTGGCAGCAAGTAAGGTGTACCAAACGCATCTATTCAAGTTTTGGTTCCCTTCCTCGAGAGCTGGGCACGTTTCTCCTCCAGTCACTCCAAGAACTATTTGTTTATCACTGCTACAGAGAGAGGACAATAAGGTACACTGAGTTCCGCTATCGTTAGGTAGCAACTAGCGCACACCATTGTTGAGGCAAGGGTGCCTGGCTGCCTTATCTGGACAGTCTAATGACTTTGGTTAACTTCATCCACTGCCAGGCCAGGGGAGAACCCCCTGACACAGTAAGTTCAAATCAGTTGTCAGAGCAGTACATGGTCCAGAAGCAGGGGTAGCAGAAGGGAATGGTTTAAATAAGCTCTCACCTCTCTCCTGTGCTCACAATGCTAGGTCTGTGAAGGGCTTTTCCTCCCAGTCTCTCATATTGTCTCCCTTTTCTTTCAGATACATCCTTAAGTCTCAGTGTGTAGGAGGGGGACGTGCAGAATTCTCATTCTCTCTTCATGTGTTTCCTGAGGTTGACCATACTGCTGGATCCTTGGTATTAACCTCATTCACGCTGCTAAGCTTGCACTCCTTTTCTGGGATCCTCACTCCAGAATGGTATACGTAGGTCACTCCTTGATCAACAGGGCATCCCACCAGGTGGCACCGGAGGAGCATGAGTAACTGTGCCCAGCCATTGGAGATTTCAAGCCCTAACATTAGTTACCACATGCTTTTCAGTGTCCCTCTCCCTTTGCCACACTCCAGCAGTCCAGGAAACTGCAGTTCATTATCCCCTTCTTCCCAGTTCTTTCAAAGGGGTATTTTGGTTGTAGGATCAGCACGATTAGGCACTACTCAACATATCTCTCCATAAACTGATACCAAAGCCCTCCTACATTGTGCAGTACAGTCTTTACAAGTGGCTTACGCCCTGAACTGTCCCAGCAATGCCATAGCCACTGTAGAGGCCTCTCCCTGGAGCAGTGACTGTAAGTTTCTCCACATTTCTCCATTCATTTACACTCAGAGTAAAGACCCATTGAGTGGTCACAGTCTGGGGAGCAGCGTACCCTCTTCTGTAGCGCTCCTTAATTACTGTAACTCAGGCTGCCTGAAAGGACTAATTTTTTAATCCATCATGAGCCCCTAGTTTTCCCTCCCAAGGTGTCAGGGTCCCCCTCCAGGTCAGTCAATCTAAGCTGTAGGAGCTCCCAAGAGCAGCCCTGAAGCTTGCAATTTGGCCATTTCAGTGCTACTAGTGGCTAACTTCTGGCCAGAATCCTCTCTTTTGTGCTGAGCACTAGTTAACAACACTTTAGCAGACCATTACTCTGACAGAGACCATCAACCAGATTCCTCAGCTCTGCTAAGCTGTCCCGCTGCCTCCTGAAGCCCTGCTGTGAGGACATGCTACGCTCTGGTGTACCCCACAGCAAAGCAACACACCACTCTCTTGGGGTTTCACAGGCAACATAACCCCTTTGCATGTCCTGGGCTGATATTCTTGCACAAAAAATATCCAGGCTCCAGGCCACTGGAGTTCTTCCCAATCACCTTCCCCTCCAACAGGGTCTGTGACACTCTCCATTTCCCACCTGTTTACACATAGGTTGTACCCTTCCCTGCTCTGCCCCACCACCCCCCCCGACAATGAATGTGCCATTTACATGACACCACAACAAGACAAATTTCCAATATCAGAATCAAGGCTTCTCTGGAGCTTTGAAGTCACTACAATTATTCCAGTCCCAGGGCATGCCAGGTACTAGTGTTGCCAGAGCTTCTCCCACATTTACTGTCTGCTATCATGGACAAAACTGTTTCCACTTGGGAAATGTAACTTAATTTTATTTTTTGCACTTAACATAATCTTAATTATTGCTTTGGGTAATGAGGAAATAAAAGAAAACATTAAAAATTGAACAAACGTTTAGGGAAAAAGCCTTTGATCCACTCCGTTAGTCCTAAATTCCTTTGTTTTCCCTCCCAATTCCTTCAGTGAGGGTGGCAGTGCAGGTGGTTGTGTTTTCTTTCTGCTGCTCCTTGCTTCTTATTCATTTTCCTCTACTCCAGGCTGCAGTCCCTTCAGGGGTTGTATTTACTCCATTATGGGGTCTCCAAAGGCTGCAGTCCTTTCAGGGTTTGTACTTGGTCCATTGTGGGTCCTCCACAGCCTGCAGTCCCTTCAGCAGTGTGTCTGTTCCAGTATGGCTTATCCGTAGGCCACAGCCCTCTCAGAGGGATACCTTCTCTAGCATGGAAACCGTGTCTCCAGCCATGTCCCCAGCAGTGTCTTTTTCTGCTTCTTCATTTCTCCTCTCCTTGCAGCTGCCACTCTGTCTCAAATATGCATGAGCAGAGCTACCATGTGCTCTTCTGATTAATTGATTCTTTGGTGCACAGCGTGTTATTTCCATTGGTCTCAGAGCCAGCTGTAACTGACTGTAACGGGCACATGGCAGTTGATGACCTCCTCCTGCACAAGGAATACCCACAGCCCCTTGCTGTGGAAATCTTTATGGAAACCCTCCAATTTACCCCCCAAATATACCACCCCACCACACACTTCTTTGTGTGTGTGTGTTAATGCAAAATTAGGACTTCTGCAGACCCTTTCAATCTTGGTGGGACCAAGGGGATATGCTGACCAGCTATGCTTGTAGCCAGAGAGCAAGAGGCTGTCCAAGCAAGCCTCCACTACTCTCTGCTTCCCCTCACGTAACCCTCCCCTTTCAACCCACAGGCTCAGAAAAGGCTTTTCTGAACACACCTGAGCATAGGACTCCTGCATCCTCTTTGTGTTGGCAGTTGTGCTGGCCCCATGCCCTAGAGGGACATGCCCAGAGATCAGATTCAGCCCCAGTGCAGTTCACATCATCCAGCCAGATACGTCCTGAGCCTTCACCATAATGAGCAGAGACAAATTCCTTGATGGCATGTCCACATCCCAGCTGTTTGCAAACAACATTAGCATCTGATAGGTCCCAGTTATCATCACAGACGGTGCCCCAGATGCCGTCATGATAAAGCTCTACTCTCCCAGCACATCGGTTTGTTCCATTCACCAGCCTGATCTGTCTGCTACCTGCAGGAAGAAAACCCAACCATCAACATGCAATATAATGATAATGCACAGGGTCAGCATAATGGCTGTATGTTTAAAACACTTTTAAGGCACCACCTTCTTGTTATATTCCAGTCCTTCTGTTATGGTTTCTTGGGCAGAACTCCTGTGATGCTAAAACCGCATAAAGGGAAAGGCCTACTCCTGCATCAGGTAAGTGTTTGAATAATTCCTGTGAGATGTTGCAAACAAGGAGGAGTGTCTAGTCATGCTAATTATATACAGAGATCACCTTATCTTAGAATGCTGGAGAAGCTGTTTTCTATCTAAACTCATTTAGTTAGACAGAGACAGTTTCTGTTACAGATGGGTTACAAAATAAGACAAGAGTAGAAACAGTTCTCATTTACTTTGAAAGGCTGCACGTATCTATAAATATAGAAGTGTCACAAAATAAAACCTATTTAATTCCCAAGTGACAGTCAGAATGTGTATTATTTCTTTTTGATTCTGTGAGAGAAATTCTTGAAGAAATTCAGATGAAGAAAGCATTATGTAAATTCCACTTGCTTCCTCAACTATCATTTGTCCCTTAGAGTATGCAAGCAGGTGGGTATCACAAGCTCAGACCCATGCCTATAGGTCTGGTGAGACCACAGCACAAGGTGGGCTAGAGTCAACCCTAGGAAGCATTCTGCACCTTTCACATAGTAACTCACCTGAGCAAAACACACCAATGTCTTCAGCAACTCCTGTTGGCACTGTCTGAGGACAGGAGGTGTTACAGAGCATCAGCTGAGTCTCATGTCCAGCACACTGGACACTTCTTAAGCCAACAGGACCCATGCCTCGCTCAGACCTTGGAAGGTAATAGGCTTTCTCGGCAATTCCACACTGGAGCTGTCTGCATACCACATGAGCATCCTTAATGTTCCAGTCATCATCCAGGACTCTCCTCCACATGCCATGGAGTGAGATCTCAACTCGCCCATCACAGCGGCTCTCACCACCTGAGAGTCTGAGTGGTTCAGCAAGACCTGGGCTCAAGAGGGTTGGAAAATGTATTGAATAACATCTACTGCAGTAGAAATAACATGCAGAAGAGAGATGGAAGACAAATTTCTATGTTGGTAAAAAAATAATTCTCACCACTGGTTAAAGAGGCAGCCACTGCTAAGGCTTTGTTTGCTTTCATGCACACAGGGGTCTGCAATGGGAAGCGAGAAAAGCTTCCCCAGCTCAAACACTAGATCCTGTGAGGAGTTAGGCACATCTAAACAATGTGAATCCCTCTACTAAATGAAGTTTCTATGCTGAAACCAAGGTTGGAGGGATGGGCAAAAGGAAAGGAAAGGGCATTAAAGACAGGCTGACATAACAGACTTGCTTGGCAGTGTGAGATCACCAACGCTGCTTTGGTCTGAAGTCGCACTACCCATAAAAGGCCGCTCCTGACTTACCTGAGCAAATAACAGTGGCTGCTTCTCTGGCTGAACACGCTGGATTGCCCAAAGTCACTTGAGCACAATCCCATAGGCAGGACTCTGTCCCTTCACAGTGAAAAACATCTCTCCATATGGGCCCATCCCCATCCATGAAATGGTCTCCTGTCTGGATTGACATTGCATAGCCACAGTTCAGCTGATGACAGAGAACGCTGGCAGCTTGCAAATTCCAGTGGGAGCGGCAGAGTCTTCCCCACGTGTCTCCATGGCGGACCTCCACTCTGCCAGAGCATGTGGTGCCATTCACCAACCTGACACCTGGGCACCCTGAATATAAGAGAAAGTGAGTACCGAGATGTCATGTTCATAACTGCTCATGGGCATGACCTGAAAGTGACTGGGAAATGGGAATGAGTTTTCCTTAGCATTCAGTAGTAAAAATTACTCCACTGGGCCACAGGAACTTCCATACTCATAACTAGACTTCAGCCCACCCTATTTTACTAAGAAGAACGACTAGAAGTCAGGATCTGGTCCCCTTTGCCATTTTTAAACCCAGGGCACTAGGTTTCAGAGCTCTGGGTGAACCAATAGACCTTAATTGTTCTGACCAGCCACCTCACCTAGGGCCTCCAGCTATGTACCCTTGGGCTACTGGTCCAAGGCCTCACTTAAACCTGGACCAGGCCTTCAGTCCTTGCCTCAACCATGTAGCTGGTGTAACTGCCTCCAGTCTTGTCTCCTGCTACTCCTGACTGTACTCTCCAGTTGGACCCTACATCTGATTGATTACTTTGCCTTGTCTAGGACTGTGCGTAGACCTTGTTATCTGTACCTTCCTCTGTCCTCTCTGCAGATGCTTTGGATTGTGCCTTGGTGGGTAAGGACACACTGACTGTGTTGTCCTCACTCGCTGCCCCCAGCTCATCCTACCTTGTGGAGCAGCCCTGTTCTTGCTGTTCCCTGACACTAGGAGCATTTCACAAAGAACAGCCTTGTGATACAGGTGAAGTCCTCAAAGGAGTTTTTCAGTTCTCCTCTTAGACCTTTCCGCTGCTCACCTGAACATACCACACGAGCAACTTTTCCAGCAGGGCATTCATCATGACCTCGCACACTCACAAGGCAGTCTCTCAGGCGTGAGCCATTCTTCTTGCAGCTGAATGTGCCATTCCAGACAGATCCATTTCCTTTCCCGAAGGACTGTCCATCTGGTATCATTAGGGCAATTCCACAGTCCAGCTGCTGGCAGAGGGCGTCAGCAGCTGGCAAATCCCACAGGTAGTCACACAGGGTTCCCCACGTGCCTCCATGAAGAAGCTCTACTCTCCCTGAACATCTGGTGCTGCCGTTTGCCAGCCTGTACCCACCATAGCCTGCAGGAAGAATAAAGGAACTTAGCAGTTATATTTTTTTTTGTGTCATTGCACTGAAAATTGTAAGAGAGATCTAGCTGCAAGGAACTAACACTTGCTGTGTCTCAGGTTACTGGGAAGCATGTTAGACCAGGATGCTCATAAGCCAGCTCTGAAAAAAAAAAAGGTCTTTATTGTCCATGTTGTAGCCTGCACTACATCACTAACAGTCTTTTGACTCTTTAAGTTCAGTCTCTCCTCCTTTTCTCTGCTCTCTCCTCCCCCATAATAGTTGTTGCTGCTGCCTTGCAACATCTTTTCTTGCAGAGGCAGTTCCAGCATTGCCTTGCATTTGGAGCACGTGAGAAACTCAGAGCAGGAGCTACCAGTAGCACTCTCTCTCCCAGTAGTTAGTCATCTCACATTACCCGGTAAGCAGCAGCTGCGGCATACAATTCTCAACTTTCACCCATGCCACAGCATAAGGCTCTGAACACAACAGGCCATGCCCATCAGCATATTCACAATAATTTAAGTGCGGCATGGGTAGGACTATGGTGTCCTACTGCCAGCCCCATGCAGTCCCTCTGTCTTCTCACACTGTTACTTCTTACCCTTGCCTGGTCCTTGCATCATACTCCCCCTAATGAGACCTGGATTTCCACTCTGAGCTGTGACTCTAGCAAGATGGAGGAAGGACCCAAGACCTGTCAGTTACTGATACCTTAACTGCGCTGTTTGGCCGTCACAGCTGCCCAGCCAGCACTCCAGATTGCCATGGCCAGTGGGATAGTGTCCAAGGCAGTCTTCAAACAGACTGCAGCCCTTTGACTGGGAAATGGACATGAACTGCAGTCCTTTCCAGGCTTGCTTTGTGACAGGGTGTTGACAGCAGCTCTGCCCCATGTTCAGTTTACCCCTTTTGATTTGTGCCCTGTGTTTGCTAGGTCTAATCATCACTTTTGTAGTTGGTGGCAGTAAGTTAGATGTATTTAGAGCCCCCAGCAGCCATGACTGTATGGAGTTCTTAAATAATGTTACCTGGCAGTCACAACTAAAGTCATCCAGGCCTCTTGACAACTTTTTCATTTTTCTTTTTTAGATAACTTCAATTTGTAACTTGTGCGTCCTTTGACCTTTTGGAGGCATGGTACCTCTCCCAGTTTTATAATTAACTGAAGTGCTGGAGATTAACATACACACTGGCAGCACAGAAAATAAATTCATTTCTCCATGTTGCTGCTTGTCTGCTCTGGCCATCTCTCCTTTTATGTATATGAGAAAGACATGGAAGGAATTCTCAGCACTATTGAGTGCATACCTCTAGTAGCATAAAAGAAATTACAGCCCTTTTGAGATCTGCATCCCTGGTGCAGAAGTGAAGTGGTTAGAACAGCCCATGTTAAATGCACACTCTCGAGTGAATGAGAGATTGTGGGGCTGCACTTTATTACTTCCTGGCCTTCCCTGGATGGCTCAGGGCATGATTAGGGAAGCACCCAAGAACCCTGAGGACTACAGAAATATGCAGAGGCTCTGAACGGTGGGTTGACAGGAAGAAAACATATAGGACATATGTAAATTACATCCATCAGTCCAAAGTCTCACCTGAACATACAACAGTGGCATCATAAGAGCATGTCTTATTATGGTGCAGCATCCTGTGACACTGTGCAAGGTGAGTCTCATTCCCTACACAGTGAAACTCTTCTTGCCAGATCAGTTCATGTCTATCTCCAAAGTGAGTTCCTCTCAAGATATCCACAGGCTGGCCACATTCTAACTCATTGCATATAACAGAGGCAGTTTTAAAATCAATGTGTGAAAAACAGACCGTAGCCCAGGTTTCTTCTTGCTGCACTTTCAGATGTCCTGAGCAGGCAGTGTCCCCTCCAGTCAGACGCAGCCTAGAGAAACCTGGAAAAAAAATCCAAGAAATCCAGCACCAAGGGTTGGTTGTACTGACCTAATTTAATAATTCCCATACCTTCATGGGCAACACACATGTCACTTCTCTGACGACCACTGACACTTTTAAATAAACATTGTGACAATTCCGTATGCCACCACCAAGACAGAAAATGCTGTGTGGGAATGCTTATTTCTTAGTATGTGAAAATACTAAATCCTTGGGAAGCTACAGGAGGGAAGTTTTGAACATTTTCCAAATGCTTGAGAAGTAGCAATCCCCAAACAAACAAATAAATAAATAGCCATTTACTAGTGTCTGTCCTTGAGGCTTCATTATTCAAATGAGAAAGAAGAAAATTAACTCTATCCCAGCCAAAACCAGCACACTCTTCTATGTCATTTACTATGTCTACTTCCATTATGTCACTGCTGTGCCCAGGCAAAGGAGACATACACTTCTAGTAAGCAGAAGACTTCATGCTTGTGCAACTTGCTTTGGCTGAGCAGAGGCTATGGAGAAAGTGTTACCTCTGTGCAGTAGTTGGCTTTTTCCAGCTAGGACAAAGTTTGACCTCAGCCTCGTAGCATTTTTCTATTATACAAGGTTGGGTGACTTCTTACCTGAGCAGACCACTCCAGTATCAAAGTAATGAGGGCAAGTAAAAACACCCCATCCTGCATGTGAGCAATTCCAGAGAGCTGATTCATCACCACGGCAATCAAGTCCATACAACCACGTTGGTCCAGATCCTTCTCCAAAAGGAGCTCGATTAAGGGCCTGAAGAGCAAATCCGCATCGTAGCTGCTTACAAACAACCTCAGCATCTTTTATGGTCCAGTCACCATCACACACAGTTCCCCACTGCTCCTGATGTTTTACTTCCACTCTCCCAGAGCAGGGTCTAGTTCCATTTGCCAGCCTCAATTCATCAGCACCTTCACACACAGAGACAGGGCAAGGTTATGGAAAGGACAGTGCCTAATCACGATTATCTACTGCAGATGGTTAACGAGATTGTTATTACTCTTAAATCAGACTTATTCAGTTCACCTTTCTAAATAGTTCAACTTCAAGTTTTTTTGCAGGGAGTTGTGTCTGTATTTACAAGTTTGAGCTAACAGCACTGCTAAAATGTAAGTTATTTCTAATGACAGGCGAACTTTCTCTTCTTCTGACCTATCAGGGGTGGGAAAAGCTGAGTAATGTCCCTGCTGTGTGATTCACAAAGACTTCAACAGAAACTCCTCCTTTCTCTTTGTTGTTCTGCTATGATGATATCCAGCTGAAAACGTTCACTGGGCACCACTTTCTTCATTCCCATGTTCAGTACTATGTGAAGAAGCAACTTCCCTTGTCTGCCTCAACTTCCTCCTCTCAGACAAACTATTACTTGCAACTCAGTGTCCCAATACTCTTCTTTCCCTCTTCTCTTGCCCTAGCCATGGGGTGCCCTAGTCAAGGGTACCCGAAGAGAAGATAATTACTCATGAGGGGTGGCAAGCTATCTCAGGAGATGCAGCAGCATAAGCAAGACAGACAGGTAGATCTTCACGTTGTTCCTCATGCCCCACCATCTCTTGGGGTGAGGGTGAGGCTTATGCCCAAAGAACCCTCTTTTCCTGCTCTTCTCCCAGGTCTGCCTCTTTCCTTTGATATGGGTACACATTTCCCAGTCCTTTTAATTGTGGACTCACAAAATAACATTACAGTCATCACAGAGTACTTGATAAAGAGCCTGACAGAAGAGGGAAGATGCACATGTTGGTATCTTGCCTTACAGTGTTGGACGGCTACTATAGATGCACCAAATATTATACAGTAGCTTAGCACAGGGACTTAAAGGCTAGAAAACACAGGGAGAATTTTGTTACATTCAAATGCAGGGATGATGGTGGAACACAGGAGCAGTTCTGAGGAAGCCAAGCTACACAAAGGCCTGCTAGGATCCAAGAAACACAGGGGAATGGGTCTGAGTCTGTGTCTTACACAGACACAGTAAACATTGGAAAAACTGAAGCATGTGACTGAAGATGTAACGACACATAAAGAAAAAAAGTGGACTTGTTCAGGAATTAAGGTTTTTTTTCCCAGTCAGGAATTTTAAGGCAAGAGTTTTGGAACATCTTTTCATAAAAAAGATTCTTTACTTACAGAAAGATTCATATCTGCTTGAGTAAAAAGTATGCACAGAATCACAGAATCATAGAACGTGTTGAGTTAATATTCTGAATTGAAACAGACAATGATTTTCTGTAGATGTTTGTGAAAACATTGAAACAGAAAAAAACCCAAACCTTCTGTCAAATTCCATCAAAAACAGTCACTATTGTAATTAAACAACAATATGGATGGCATTCATTTGTTAGGCTGACAGAAGGCTTGTCCCCAAGTGCAAAGGAGAACAGAGAAACAATGGCAGGTGAGGAAATCCCAATAATCATCAGGGCCCTGCCTTGACCCCTTCTAGGGCTCTCCCAGCAGAGCAATCAGCCCTCACTGTCAAGGTGTGAAACCCATCAGATGAATCAACATGAGGGCTTTCCCTGTCACCTTAGAGACTGCCTAGGTAGTATGGGACGCTCTATGGAATGCAAGAAAAGCATCTTGGAATTGCACAAGGCTTATTATGGGATGTTTAGGAAAGGACTTAAAAGGTGGGGAAAGGGAGGGATCAAGGATGTTTTGGTAGGAGTAAGTGTGGGAAAATAGAAGGGTAACTGGATAAAAGGACCAGATGCAATGGGCACAAACTGAAACACAGGATTTTCCATCTGAACATCTGGAAACACTTTTTTCCCAGGAGGATGACTGAGCACTGGAAAACACTACTCAGGAAGGCTGTGGAGTTGGCTTCCTTGGAGATATTCAAAAGCCATCTAGACATGGTCCTGGCAACCGGCTCTAGGTGGCCCTGCTCGAGCAGG
This sequence comes from Haliaeetus leucocephalus, assembly GCF_000737465.1. NCBI lineage: Eukaryota > Metazoa > Chordata > Aves > Accipitriformes > Accipitridae > Haliaeetus > Haliaeetus leucocephalus. The sequence goes on from NW_010972664.1 coordinate 24,254,623, forward strand.
TGGGTTGGACCAGATGACCTCCAGAGCTCCCTTCCAACCTCAACCATTCTGTGATTCTATGAAAAGCAGCCAGTGGTGGGTAAGCAGGCTGCTCGTCAGTATGCTCCTCTGGCTATGCCCTGCACCTAATCAACACTGTCCATTGTGTCTTCTCATTAAAATCTATTTCTAACTGTTTTCCTGGGTGAGGTGACTCTATTCAGTGTGCATGTGTGTGTATGGAGGTCTAAGTGCCAGCAACTGGAGCTGGACTACAGGTCACAGAAGCATGTGTCTTTGGTGCTGTACTGGTTTTGGCTGGGATAGAGTTAAATTTCTTCATAGTAGCTAGTGTGGGGCTGTTTTGGATTCGTCATGAAAACAGTGTTGATAACACAGGGATGTTTTATTTATTACTGAGCAGTGCTTACACAGAGTAAGCCTCTTCTGCTTCTCACCCCACCCCACCAGTGAGGAAGCTGGGGGTGCACAAGAAGTTGGGAGGGGACACAGCCAGGACAGCTGACCCCAACTGACCAAAGGGATATTCCAGACCATATGACATTGTAGTCAGCAATAAAAACTGGGGGAAGAAGGAGGAATGGGAGACATCTGGAGTTATGACATTCATCTTCCCAAGTAACTGTTACGCATGATGGAGCCCTGCTTTCCTGGAGATGGCTGAACCCCTGCCTGCCGATGCGAAGTGGTGAGTGAATTCCTTGTTTTGCTCTGCTTGCGTGCGTGGCTTTTGCTTTACTTATTAAACTGTCTTTATCTCAACCCATGAGTTTTCTCACTTTTAACCTTCTGATTCTCTCCCCAACCTGTGACTGTTGACTCAGCTCCTGCTCAGATTTTGGCTAACACAGCTTGTGCTAAGGCCTGATGTACGCTGGGAGCAGCGCCATTAGGTCAAAGCAAGAGCACCACGTAGGTGGGACAGGTGCCCAGAAAGAGCTACAGGGCCATTATGCAGCCATTGTCACCTGCAGATTGCTGGCTCCTACAGCCATCATCTTTGTCTGGCAGAATCTGCTAACTTATGGAAATAATATAGACCAAACTTCCAAGCTGGAAGGTATAAAACATCAGCTTACCCCAAAAGCCTTTGAAGCAGATGCAACAGCAGCTGGACTGCTGAGGCTTTTGTGCTTCCCAGTGTGATAGAGAGGACACCCACACCGTGATGGAGGAGGAAGGATGAGCACTCTCACTGTTAGCTAGGTAACTAGTTCTTTTTTTTTTTTTTCTCATAGGTGCACGAATTAAGATTTAATCACATTATGGAACTGAAGAGGGCTGGCAACTTCTTTTGGGGCTTGGAGGATCATTCAGATTGACCACATAACTAGAGAAGGTTTACAGGACAGTCATGTAAGAAGCCTAGTAACTTTGGTCCCAAATTAGCACTCCTTCAAAACCTGACACACAATGGAAAATTAAAGCAAACATCTATAGGACAGGTTTGATCCAATTGTCATTGCCCGGAGTGCACTAATAATCCTTAATGGCCTTGACCTTCCCCACCTGGGGTCTCCACCCACACACTCTTCCCATGGGCCAAGGCCTCCATTTAAGCACAGGCCTGGACCTTCTGTCCCTGCCTGAGCTATGTTGTAGGTGCACCTGTGTTCAATTCAGGCACAGCCATGCCTGGCCATGGGCCCTGTCAGTCTGCTCTCTGAGCCACAGACTGACTTCTCAGCTTGACCTTGGACCTGACTCATCACCATGAACTTGCCTGATCATCTGAGGCAAGCTGGCAACAAGAGTTGAACCCAACTACCACCCCTAGGTCTGCCCTGCTTGCCTCTCTTGGGTACGGCAGGGCTGACCCTGGCTGGTGAGGCCCCTGCCCAGCCAGCCGCGTTATCGCAGCTGGAGCAGCTGGCCCTTGCTGTACCCTCATACCAACTCTACAGCTCATGACTCATGAGTCACCTCTCCAAAGGTGACACAGTTAGCTAAGACAGACAACAATTCTTAGTTAAGACTGCACTGGAAGCAAGAAGGGTATCAGAACCTGAACCAGGTACCAAGAGACACCTGCAGTACTCATTATGACCCAGCACTGGGCAGTGATGTGAACAGAAAACAGTGCAGCTGTGCACATCTTGCAAATAGTCCAGAAAGACACCTCTCAGAGATCACCTCCTATCAATGATGGTATTTGATAAGCAACAAAAGATAATGAATTTGCACTAAGAGCCTTGGGTTTTCCAGTAAGAGTTTTCAAAACAATCTGGTGTGGAAAATATCGCCTTCCCTCTCTTCCTCAAAAGAGGAAGGTGTTCCTACATATCATACTGCTTGCTGTCATTTGAGATTGTGAAACAAGACTATATCATTTTTCTTTGCATTTGAAAATGAATCTAATTCCTCTATCTATTCCGTGTAAGTATGTCAGTCTTAGCCCAAGAACTGATGCTAATGCAGCCACTTCCTTCAGTAACCAACCATTGTTTCGTTTCTCATTCCAGAGTAAACTGCTAGCAGCAGTCAACTGAAAGGCAAGTTTGCCTCCACCTCCATGTGTTCTGCAGCCTGATTCTTCCCTGCTTCATCAGACACAGACAATATAGATTTGACACATGATCACCTCTTACACATAGGCAAAAGTTTTACCTCTTTGCTAACACTGCTGGACTTCCTCACAATTTCCTGCCTATCATTTAGATTCTGAAACTCAAAAAGTCTAAGGGAGATTATTCAAATGAATGACAACTAGTAACTTCCAAACCCTATTTTTTCTGCAAACTTCCCACTCTGTCTCCTCAAATTTCCTGAGTAAGAAAGTCTCTCACATACATAGCATAAGCCTCTGATAACTACAAAATAAATCCCTTTGTACTTGCAACACGTTGCCTCAGAAGGAGTATAATCTTTCTGCAATAAGTCTTAAAAGACTCTTCTGAAAGATGTTCTGGAGAACAACCCACAGTTTATTTGAAGAACATAGTCCAAAAAAGAGTTTTCTTACCGTAAAAAGATGTACATTTAAAAGAGAAATAATTTCTAAGAAAAGTTAAATTCATAATACATTATTAAAGGAACCAGATAACCTATTTCCATTAGCCATATGCAGGAGCAAAACAAACAGCTCCTCACTTGAGTGATTGACATCTCTGCACTTGAATTTTTAAATAAACCAACATCTGATGTTTTCAACATGTGACAGCATGCAAGGCTGGAGGCAAAGGTAGGCATAACCCAATCAACAGATTTAAATATTCCCTGATCAAAACTGTAATTTGCTGTAATCAATCTTATGTGAATTTTTTATGATACGTACAGGCACCCCTTTTGTATTCCTCACACTCCTTAGCATGTCCCACAAGTGCCTTCACTGAATTCAGCAGTACTAGTCACAGAGTGAGGTTCCGCTTGGATAAGAAGGCATCAGATTTTGGCTTGCTCTTGCTGAAGACCTGGTTCCCCTCATAGGCCAGGGATGAGAATGAGCCATGAATCCCTGTACCCAGACCCTAAGTGGAGGTATTCAGCACACACATGCTGCCTCAGTTGCAGGTTGCCCGCTCACTCCCGGAGGGCTGTGCCTCCTGTACTGCCTGTGTGGTGCACCCTCCCTGGGGAAGAGCCGGCGGCTGCAGTAGCGTGGAACAGAGGTGGGGGTCATAGGTGCTGATGATGGTGGCAAGGTAAAGCTACTCTTCTCTACATCTGCCAGTCAGTTACTCTATTACTATTCCCTGTTATTAAAAAGAAGTTGGCAGAAAACTCACTCTCATTTCTACGGTACTGCTCAGTTGACACTCAAACATTGCTACAAAGATGTCTAAATACAAATGCTTAAGATTGTCCTTCACAATCCTTTGCACAGAAAGGCCTGTGCCTCCTCTTCCTGCCCACTTGAAGTGTGACTGCATCCACACAACTGGTGAGAACCTTTAAGACTAGGGCCATGCTACATCGAAGTATCAACCATGAAGTCTTGTTCTCATCATATGGGGATGCAACCACCACCAGAATGCCACAGTGCCGCCTCCATGTGTATAGAGACAAAAATGAGGATTCCAAAATCTGTCTCTCATCATCAGCTTCCAACGTGTACACATAGCTCTAAAGAGCAGAGAGGCAAATAGCGATAAGATTCAGATATACAGCAACAACTGAGGGGACAGTATGATACTCAGCCGAACTCCACTAGACACATAGCGCACAGCAACATAATTTTAACTGGTGTTGAACAAAGATGTGGAGTTATTCATTCTGTCTACACAGAGCTCAACAGGGGAGGCAAGACAGTAGTAAGAATACCCAGCTGGTTTTCATTACAGCTTGGCTGTTTACTAAACTTGGACTCGAATTCCTGTAAGAATGGCCAGTCACTGATGTCTGAGTAAAATACAAAACTATTACAAATGGCTTACCCTTCTTTCTCTAGGATCACCAAGGAGATGGAATCAAAGGCAGAAATGTACTTAAACACCCTCTTCACACTTTGCCTTACAGGTTGATGGAATAACAACGTATTTATACTGAATTTACACTCTTTTCCTATCTCACTGCCTTATGTGAAATAAAGTATGTACTTACCCAGGGAGACCTGAATGGAGAGGAGAAGCAGCCACAACACTGGGGTAGAAAGATGTCCTTTTGTTGCCATCCTGACTGCAGACAGATGAAACTTCACTGTCTGTTAGGTGCTGCCTAGACCAAACTCTGCATGGGCTTCTCTGTGTCTCACAAATGACTACAAAGGAGGAAATATATAGATTCACATGCTAGCATGAACTACATTAAGGAGCCAATAGAAATATTGTTCACCTTTTTAGACATTATCAACAGATTCATCTGAAATCTGAAAGAACCAAAACCTCCAATAAAATTTGAAAATTGTGCCTGTGACCTTATATGAAGGATGATTGCGCTTCTGATGTCATCATCAGTATTGCCTTGTTTTACTATGAGACCTACATTGGCGGTAAGGGTAGAGCAGTACGCAAAATGGTTATTTCTCACCTGACAAAGCAATGTGAAAGTGCAAAACTTTGGTCATTTTATGAATCACTTTGGAAGAGAAAAAGGTAAAGAAAATCCCTAAATTTGTAGCTCATCCATCTCCTTGGGAGAAATTGTACTCTCACTATAAAATCAACAGATGGCATTTATCACTAGTGGTAATTCTGTGAGTAGAAAATGATACCCGCTCTGTCTTTGAGGCAAGCACTGCTCAGGGTTTCCTTATTCAGTCAAAACTTGAGAACTGTATAGGCAGAAGCTCTTGAAAGACCATCTTCCTTAGGATGCTAATTACAGGACTTCCTGTTTCCTCTGCTAAGTTTCTTTTTGTTTCAGGTTATGTATGACCATAGCTGGTAGTTCTGCCTAGTCTCTCATTCACTCTAGAATGATGAATTTAATCAAATGGTAGCTACTTGACTAATTCTTGGCAACTGGAACAAGTTGCGGAGTGCTACCTGTTTACACCAGTCTAAACACACAATCCTCTTTATGACACTGACACACATACTCTTTTTGTCTGATGGCATCTACCTGGTGTTTATCCACAATCCCAAGTTCAGTGACGTCCAAGCTGTTAGGTCCTTAGTACACCAACAAGCTCTGCAACCTCCTCCCCTTCTCACTGGGCTTTGTCTGCCTGTTCAAGGTCTAGTATAACCTTGCAGCAGTGTAACCTTGGGTCAGACTGCTGTGGAAAAAGCAACATGACACCACATCTGTCATCCAGCTGTATCTACCTAGCAAAGTTTGCGCAGGACCTTAAGGATATCTTTTCACTAGACTTGGACACAGAATATTCCTATATGGAAAAGTAACCTATTGGTTACCATTGCACAGCCCATCATTACTGTTGGTATCCTTTGTCTGGATAGAGGGGCATTCTGGGACACCATCTATGCTCAGATAGCAGAAGAAAAAACAGCACTATCTCCAGTAAGCACAAACATCTTGGTCTACATATCCAGAAGTTCTGTTCCTTCCTCAGATGGATGAAACCCTTCTTCTCTGAGGAACCCACCTACCCCTCCTCAGTCAATCTCTCTCCGTTCTTCACTTCTTTCCCTGCCCACTTATAAGCCAGGTCCATCCCCGCCTTTTCAGAAGTGGTGCTTTCCCAGGACAGCTTTCCACACTGTATTTCCACTGTTGGCCTTAGAAGTAGATGCTCTCTTCTCCACAAGGAATTGGTCATGACAGCAAAAATCTGTAACAGAGCAAAGAGGGTGAACTGAGTTTGAAACAAGAGCAGCTGACAGCAGGTCATCAAGTGGGTCTGGAGGACTAGGAATTACTTCAAGATTTATGAAGAAATACTGAATTATATTTACTTTAGGTTTAGTTTTCCCAATGTGAACTTATATTGCGGAATTCTTGGTGCTCTTTTTTTGACTTCACATGAGTTTCTGGGCCTTCTGCACGGTTTGTGTTGCTTGTGAAGGTTCTTTCAGAATTGGCTTCCCCATCAGAAAAGCCTGAGAAGATGGACAAAAAACAACCCTTGTGGACTGGAGGTATGCAACAGAATAGGCTGGGGACAAGACTCAGCCTTGTGTGCTTGAGAACAAACTTTACAACTCTGTAACTAAAAATCATATTGCATATGAAGTTGCAATGACACTGCTTAGTACACACCTTTGGACAGGAAGATGTAACAGGTATTGGTGTCTAGAATCTGAAAAAAATAGAAGACTCTCACATGAGCCCTAATAAACTGTGAAATTTTGCAGTCAATAATTAGAGTGCCTGAGAACACAAGAAGAAAATCCTGTGCTGCATGAGAAGCATCATACTAGTATCAATTTCCTCAGTTCCCTACTATACATTCTGAGAGTAGAATGAAGTATATTTCTTCACAGAAATGAAAATGGGGTCTGAGGATACTGGTTCACAGCTGTTTCTGTGTTTGCCAAGTAGGTGCTTCAAGACATACTGCTCCCCAAGCAGCACTTCCTTCCAGGGGCTCCTGTTGTCAGCTCTAGTGGTACCTTCTGGCTAAAGGATTACTTCTTGCTTCTTTTGCAAGAAAAATCTGATGTTGATTCAGTTCTCCTTACTGGGATGAGCAAAAATTAAGAGGTGGGCAGAGCCCATTGTTTTCCAGCTTGCAAGGAAGGAAGAAGAGAAGTAGATATGGGGCAGGGCTCCAATCCGGTTGGAGCACAGAGTGAAGCTTTGTTGTTCTCAGGGTCTGTCTATATACAGGAGATACCTTCCTGAAAAATGGACATACATGGTGGGAGCAGCCAATAAATAGCCCACTGTTCCATAAGGAAGTCTCCAGCTTATATCATAGGTATAGTGAGAGATTAGTAGGCTAGAAGAGAGGGTTCTCTCTTCTCTTCTGATGCTCCTCAGTCCTACCACTTTGCATTTGCAAAGAAATGTAGCATAGGGAACTGACACGCATAAGGATGTTCTTGCAGCATGGCTTTGAAGCAGGCTGCATGGTTACCACCCATGGGTAGTGCAGCAAGAGTAGATGGAAGACTCATGTGGCAGGACCCCACAGCTGAGAAGCGTGTAGGGACTGCTTTCACACAGACTCACCTAAGACAGAAATACCATGGAGACACTTGGGCTTTCATCTCCTGGAGCAAACAACTAAGGATGTGGTTAGAGGCTCATCTCATTTTTGAAGCAATCAGCACAAATATTGTCTACAGCGCTAAGTAAAAGCTGGTCAGGGACTGATTCCTGGGTCTGGCGTCAAGTGGCACAGACTGACTTGCACCCACACTGCATAGGATTAATTCCCTCTATATCATATTTCCCTTGAAGTGGGCCAAAGCAAAGCTAGAGACTGAACCAGCACCTGAGCCACAGACAGAGGTTAAGTGCTTGAGTTTGCTTGCTTATTGTGCAGTGTAGGGGTACCCACAGGGTCTCCCTCCCATCTGTCTCTCCTGCAGCTAAAGAACGCCCTGATCTTCTTGACACCTGACAGGATTCCTCCCCATGCACATGAATATGAAGTATATAGAGTAGGAAGTCAGCAAGAAAAGTCCTTCCTTGTGGTCTGTAAAAAACCTTCTAAAAGAGTTTTCAAGACCTGGCAATACAGAGCTGCCTAGTGGGAGATCTCTTAGGAAGCAGTTGTAGTGGATGTGGCTAAGAAGACCCATTAGCAAGCTCTGTGCTGGATAACCTGGACTACACAGGAGCCTTTGCAGGATTCCAGGCACGCACACTGATGCAGGGTAAGCAACAAAGGAGGCAGTACAGCCCCTTTTAGAGGATGGGAGAGGAAACATGGAAAATATTTGTTACAGACCATCTTCTGAGCAACAGAGGTGAAGCAGAGAAAGTCATAGTTACAGGGATGGGAGAGAATGCGAATGGGTACCTCACCTGTACGGGCATAGGGCTGTGGTACTACTGTACTTTTTGGAAGATAAAGTGGTCAAGACAGTCTACTGAAACAAGCATATGGTGCTGCCTTAAGACAGTGGGAAGAGTAAGTTGGGCTGGTGATGCAAGGTTACGATGCATCAACAGTAACAAGGAGGAAGGAGATAATTTGAGGATGAGGGTAAAGTGTCTGGATGAAATACATTAATAAAGAAAAGGAAGAAAAATGCCTAGATCTTGTCATGCTTCAATCAATGAACAGGAACGACATCAATATTAAAAAAAGGCAAATGCAATTCTAGGCTGTATCAGTTGAGAATTTGCAGTACAGATAGAGTATTATTAAGATAACTCTACAGAGTATTTTTTACAGTAAACAATTTTACTCACGTATAACCAAAATGATGTACTAGAGTTGGAACAATACAAAGAAGGGCTTCAAGGATGATCAGGGAAATACAGAGTCCATCTTACGGTCAAAGGGTGATGAAGAGACTAACAAAAAATGTCAGTCTAACAAACCCCCTTCTGTTTCTAAGTATTTTCAGACAGGTTAACACTAACCGGAACAAGGACTGTATAATGTGAAGAAAAGTATAAAGTTGCTGTGAAGACATGTAAGACTGGATGTCACAAGGAGGCTTCTAACTATCAGAAAAATAAGGCCCTGAAATAAGCTTCCAATAAAAATGGTAACAGAAAGAAACTTTTCTATTAATGACCAAGGTCATAATCACTGAAAGGAATTACCGGGCATGTTTCCTTCAGTCAACACAAGTGTAGACTTGATGACTGAGGTGGTCCCCTTAAATCCCTTGCCCCATAATTCAGTAATTACCACAACAGACCTTCTGTATAAATCATACTTTTGCCATAAAAAGATAGAGAATACATAGTGCAAGATGTGGTAGAACTACAACCACCTCTGTTTCCTGAAACTATCCAGAAAAGTAAATCTGAATATGAACAAGAGAAGACTGCTGTAGAGTAGAGAAAAAGACCTTACTCCATAGAAACCATGCAGCATTTTCACCTGGTACTTGACAATGGACTCTGCCCTGTGAACATGCAAAATCTCAGATTTCCTGACACCGTGACCAACAAAATGCAAGGGAGGCAGGTCAGTAAAGGGGGAATGAACAGTATTAATGGAATATTTATTGGTCAAGTGAGGTACAGATGGGACTCTGGCAGACAACTACTGATGAGCCCGTGCTGATCCTAAAGTCAAGCAAGGAACGGTTTCATGAGCAGAACTGTAAATTTTCCTGATAGATGTTCACATCAGGGGAGAAAAAGATCACAATCAGTGTTTATTAGATCACCTTTTACTAGTAAAATTGTTAATAGAATCAAGTTATTATTAATAGCAGATAACTATTCACATGGTATGCTCAATTATTGCCTCACACTCAGACACTCACTGACAGTTACCTGCTTAGAGCGAGAGCTGGGAGGCCCATTCCAGGACCAAAGGGTTATCATGCCAGAGGTTTCTAACTGAGCTCAGAAAGGTCCTTTAGGGCCCATTTTTCAGCAGCTGTGTATATAATTCTGTTATATTTGTACATAGAAGTCACTGCATCCTAGGATGCGGTCTAAGTTATACAACCCACTGTTGGTATCATTGTGTGCTGGGGGCCCTGACAGACTTGAGATTCTTGATTTCTTGATGTTCTGAAGTTTTTCTTTTCTTGTGGATGCACAGGACTGAGCGTCTCCACACCTTATGTATTCTTGGGAGACTTTTACATGCTGTCTCTCAGCATCCACCTGTCCTTTCTTTGATCTGATTTCTGGTAACTGTTTTTCCATTCACACACATAGGCAATGGTCATTCATGCAAATTCACCCAATACGGGCTTTTATAGCAGAAATGCAGTGCCTGAGCTGATCCATAAGCCAGCATTTGTCCCACAAGACACTCTCCTATCCCACAATTTCAGCTTCTAGCAGCAATCTCTACTTCCAATCCCTTTGGACACAGTTTTCTTGTATCTATGTGAAATTTATACCTTTATGGCTCCTACATATTAAAACTTAAAATTTTAAAATATGTCACTCACTGCAACATAACTAAGAGGCAAGCAGCTCTTGCCTGACTATTTTAATTCCCTCTACCACATGCCAACAGTGTGTTCCTCCTCGAATGACAGGAACAGTATCCCTGTAGAGCTCTGTTTTCCACACTTTTAACTCCAGGGGCACACAGTTTTCTGGTTAACATTGGCAGAGCACAGCAAATCTTTGTCTGTAATTTGTCAGTCTCCACCCAGCACAGCCAGACAGCGTTCCAGTGACTGTCATCCTGCCGCTGCTTTCACTGCCCCTTGGCTGCTTATCCCTGTCAGCCTCTCCAACATGCTAAAGGTAGGCAGGGGAAGGAACTACTGCCCCAACACTGGGTGACTGTTGCTCTGTAGTGTTCAGGAAGACATGCTGTACTCTCTGCTTACCAGACAGTGCCATCAGTAAGGGCTTCTGGTAAGCTTTCAAACTATTAGGCTTACAGCTAAAAACAAATTCTTAAATATATATCCTACAGTGCTATTAAATGGATTTAATCAGAATATAAACCCTTTTGTACAGAATGCTGTACACATTTCTAAAAGCCTCCTCCAGGTCTTAAGACCTTCAGTCGCATACGTCTCTGAAAGTGAGTAAGGAAGATAAACACACACACAAACACATGTCTTGTGGTCCAAAGTTAATACAGGCTGCTTCAAAACTTGTTTGGGGGCTATGTATGTGTCTTTGAACTGATGCTATCTTGAAACAAAACATAGATGGAGCTAAGAGATGGAGCTAATACTTAATGCTAAGGTAAAGATGGGGGTATCTGAAGGAAAACAAGCAGTTAGGAAGGAAACCACTTTCTTCCTTACTTGGGCTGTGCTGGAGGGATTTTGAGTTTCAGAGAAATGAGATGTATCCTGTGGTTAAGTTAAACCTGAGCCTTGAGAAGGATTAATCTCTGTATCTCAAACTGACAATGGTTTAAACAAACATCTGAAATGAAGTCAGCTGGAGTGGTATTTACCTTTGTGAATCTTTATGAATGTATTTTTCAAAAACTTCCAAAAGCTAGTCATACATTTTTTTTTCTCTCTTGTGAGCCCAAATGCTTTTGGAGAAGTGGCAGTCAGAAATTTTCCAATAAAAGTATGACTTGAGGAAAGCGTACTTTAAAGAAATAGATATATTTGACAAAATTTGTTTTTAGGGAGGGTTCAAGTGCAGGCTAATATGATTTATATTGTAAGAAAAGCTAAGATGTCATCCAGTTTCAGAATAAACTGTATTTTGATCTTATGATCCATTGAATGTCTCTGCCCCCAAGAGTTAAACAAATTGAAAGTAAAGTTTTAGTGACTTCTTTGAATTGTGGTCTAAGGCAGATGGTTTTGGTGCACTTTCTCTGAGACATTTTACTTTATACACGGAAACATTGGTGGTTTCTTTTTGTGGCTATTATTTCTTTCTGTAGCATTTTTCTTTAAAATAATAATAAAAAAATCTTTTAATATGATTCTCTGTTACTTTTTTTCTTTCCAGTTTTTATTAATTCCAAGTTGTCATGAAATCACTATTTATTCAAGCCATGTATGGTAAAATTAACTTGAGGTAACTGTCCAGGATTTCATGATGAGTATGCCATCAACTAATGACAGAAGAGCTGATCCAATGGCTTCTGAAAAGTTGCATTAATGATGGTGCATTATGCTATGACCTTTGCTTCAGAGAACTGTGAGGTCACCTTTAGTTTTTAATTAAATGCCAGCATCTCAATTCTCAAGATCAAAATGATTCCTTCAAGTTTCAACAGGAATGAGGTGACGTGTGTATGTCTGTGTTTGTCCCCTTGGTAAGATAAGGTTTCTACACTTTTTCTCTAAATACTTAAATCTTTTATCCCTGAATTTGAAGGCACAGATAAAAAAACAGTGGATCAGGTCTTTCTGGTAGCTGGCCTCCCGACCCTCAGATTCTCCAGTACCTAGCTCCTAAACTTCTTACTCCACTCACCAGCAAGTCCAGCTTGAAGTTTGCTGTGACACCACACACACAGAAGAAACAGAGAGCATACTCACACGAAAGCAGTTAGACAGGACAGTCTGTAGTGATCAAGTGCAGGGACTGGCCAGACAAGTTTCCTGCTTATGTGCAATGGCATCTTTTATACTCCCCTTCCTCCATTTCTGTCTATAACATGATCCTTCCCATTCCTTGTAAACATCCCATAATTCATCCTCTACATTCCCAAAACTCCATTGTTTAATCCCCAAATTCTCCTCTTTTCCCAAGCTCCCCATTTTAACTTCTGTACTCCTTTATGCAGTAGTCTGCTTTACTTTGCATTGCATTCCAAAGAGAACTGAACCACCATGGAGTGCTGTACAACAGGGGCAATTACTAAATTAGTCATCTTCAATGGTTTTAGGAGTAGATGATTCAGAGGGATTAGGTTGGCTGAGGTCTTGATTTGTCACTGTTCTTCTGATTGCTTTCTGTGTATTTGTATTGCCGTTAGCCAGATTTTTACTTAATTAATCTGAAGTATATGTATCCTATGAACTTAGTTGTGTCTCAAGAATCTTGATCCTTAAAAAGGTTAAAAAAGTAGTTCTGAGATTTACTACTTACAATATGGGAACTCTGAATAAGCACACACTCTTGAACTTCTAGAATGTTACTGTTAGGAAACATGTCACCAAATACTTGAAAGAAACAATCACTCCTTCAGTAGATCTCAGATTTGACTTATGACCCTTCATAAAGGGGCAGAGAGGCTTAAAGGGAGAAAGAAACCATGAACAACTCCATCTGTATCTGTGTGGTGCCATACTAAAAAATGTCAAGTTAGGCTATAAAACACCCCTAAATGTAAGAAAATCAGCAAAAGCACAAAAATTCTTGTCAGCCAACTGCTGAAACCAAAACACTACTGTGGACCTCCTGGAGATGCAGTGCAATCAGCTGTGCCCCAAAATGCCAAGGAATGGGTGGCACCTCATGGGTGCAGACTTCCTTCTGAAGGAGCAAGGACACTGTCCCAGGGACAGCGGTGCTCCAAAAAGCCAGCAAGGAGGAAGTAGCCAGTGGCATTGGACTCTTCCTGAGCTACCTGCATGTGGTGGAGGAGCTAGCAGTACCCAAAAGCGCCAGGTGTGGCATAACATACCCCCAAATGTTGGAAAATTCCAGAGAAGACTTGACAACAGGGGTTCTGGATCCCTCACTTCTGCCACCCCAAAGCCATTAAGGGTGGCTAAGCCAGGAAACACCATCAAATCCCTAAAGTTGTTCAAAGACATGTGAAGGACTGTGCTGAAAGGGGACCTTAGCATCTCACATTTGAACATCCAGAGATTGGTTCAGTATACAGAAGCATTTCCACATGAATGTGAACCACAGTACAGGCCAACAAGTGCACATTGAGGCTGTGTTAGGGATGACAGGAAATTACTTTGCAGAAGTAATTTTGAAGTGCATTTCAGAAACTGGAGGAAGCCTTTTCCCAGATAAACTCCACAGGCTAGAGTTCCAGCAGGAATTATTCTGGGCTAAAAAGTTTTACTAGAGCATGATTGTACATCTGTTCTTCAGGGTTTTTTTTCCCTAGGTATCAAAGAAAGATTCAGAAAGAGTGAGATTGAAAATAACTCAGTTCTAGCTTAAGAAAGTGATTTCAGATGGTGATCCTAGGGATGCAAATCAGTCAATAATCAACTTTCTACTGCTGCTCACAATATTTTCTTCCTTCAGTGCTAGTGATTGATTATTGCTAATATTTTAATTCTGTTTTCCTTTTGTAATTACATTAGGAGTGTGTGAGTGTATCCTACTCGTACAGGAGAAATACAGAAAAAAACCCAATTATATCTGGTACTGTAAAAAAGAAAATACATTTAAAGGAAGTCAAAGGAGTGGGAAGAAAGAGTCCAAAAAAGATCTGAGCATGTCTTCATGCTCACTGTTCTAGCACAAGATCTTCTTGCAAAAATTATCATCACTACACCTTTAAATTGTTCTGCGTGAGTTTGTGTAGGGTGTAGGTGGAGAAATAGTTACCAGAAAACAGCAGGTGGAAGAAGTGAAAACTACATCCTTAGAGGTATCATGAGAAAGTCTCCCAAGAGCTGATATACTCCAGACACCAGTGGTACTGTTGAATCCACAGGTACTGATAAATTCAGAACACGAGAAGACTGCTGAATGGATGCACAGTGACCAGCATACACTGGTGTCAACAGCAGGTTGAATAGCTCAGAGCACAGCCAAGGAGGCAATAGTTGTTAGACTAGAAGATTATATACAAATACAGATATACATATGTACACATATATATGTATATTTGATAAGAGCAATATCCCTTTAGAAATTTTCTGAACACCAACCTAAAAGCTACTGTTGCACAGCTGTTGAATAAACAGCTGGGATTGGTGTCTCAGCCATTATTCTGATGAGGTTACTATGAGTGAGCATGTATACAGGGTGTGTGGGGGGGGTGTATGGGAGACAAAGAGAGAGAGAGAGGGAACTGTGTAAGAGGGTAAGCATATTTACTGTGTTACTAGCTATCTATTAATAAAAAATGTATTCTAATAAAATAGCAGCTGAATTAATAACAGACATTAAAGTAAATATTGTTTGTGGACTGGGTTTCACCACAGCATAATCTTCTGTCAAGGAAAGTGGAATTTGCAATAACCCTAATGCCCCATGTATTGATATACAGGAGAAAATATTTTCAAGAGTTTTAAATGCTCTAATTATGTATGTCTGATGGAATCCTTAATTTTTCAAGTTTGGAGAGTAGAAGAATGCCTATATCTTTACAAGGAAATAATTTCAGCACTGAAAATTCAGGCATCAAGTATGATTAGTCACTTTTGACTAATCTTTCGAGGTGTTTATATTTTTATATTATATACAACATATATTAGGCATATTTTCAAGATGCTGTCTTAAAATTATTTATCACCTTTCACAAGTACCATATGTGTGTAGGCATTAATCAAACTAAAATCAGTATGATAGTACCGCTTTTAAGATATGTACCCAGATAAAGACAAAGTTGTGGATCTCTGGGAAAGCCTCAAAGATGCAATAGGATTTTCCATTTCTCTTAGCTCTGGAAAGAATGCTTTGATTTTAAAAGCCCAATCAGTAATCACAAGGATGCAAACTACAGTGAATGGCTGTTTGCATCTCCTGTTTGGATCATTTAACTCTTTCTATGTTTAACCTGTGTATCATCTTTCTGTACAATTCCATCTTGTGCCCAGAAAGAACAGGCAATAAAAAAATTAGGAATTCATTCAGAGCTGTGCCAGCTAAACTGCATCTGGTTTGTAACTGCTGCCTGAACAGTCTACACAAGTAAAACTGAGTATCATACAACTAGAATAAAGCCAACCTAGCTAATATCAATAACCAAGGCTCTGGTGATTGTATGAAATTGATTTGGTAAAGCAAAGTGATAGGATCCCCATAGGGAAATGATAACCCATGTACAAAGAACGAACACCTAGGACTGGTCTATAGAAAAACATAGGCCAAGGGTGTATAGCCCAAGCATGAGCATAACATTGGATTCCCAGGAAGACACTTCAGCACCTATGTGGGATTGCATCTGGCTTTTTTTTTTTTTCCCATTTCTACTGGATTTTTGCCCAATAAATGTTTCATGTAAACCTGATAATCCATGGATAGAAAAGGAACCAGAAACAAGGACTCTGGTCTCTTGGCTCAGGACACTTAATATTTTAAGTAGCAGTCACTTTCTCTGTTGTGTCCAATTAGTATTATACTAGGAAACATCTCCACAAAGCAAGTGGAGAGAACCTCCTTCATGCTTACAGCCTTGTAAGGTCTTGCTGGTATGTTTGTTTGCATGTTATCAGGTTGCACAAGACACTAAATCCAGGCTCTCTTTCTTGAAGAAGTATTCTAGACAGTAGACAAGGAAAGGGAGGAGAACCACATTCCTCTCCTAACTCTTAATGGAAATAAGGCAGCTGTGATTAGATCTTTGAAGCTGCTCAACTCTATCGATATATGCTGCATGTGGGCAGGGCAAACATAATGCATGGCGAATATATGCGCTGCTTTACCTAGTTTGTTTTTTTTTTTATTATTCTACCAGAATTCGAGTCAGAAATAGCATTGAGTACTTCTTGGTGCTTGCAGAACTCAAACTCTAGGCACATATAAACTTCAAAGACAAGCAATGAGAGACATAGAAAATTTTAGGAGTTCCTTCCAGTGTTTTTTGGATTTCTATTCCGAATCTGGTCTTCTTACAACGTGTTATATAAAGGCAACAGTAAGGGTTAAGTCCTTTTCTGGCTTGCAGAAATAGCATGGTTGTTGCTCCTAACAGAATGACAATGAGTTATCTTTATCTTTGACACAACTATTGTTTAGGATGAGTTATTGCTGGCAAGTCACAAAAATGTAAAGAAGTGCAATAAAAAACAGAGAAAAGTTACTCCTCAAGAACAGCAAACCTGCTTGCATAATGATGCCTATACATGAGACTGGTAATACTGTTTCTCAAGTTAATTCCTCTGTAGTCCTCTCCTAAGTATGTAGCTATCTGTAGCCCTGGTATCTCCGAGCTCTTACTGTGGTCAGAGAGCAGGCACACACCACAGTTCTCAAGTGTTTTGATTAACCCGTCAGTAAAGAACTACACCAGATAACAGCAGTTGTAACAGTCATCTTATTTTCCAAATTCTCAAAGCCACTGTTGTCAGGTAACCTTGAAAAAAATAGTCTGAAAAATCCCCACAGATACCATATGCCTGTAAATTCAGATATGAGATGCAGAACAGTTCAATCCATAACATGGTGTTATTTGATGAAAAAATTTACAAGACTAAGCACAGTTTACTTTTATTTAATCATAAAAAGTTTTCCTTAAAAATGCAAAAGCTAAAATTATTCAAACTTAGGAAATTATCTATAAACTGTCTGAAACTGTATGTAAATATAGTGTGAAACTGTAATACCATTTACAGTAAAAACTTACATTTGAACCAAATAATTATACAATTATATGATAACTGTACAAAGGAGTTTCAAAACAATTTGAAACATTACCTTACACTCAGTTATTCGTTAAAATATTGGGTACTTAAAGTATGTATGGAGTTTCAAGTCATCCACTTAACCCTTGAGACTCATTTGTGTTTAATGAGCACAGGAATATACAAAATTCTGCCTCATTTATGGTGTAACTATAAGACTAAGCTACTCTGCTAAAAAATATTAGACACAAAACCTGTGACTTCCTCAAAAATAGTCTTAATTGTTTTTAAATACGCAGGGAAAATCCATCTTTGTAAAATTTTTCTACAATTCAATGTCCTTCTCTTAACTTCTTGCTTCCTGAGAAAGGCTATATTGTTCTTCTGGCAACTGGAACATATATGAACATGTTCCCCCCTGCTTCTCTTTCAGAAGATGACCCAGTTTTGCCATAAAAGACACAACCCATTGAGAAATAATACAGGCTATTCGTATATGTGTCCTTATGCTCCTGCCTCTGGTTGGAAGGAATGTGTAAAACAGTGAAGACTTTGATGATCCTGCCTGTCCAAGAGTTGAAAAATGTGGTGACCTCCAATATAAATGGTGAAGAAACACAGATGCTGAGAAAAAACAATACAGATGATTACGGAAAGCTCCACCAATTAATTACTTCCCTTTGTATTGCTGGTCTCTTGTACTCATAACCAGTCATACAATAGTCTACTTTTTTCCATCAGTTTTTGTCTGATCCTTTTGTTCTCTCTGTCCTGCACTTAGTATGTGTCATGTTTGTGTTCCCTTTCAACTTTTTCCCAGCTTCAGAGAGTGCCAGTTACCACATGCAGCGGGATCTTCTTAGGCTTTGTTCAAACAATATTGGAAAAGAATTTAGCAGCTAATTCCTCTTATACTACTAAGGCTGATGTCTGTCACTTCAGCTTTTCAAACCTGGGTGTCTATATATCAGTGAAGTTGTTTAAATTTAGAAGCCTTACAAAGAGATTTCTGCAGAAAATGGGTTTGGTGAAACATGTACTTTCAGGACAACTTTTCAGACACACACACACAAGCTGAGTTGTGTTAAAATGAACATTTTTACTGGGAAAGATGAGGTTTCTATACAGGTCTCTTTTTCTGCCCTTTAAAATAAGTGATCTAGGAATCCATATGAATGTAAGAATACACCCATACTGTGATTGTGTTTCATTAAACTGTGTTTTGATGACAACTCCTTTTAGCAGAAATTTCCTTCATTTTGGAGGAACTGATGTTAACTGCTCCTGTGCTTTCACATACACATATATACTATCACAATAAACTGGAATTTCTGTCCATGCTGTATTTTAGATTCAACACATATCTTTGCAACAACTTGAAGATAATAGAAATCCCATTTTTCATCTCTGAGCTTAGTGTAGCATTCCAGGTGTCAAAAAAGAAAGAAAAGAATTAAAATGTTATGTGTAGGTATCACCACTTTAACTCCCCTTCATGCAACAAAGATACTGTTCTAAGAGGTTTCACTGCTTAAGTAAAAACGAAGAAGGTGGATGCAAAGAGAGCTCAGTGAATTGGTCTAAATAAACAGCAAAACTGGGCGTGTGTAAGACTCTTGCAACCTGCCATATCAGATATGCTGGTTTAGGCATGCATTAACAGTTGCATTTCCATATCTCCACAAATTAAGCCACATGAAGATGAAAGAAAAAGAAGGGTAATGAAGAAACTTTGCCCATTAAAAAGATGTATATTTTGGTTTAACTAGCTACCAGTTTAATGTTGAAGTCCTGCCTTCTATTTTTATATGCACATACAGAGGTATAAAGAACCATCACACAAGATGCCTGGTTGCCAATATGTACACATGCATGCATACATTGAAATGTTCCTTCATTTCAGGAAGGTGTATGAGGAACGAACTGTATCTGTGTATATAGCTAGGTTTTCCAATTTCTTGAAATCATGTTCTGACAGGCAGTGAAAATAGACTCCGTAGCATGTTTTCCAGAATTTCAGTTATGAAAATTCCAGCTGTGCTTTCAGCTATGCAAATCAGAGAAGGGTCCTGTAGTGATCTGTCAATTACATGGCACATCTTTGCATTTTTTGCCTTGAGCTAATGACTAGAATCAAATTACTGTTTCATTACTTGGAAAAGAGGCCAGACTGTGATTTAGAAAACAAATGAGGGCTGTTGTCCTTTCTTCTCTGAATTACTCATTGATGATTTTTTTTATCATTATGAAGGATTCTATGATTTACCAGTCATCTATAGGCTACTTTAATACAATATATTGTTATTATCACAAAAGTGAAGTTCTGTCAGTGAATCCTTTTCTTAACCATTTTGTTCAGGGCCTTTTCTGTGTATAGTTTACTCAGTACTCAATAGTCCACAGTCCCATGCAGTGTAATAGAAGTAATTTTCTGTCTGTCCACTACAAAAGAATCTAAAGGCCATACACCTTGTTAAAATATACACATAATGTTGCAATTTTATAATATGTCTCCTTCAGGGAACAGAAATCACATCACATCATAGATTACAAGGAATTTGCTCCTCAGGCAAAAAGAAAGGCTCCTGAACTTGTAAATTACAGAAATCCAGAAAAGTCTCTTTAGTGCAAGAGAGCTTTGTTTCAAATGCTGGCATCTTTGTTTTATGCTATATTTGAGCAGTTTCCTAGAAAATCTTGTATTTTTATTTTCTGGATCCTCAATGAAAAGAGCTACAAGACAATATGATTTGTATCATCTCATTCTGCTAGTGTTAGAACAGGATGAGCTTTGAACTTGGCTTGTCTCCTGATTTGATTTACCATACAGATTTTAAATAGAGCTGCCAGTGCCTCTAAGTAGCATTGGTGTGTGTGGAAATAGTTGGGATGTTTTGGAAGGGTCTCATAAGATGAATGTCAAACTTTCTTCAGGTTGCAAACTGGTTAAGTTTAAGATGGAGGAATCAAACCAACCTCTGGCATACAAACAAAACAGAGTAAAGAGAAAAATGCCTACTATCAGATAAGATGTATAACATCAAAGAATCATAACTCTAGTAACAATTATTTTCCTATTAGTACATGGGCTGTTTTTCTTCCCACAACAAATGTTTATCAATCTTATTTAATAATTTATCAACAACAAGGACTTAGTAGACTGTTTATAAAATGCATTTTAAAGATATTATTAATATGACAAGTTAGTTCACTGGTCAGTTACAGAAACAAAGGTCTACCAGAAGACTGACCCTATAAGGGGCCTTCCAGTATTTCTGTCTACCTTCCCTCTTAGGTTCCAAAATGCATGTTGATGCACAGGTACCTTTTTCATCTAACTCTATGCAAAGAAAGCTTTGGAGGGAAGATCCACTTAAAGAGTCTGAAAAATAACACAGCAACCTCTTTCAAATCTCATATCCACCGAGGAATGTGGTTAGGTTTATTCATGAGGGGGGAAATGGAAAAAAAAATGTAAGCCAAATTATGTAACAGAGGCTGTTCAGAGTATCCCTGCTGAGCAGCCACATACCTTATAGCTCAGCCTGGAGCAGGACAAAAGACATGTTCTATGGGTTGACCATACCTCATGTGTCTTGCTTGTTCCTGTGGTCAAGAGAGATCTGAGTTTTTTTTCCCTAAGGCCAGTGAGGGGACACCATGGAGGGGCAGAGGATAGACCAAACCTCCTAACATGTGTGTTTCATGGTGCTAAACTGGGAACCACCGTATTTCACAGATGGTGAAAATGGCAATGACACCATGACATGGCATGTCCTGAATTTTCACCAGCTCTGTTAAATGCCATACAAAATTCTTCTGCAAGCCACTGTTGTCACCTGTGGAACAGTTTACGTCATAAGGGGAAGAAAGACTCCAACAGAAATAATTCTTTAACTTGGTATTTTTAAATCCTTTTAAAAACCCAATTCTGACACAAACTCAGTTTAAATACAGATATATTGCTTCAAACAGATTGACTGTGACAACATCAAAACCAGATATTTTAAATCAGAATGGGCTTAGTCAACATGAGCCTCAAGCCATATATATTTCACTGATGATCACTTTAAAAGAATGTAGACTCCCACTGCAGCTGAAAAGAATCTTAAAGTTCCAGTCCCAATGTGCTGAGTTTTGGACTCTGCCAAAATATGTGATTTGTCCAGGGAACTGTAATTTATTTCTAAAGCTGAAGGAATTCCTGTGCAGAAAAAAATTACAGGACACAGCCTGTCAAAATTGAGACAATTCATGGAGATGTGCAATTTCTAGAAACTTTTAAAGAGAATTTCAAGCCATATATTTAAACACTGGTGAACTATTTTCTCACTAATACTATTTTAGTAATTTAATGATATTTGACAATATTTAAATGACACAAATCCATGCTTCCGATTTGAGGAATCTATTCTCCCTAGCAAAAGCCAAAAATTAACCTTTCAATTCATTCTTCAGAAAAGTCTGATATTAAGGAAATTCTTTTTCCTATTAGCTCTAGTCACAGGATTTTGGAGAGTCTTCCAATGTATCTTTCTGTTGGGAACAGCAACACTGATTACTAGTTCAGCAACAGCAGGAAGCGCAAAAGGCTGTGTCATCCTTTACTGAATCATACTGGAATCTTAAAGATGCTTTTAGAACCAACAAATATTTTTCTTCTAATATAATCAACAAGCAGTCAAAAATGACCAGTAAGAAACTCCCAAATTTTTGGGAATTCCTTAGCATCCTCATATGTGCTTGCACTAACCAGAAACAGCCTTCAAGCTTCATATTCATGTATAAAATTTGAGCATGCCTGTGCTTAAGCAGGTCTGTTCTGTTACTATCATGAGAGTCTGATTCGTAACTTAAACCATCTCAAGTGATTACATATTGGTGATTTCTAAATAAAGTACAGCAAGTACACTACTTATATTCTGCAGGCAATCATCTTTTAAAATAGGAGAGAACTTACAGAATTCCTCATTACAAGGATCACATCCAAGTAAAGCAAATTCCCAGCTTCATGATTCCAGATCAGGGCCATAGTCTACTCATTCATGCTTCTATTATTTTATACCTCTGGGGACTTCAGTTTAATTAATTTGGATCTAAACTAGAAAGCCCAGGCTATCCCAGCATCTTTTATGTGGATCTAGTTCTGACATGACAGTTTGCGTGGTGCAAAATCCTAGCTGGCAGCTCTCGAAATTTGGGGTTGCTCCAGATTAAGACCACAGAGTGTCCTGCAGGACAAGCAGCCATTACAGCTAAACACATGGCTTCCCCAATGCTTAAAGGTAAAAAAATGTTGGATAAAATGAGAACCAAAGAAATAAAATATGTAACATAGAGGATAAGGAAGGAAAAGATTGACTTGATGGCACCAATATGGGCCTCTAAGCTGGCATCCCTGAAGCCAGTTGCGTTATTTTGCATCTGTCTGGTGTGTATCCACAGAGACCTAATCAGCAGGATACTTGAAACAACAAACACTATTAAAGGCAGTGCTACACCAGCATTACAGAGAAGAATCAATAAAAAAAAACTAGCTTTCATTGTGACTCTCCTTTCTGAAGAGTTTGTCATGGTTGAAGGAGCAGTGAAGTTGTTGTGCACGTCATAGACATCCCAGGCAAAAGGAAGAGAGGTTGCAAAGGAGAAAAGAGATGATGTTATCAGCATCCAGGGCACAAGACTGGAAATTCTTTGCTTCAGCCAGATGAAGAAAGACTGAGTAAAACTAGCAATCTTGGTACAATAGAAGACACTAAGCCAGGCAGCAAACCAGAGGCTGGAGTAGTTCAGAAACATAAAAACTGTCTTGAAAATTACAAACAAATTTTCTTCGTAATAGGAGGTTTCGCAAAACAGATTTAGGAACAAATCCAGCATCATCCAGGACTGCAAAGAGAATCTGGATAAACTCAGAAAGATCACAATCATATCATACGAGGACAATATTTTGCTCCTGATGCAGCTAGTTGAACAGACAGCCAAAACAGCTCCATTTCCTAGAAGTCCTGCCATGGATTCAATTATAGCAATTGCTACAAAAAGGAGAGAAAATAATGCATACATAGCAAGTCAAGAACTCACAATTTTTACTCAGCTTTTCATGGGCTCCTGAAAGCCTTAGATTTTGCAGGGCAATGCCAATCCCAACTAGCTGTTATCAGCACATGCTCGCCTATTTATCTCAAAAGAAGAAGTATCATAATAAGTCATTTAATATTTATATTATTTTACATCTTTTTGATGATTAATAGCTCAGCTGCTTTCTCTAAGCATGCAAATTAGATGAAGATTCAATTACGGTCTTTTCAATTCAGAGAAAGGATTTGCATTTAAAGGACCCATGCATTTTTAAAAGTGTGTTGTAATCCAGTTTGCACAGAACCCTCTGAATTTATGTATGTAAAGATGGAGAAGAGTTTCAAATATGTGTATTCTCTCTCATGCTAGGATTGGGCCCCATAGCCCTATCGGGGAGAAAGACCATTTCAATATCAGAACATGCAAGAAATATGAGATATTTTCAGAAAATACAGAATGAGCTAACTTTTGTACACAAATGCCTAAAGTCTCTCAAACCTATCTGAGGAGCCTGATCTGATTTCCACATCTGGCCATCATGCAGTTAACATTCTTCCTCCTCCCTCACTCCCGCAACTGTTAGGCAAGCATTCTCACTGTGGGTCCTAGGTTTGCAGAAAAGACATTCACAGCTTGGCTACTATATACTTGATTTTTCCTAACAAAACAAAGGGTTCAGACCTTGGTTCAATTCCACTTACAACTTGTAATGGAATAGCTAGTGTTATTCCCACTCATCAGGGAACTGGATGCTTTAGTACACTTGTTTTCCAGTCCTTTTTTTTCCTTCCCTGAATCTATGGTGTTTTGTTTATGTATTGACCAGTCAGAAGTGCTAGCCCCTAACCATTAAAGTTCTGCAGCCAGCAGCCTAAATACACCTTTAAGGACCAATCACACCAAGGCCAACTGAAGAGAAAGGTATGATTTACACTGACTGGCAGCTCATTCCTACCAGCTAATTGATGAAGCAAGCATGCAATTTGCTCTTGCTGATCATCATGTCATGATGTCAATCTGATCTACCACTTTGTTTCTTTGCTTTGGCTGCTGTGAGCCCACTTTTTGTCCTTGTTTTTATTCACCCACCATGCTGGAGCATAGCAGTCCGGAGGATAGCTTGCTAACCCTGGCCAGAAGAGAATCTGGCCTTGCCTTCCAACTTTCAGTTAAATGTCTGTCATGGTTTCAGCCCAGCTGGTAACAAAGCCCCGGGCAGCCGCTAGCTCACTGCCCCCCCACCCCGGACACGGTGGAACGAGGAGAAAATATAACGGCAGGCTCGTGGGTCGAGACAAGGACAGGGAGGGATCACTCCCCACATATGGTCACGGGCAAAAGACAGGCTCAACTTGGGGAAGGAACAAAGTAAAACAAGGATATTGGGAAGCAAAACCCAACCTGAGAACACCTTCCCCGCAGCCCTCCCACCTTCCCGCCTCAACTCCACTCCCCGTTCTCTCCACCTCCTCCCCGCGGCGGCGCAGGGGAACAGGGGACGGGGTCAGCTCGTCATACCTGGTCTCTGCCGCTCCTTCCTCCTCAAGGGCAGGACTCCTCACTCGGCCCCAGCTCCACCGTGGGATCCCTCCCACGGGAGACAGCCCTTCACCAACTTCTCCAACGTGAGTCCTTTCCGCGGGCTGCAGTTCCTCACAAACTGCTCCAGCGTGGGTCCCTTCCACAGGGTGCAGTCCTTCAGTCACAGACTGCTCCAGCGCGGGCTTTACCACAGAGTCCCGGCCATCTTGGGGGGCATCTGCTCCCCCGCTCCCCTCCATGGGCTGGGCGACACACACACAACCTGCCGCCTCCCCGCGGGCTGCGGGGGCATCAGCCTTCTCAGGCGCCCCTGCTTCTCCTTCTCCGACCTCGGTATCCACAGAGAAGTTCCTCTCACATTCCAACCCCCCGACTCACTGTGGGTTCCGCTCTTAAATCTGTTCTCCCACAGGTGTTACCACTGTCACTGAGGGGCTCGGCCTGGGCTAGAGGCGGGGCCGGCTTGGAGCCCGGGAAGCTTCGAGCAGCTTCTGACAGGAGCCGGCCCTGCGGCCCCCTACCCGCTACTAAAAAAAAACACAAAACCTGCCACACAAACCCATAACAATGTCCTAACTGCTATATAGTAGAGGAGAAAGATATAGGGACCCTGCCTCACTTCCCATGACAAAAAGGCATTGTAACTTCAGAAATGATCTGAAGGTGACATTAGCAAGAACAGGTATCTCCACCTTGAAAAAGTACTTCAAGGTGAATAGTAGTCTGGATGGGAAAGTATCTACATCTCTTACGCTCCATTAAGAGAGATTTGGGCATTTTCTTTTCCTTTTCTTCCTTTGTGTCTGTTCAGTGGTGACTGGGAAACCAGGTGCTTTCCTTAGCACTGGCAGAGGAAGAGGTGACAGACCAGGCATATAGACAGGCTAACGCTATGAAGCATGTCTAAGGTTATGCAGCCACTGAACTGGGGTTTTCACAGCTACAGTTTTGAACTCTGGCATCTGATGTCCCACTTTACATGCCTAAATTTGTATTTTATATCTGATGCCTAAGCCTCTCCCTGGATTGCACAATTATCACTTCTGAGTTTATGAGAAATACTTACCATAGCCTCTTCTGCATTAAGAAACAAAATGGATGTCCTTCTATTGGGGCCTCAGGTCAGCTCCTTAACTTTATTAGATATATTAAAAGGGTTGTTACAACGTGTATTATCATGTTTTTCTTATGCGTGTGGAGATTTTTAAGCATTATAATTATCATTACAGGCTTGTTCTGAGTGTCCCAAACAAAAATAATAAATTTGTAGTAAGATAGAAAAAGCGAAAATGAAAATTATTTTGCCAAAGTACTTCACCAGTCCATTTTGCTCTAGTGTCCTGAAAAAATACAAGATTTAGCTGAGGAATTTAACATCTGGAAATATACAGCATTAAATACAGGAGAAATGGCACAAGTGTTACAAGAGTCAGAGTCTTGCTCCAATATGGAATGTGCATACTTTTAAGTTCTGTTGTACTTGCTAAAAGGAGTGAATTCAAACACTTTTCACATACAAGAAGAAAAATTTTAAGGGTCTTCTAAATGAGTGGACAGGTTTGGGTTCAGTGAAAAGGTTTGGGAAGGATGTTTTACATGTAGGATAGACCACTGAAGAAAAAACCCAAAGACTTTTTAGAAACTAAGTGATACAAATTGCTGTCAGTAGTACAGTAGAAGGTGTGGGCAGTTATCACGGGAGTAATTTTGAAATATTTTTTCAACACTGTTTCTTTGTGTAGTTTGAATTTACAAATGCTTTAATGTAATCTGTGATTGCCTAGGGCAGTGATCAAACTTTTTGATCACACACTCCTATATATAAAAAATTTTTGAGCATGCACCCCTGATATATGTATATTTATTTATTTGTAAATTATATACATGTACCAGTGCACATATTATGTACATTATAAAACATACACAAAAATAGAAATTTTAAAAGGATTAAAGATTAAATAAGCAGTATATTAAAAATAATGTTTGTTTTATTTTATTAATGGTACAAACCCCTTTTTTGTTCTCACTAAAAATATTATTAATAATTATTTTTAGTGAGAGCAGTGTGATTGGATATGTTTCATTATTTTTTAAAATCTTGGTTTAACACTTTGTGATACAGTGATCCAAAGGTCTGGTTCTATGTTCAGTTTATTTCGATACTTGGTCTTAATGGCTGTCATAGCTGAAAAAGATACCTCACAAAAATACATAGATCCAAATGGAAGAAATATATTGTTGGCCATGCTTACTAAATCATGATACTCATTTTTCAATCCCATCCACCACATATGCAAAGATTTTTGTTGAAATTTGGCTAGCAAATTTCCATCTGCCTGATGTCAAAACTTGCAAACTAATCAGAAGGTGTTGCATTCTTATATCTTTAATAAATGGGTTCAAAACCCACTGAAAGTCTTAACCTGGAAGATTTTTAAACAGATTAGAAAGTTCTATTTCCAAATTTTGTAAGTGTTCATGTATGAGAATTTTTGTAGGTGACACACATCATTTCTGGCAAGAAAATCACAAAAATCTCCACAGCACAAGTTTCTTTTGAAAAGCAGTTACTTTCTTACCCACTGTTACAATGTCACTTTCACCTTGAAGGGATGCATTAAATGTGTTTATTTTTTTTAAAATAACTGCTAGGTAGCATGCTACTGACAGACGTGTGTCATCACAGAAAAGATCAGCAAATTCAGAACACTTCTTTTTTTGTAAAAGAAAAACATATAACTGGTCTTTAAATTCAACAAGTCTTTTAAAAGCCCATTACCACGAGATAACCAGCAAATATCTGTATGGTACAAAGGATTTTCGTGGTCACTCCCCATCTCATTAGGAAGTACTGTAAAGATTCTGCTGTTCCAAAGTCTTGTTTTTACAAAATTAACCACATCGATGACATCCTGTAGTACTTTGTGCATATTGGCTCCCATTTCTTTGCTGCAATAGCTTGCCTGAGAACAACGCAGGGAATGAATTTCAGGTGTGTTGCTATCTATGTAACCTTACCACGCAATCCTTTTCTTATGCCAAAGCAGCTGCTCCAGCAGTCATTACACTTGCACAGCTTTTCCATAAAACATTTTTATTAAAGAAGTAATTTACTGTTGAGAATGTAGCTTCTCTGGTAGGTCTTTCCTTTAGTGGCTCACAGAAAGTACTTCTTCATGCATTTCACTATCAAAACAGAATCTAGCAAATACCATAAGCTGCATAGCAAGCCTCTCACACTGTGTAATTTGTACTGATACTTGTTTCTTCAAATCTTCAGGAATGTTTTCTATGCATCTTCCAACAGTGTTTGCTGACAAAGGAATGCATTTGTTTGCCGCCATATTGCTTTCTGCGTATCACTGCAGCCATTTTTACCATGGCAGGAAGAACAAGTGTTTCCCCAGTGGTATGTGGCTTTTTGTCTTTTGCTATGAAGCAAGAAACCTCAAAGAAGGCTTCTAAACATTTATCATTAAGTTCAGTGAAATTCTGTAAAGTACTGGATTGAATATCACATAGTTTGAAATATCACTGAAAAAAATTGTAGAGGTTTGTCTTCCTGTTCTGGATGCTTAGTTTTTAAATGTCTTGCTGCTTCTGATAGCTTCATAGGATCATTAGCTAACTTTTCAAGGCACATTATATGGGGTGAGGTACTTCCTGTGCATGCTGATCTCTGTGGCCAGCAGCGTGCTTGAGTATTCTGACTGTATGTGCTTGTGTGTTTCCGTATATGCCTGAGGAGTATGTGCTCAGCCTCACTACTGGCTCAACCTCAGGAAGACAGAGCCACAGCATCCATGCATCATCAGGATAATGGATTAATCAACCTGCAGCAGTACAATCCCTAGATAATAGAACATAATTAAGAGGAATAGTAAGTATAGAGACTGCTTTAAACAAGTATCATAAATACTTTCAATGCTGGTGATGTTTCAACAGGATAGATTAGTTCTACATTTAATGAAATTACGTAACAATGTGCTAACGTCTGTTAGTAGTTATTAACATACTACAGTACAGTCCTAGTGGTACAAGTTGTTTGTACAGTTAGCGAATTGGGCACAGATCATGTCACCAAATTGCTTACAAAAATTATTCTTAATTTAGTTTTGGTAGACTATCAGTATGTTACAATTCATCCCATATTTACAAACTACAGAACTTGGGAGTTGTTTCATGCAACTTTCTATTGTCCTGGTGACCCATTCCAGGCAATGATCTTTGTTTCCATGGCTAAGAGACACCTGGAGTGACTCACATGCATTTACTCGTTGCACACCTCAAAAGCCAGGCCAAGCCTACCCTGCCTGGCAACTGACAAGCTGACTGATACTGCTGCCATTCTAGCTGCTGTTTTTGATTTTACTGCTGCTGTATTCTCAATTACACTCATGCTCGGTAATTATCTAGAAAGTCCTGGACCAATAATTTTTTCCAGGAAGGGGCAAAGTGAGCTGCTGAAGGGTAGATAATTTCTTCACACTGCAGAAAATGACCCTCCATTTCCTGGGGTCATATTGTGTTGTGCACTTGGGTGGACCAGCAGGAAGTGCCAAATTTTGACATAAAGAAGGTTACCTTCAAGGTTCTATGCAGTGACCTACTGCCTGTCACCAAGTGTCACCATATCACATTCTGGATGCCAACACCTGTGAAGAAGGTCCTCCATTGAATTTTGTAGCCTTATCATCTTGATGTTGATTGCTAGGCAGCGAAATTGAAGTCCATAGTGCAGACGGAGATGGAGGTCTTCCAGGCCATCTTCCAGACTGTCTAGCCATGAGTCAAAAACAATATCACAGAGATTAGATGGGTGTTAGCTGAACCTGAACTCCCCATCTTCTTGGAGACAGTTAACAAAGTACATATCCCCATACGCTGTTTATAGGGAGGCTACTACCAGTACATCGATTTTAAAAGCTACTCAAGATTCTGCAAGTTGAGAGGGAGAATTATGGATGAAGCATGGATTGCAATGGCCACGTGTGTCAAGGAGCAGCAGGAGGAGCTGTTCCATAAGAGAAGGTGAGCCAAGAAGTTAGCACCACCGCAAGGCAGGCAGGGATAGTAAGGGCACTGTCAGGCATGCAGTCCCACAGCGTATGAGCAAGAATAACAGATAAGCTCTGTGATGGTAACTAGGGTCAGCTAGCAGTCCAGTGATTGCCAGAGAAATGGTAACTAGGGTCAGCCAGCAGTCCAGTGATTGTTAGACAAGTCCATAGTGATAAGGCATGTCCAAGATCAAGCCAGGAATTCAAGTCTGCAGGTCATAATCAGTATTCAGATCAGCTAAGCATGTGTAAAGGCACAGGCATAGCTGCAGCATAGCTCAGGTAGAGACCAAGGGTGAGCGCTCAGCTTAGAAGCAGCTCCTGAAAATAGGGAGGGCAAGCTCCACTGGGGCTTCTCACACCAATTTGATTTAAGGTCAGCCAGCTGCACTCTGAAAGTTGGCTCTGAATCTAGGCAGCCAAAACCCCAGAAGCAGTGGAGGAGGAGTGCACTCAAGGCCCTGACAATATGGACTATGGCAGTACCTGAGAACTTTATCAATGAGTCCATCCCAGTACCATCTTTCTACCACCTGGTGGTAAAATGAATAATATCAGTGCTATTCAACACAAGTAAATTCCAAGGGTTTGACTAAGAAAACTGTTTAAACAGAATTAACTACCACAGTAGGTGAGTAGTTAAGTACATAAAGTAGTTCAGTGAAAGTATAGAGAATAAGTATACAGTGTACAGTATTCTGAGCTGTTTTAACAGGAGATTAAGGGAAGTGATTCTCTCCCTCAGCACTTTTTAAGACAGTATCTGGAATACTGCATCCAATATTCAGGGATAATTTTATTTTTCTAGTGACAGGAGACTATTAAATCTGTAGATAACACCAGGCTTGGACTGGCCACAAAGTTTTTGGAAGACAGATTCAGAATTCAAAATCATCTTAACAAACTGGAGATGCAGAGTGAAAAAATACAGACAAATGCTTATAGATATGAATAAACATATGCATAAACACTTGATAGAGAAGAAGCTGTCAGCAAAACTGCAGAGAAGGACCTGGTGGGTACAGCAACAGTTGTGAAGACAATTGTAAAAAAGACAAATGGCATGCTGGGATATACAAACAGCAATTTTTGTTTGTTGTATGAATTAAGGCATTGTACTGTTCTATGTAGCTCTATTAAGGTTATGTGGCAGAACTCCAAAAGTTAAAAACATTTGCAAAAATTGAAAACACCAGCCTTGTTTAGTTGAGAGAGAAGCCCCTGCAAAAGGGCTTACACATGTGAAAAATAACTCTGAAGAATAAACTTTTCTCCACGTACATTGTGGGAAGGGCAAGGAGTGGCAGGCTTCATAATTACAAAGTCAGATCCTTTTTATGAGCAGAGTGTTAAAATTTAGATTAAAAAAAGTCATATATATTCTCATGGCAAACTTTTTAGAAGAGTTTGAACAAGAAGCTGCAGGAATGTCACAGGGAAAGTTGAACCTGCCTTTGAGAAGAGAATGAAAGCACAGCTTACTCATTTAACTACATAGAAGTGTACTAAAAATGCATTTGTTTCCATTTCAGTCTGGGAGAAAATCTTTCCCTGCTAATTAGCCTGTTCAGTTTGTCTTTTGACTTTGTGTACTGGAGTCTTTGGTACTTCATAATATCTCATAGTCACACAGGAAATTATTTAGTTAATTTAAAAAAATGCCACATTGCTGGGCAGATACAAACAACAAGTTAGGAGATGACTCAACCCCACATATTACATCAGGATCAAAGATAGGAGTGGAAGTTTAAATTACCAGAATCCTGAGTTTAGGCCTTACTACTGAAACACAGTGCAATAGCTGGAGATACCGAACAGGACGAAAAGGGTAAGAAGAGAAGTCATAAAATGAAAACTTGGTGGAAATACAGAGCAAGGAAATTGAAGATTCCTTCAGGAGAGATGAGATCACTTTTTTTTTTTAAATATGTCAGTCCTCTTTGCATTTCACAAGTGTTATTTGTGATATTGCTAAGTATATGAAGAGCTTTAGTATCAAGTACGATCTAAAACACAAATGGGGACAGCAGATTTGGAGACTGAACAGAAGAGAAGAATTTTTATTACTGATGACACTTCAATATCTGGTCCACAGCTGTAACAAATAGTAAATAATATGGATGTACTTCTATCCAAAAAAATATTGAAAAACAGTGTTCTTACTGACACCTTCTAAAGCATTGCCAATGGCCATGGAATTATGCTTCCACATAATTTCTTGTTGTGGCATAACAGTTAAAATATACATGTTGAGACACAAGTCTCTGAGTTTTGGTCAAACGGCTATTGCATTTTAACAGTCATGACTCAAGTGATTCTGCATCAGAAGAACTTAATCTACATGTGAAATATAATTGATTCTGCCCCATAATCTCTGAAATTCAAGGCCCTTTTCACCTCACACATTAGCATCCATCGTTTATAAGGCTTAATTCTGTTTTACTGTCACCAAGCACAGAACTTAGCCTGAGTTTGCCATAAGTAGATATTAGTGAACAGCTCCACATCTCACACAAGGTTGTCTCTCATCTCAGTTGGATCTGTAGGGCTAATGCAGTAAAACACAGGACATACATAGCTTTTGTATTATTAAATTCACCACTTCTGATTATGTGGAATGTGAAAGGGGATTTTTTTTGTTCTACTGATTTTTCAGAATCAGAACTGAATTTTAGAGCAAATATCCTTTTAAATCAGCCTGTAAGCAATTGTAAAAGACAAAGTAGGTAACCAGTACTTTAAAGAACTGTGGAAGATGGTTTTCTAGGGTGTATTTCAGAAGGTGGTGCACTGTGAAGAAGCAAGAACAGAGTTGGTACAGAGTCAATTCTAACAGAATCCCTCTGGTAGTCTCCTGGTCTCAGCCATTTCATTTGCCTTAGCATGCCTCCTCAACAGCAGGCTGTGTGGCTGCTTATTCAGGGATTATGTTTTTATTCTTTCTTGCCCGCCTTCATTTTAAATAAAAGTTTCAGAGACTAGGACTTGCTTTTCTGAATGGAAAACAATGCCTCATGGGTGTTTTGGGATGGTTTCACAGTTAATGTCTGAATGTGTAAAAAGATATACAACTACAAAAAATCTTTTTAAATATAAATCTTTACCCTGTTGCATAGAAAAAATTCAAGTTCTCACTAGTACAGTAACTGCAACAAACTACAAAATCATTAACAATAGCCTGAAGTGATTTTATAATTAAGCCTATTTATTCTTAGAGATTGTGCCCAGTGAAGCAATAAAATGAGATATTAAAGTAACATAGAAAATAATACAAAACATTCATGTAGGGCAGGATTATGCCCAGGGAAACTCAAGAAAATAAGATGGGTGTCTTGTCATTTCATCTTCAATGTCTTCTCCTGCCATTCTTACTTTCAAGTCTTTCCCCTTCTGGCTTTCTTGCCTAATATTCTCTACCCTCCTATCTTCATACTCAGACTTCCTTCTCTACTACCTGAAACCAGCTTCTTTTCTTTTCTGTCATCAAGGCTACCCTTCCTGTCTACTTCCTGATTCACACACTTTGCATCTATTCTATCCACTTGCTTCCAGGTCGGAGTATACTCTTCCTTTTGGATGGATTGATGAATCATTAGTTTGAAGGACCCACACAGGTCAGGCTATCCCACTTTTTTTCTCATTCTCTTTAACAGATTCAACGAGGTAACAAACTACCACACACTGAGCTAGTTTGTGGTTACAACCTTTGGTCCTTCCCCTTCTTCCTGCCTCCTCTGAATCTGAAGTCTTTTGACGGATGTTAGTGGTTAGTAGTATCAGCGACTTTTCTGTCCTTTTTCCTGAGTAAAGCTGTTGAACAAGTGGCCCCAGAGCAGCTGGAAGAACAGGTTGCCCAGGGAAGTTGTGGATGGCCCATCGTTGGAAGTGTTCAAGGTCAGGTTGGACGGGGCTTTAAGCAACCTGATCTAGTGAAAGATGGCCCTGACCATAGCAGGGGGGTTGGACTAGATGATCTTTAAAAGGTCCCTTCCAATCCTAGCCATTCTGTGACTCTATGATTCTATGTACCTGATGGACTGAAGGTAGATGAGAGAGCAAGTATTTGGCAGAAAAAAAGGTAGTGAAAACCTCCCATCTGCATATGTACCTAAGAGTCTCTGAGAGCATTCTTGCCCCAGAAGGGATCTCTCTATGTCACCCATGGGGCAGTTAGAACACTCTGCTAGTTCCCTGACTGGCAGGTCTAATTCTGGGCTGTTTAAAATGAATTTATCTTGCCATCAGTGCTCCCATCCACAATAGAAAACATTATGGCTCTCAGGTTATCCTACCTCCATTCTTCTGAACTTCTCTAGTGAAGCAACAAGCTCTCACAGTGCTACAGCGTTCTGACGTTTTCAAAACAAATTTGTGCTTTTGATGGTTATGAAAACTACTACTAACATTTGGCAGGCAGTCTTTCATATAAATGAGAATTTCTTTCATGTTGCTTTAATCCACAAATCACACTGTTCACTGGTAGTACCATCAGTGACCATTTGAGGTAGAAAAGCTTGAGTTAGTAAGTTTATTTTTAAAACTAAGTACAGTCTCTTTGTAAGTGATAACCTTTCCACAGGAGTTTTCAAGATGGCCAGTGACATTAACATTGCTGCATCATGTTTTTTCTAATGTGCTTTTTTTCATTTAATTACATAAAGCTGCCAATTTTTTGTGCAGTCTATGATACATATGTATTTTTCAAAGGTTGAAACTGGAATACCAATCTGTGAAGCAAAACTTCACCCTGCCAAGGTGTTGCAGGGGAATTTATTATTCACACAATGTAGAATATCAAAGTCCCAATTCAAATTCACTTCAGGACAGATATTAAGAAAATAATCTCCCTAGATTCCTAACCATCTTGAATGTATAAGAAAAACCTGCAACAACATCTGTCAAACACACATCAATGCACTTAATAATTCCATATTTCTTTGAATCATACATCTATTTAAATCTAAGTGGTATCTAGAAGATAATTGCCAGTAAACATTTTTATGTGTGACAGATGGAAAGCATGTCCAACACTGTATTCTTTTCAATGTGCTGTTCAGTGTTACCTTTGGAAAAGCTAATGCATTGTATAGAGAAGAGAAAGAGTCTGTCACAGAGAAAAAAGCCAAAGGTCTTCTCACCAATTTGTGAAATCAAGAGAGCAGAGCTGTCTTCTGTGCCTTAAAGATAAGAAGGGAATCAGTCGATAAGGATTACTTGTGACGTTTCCCCCACCCCCAACCCCGCTTCCTGCTTCTGTAGTTAGAAAAAGTTTACAGGGAAACTTTTTGTCTTCACTTTCGGTAGTTGATAAAGCCATCTTTAAAGAAACTTATTTGCTAGCAGGAAAAAACAACTGCATGTATACAGCACCATATCCTTGTATACATGAATACTTCATGTATTCAGCTCACAAGATCCCCAAAGCTGTATAGGCTGTATATTCAATAAAGATGTCAGACTGCACAGTGCCATCATGCAATCCCCTCCAAGGTAGACATTTTTCAAGGCTTAAATGCATATACAGACATTACACGGTCCTGTGGCACCTAACCTGAAGAAGACTTCCATATCCAATTGGTAGTGTGGAAAATGTAAGATATGCTTCCCTGGCTTACTGCTGCCAGATGAAAATGTGCTCGGTCCTTAGCTTGATAGATGCAAGAAACTCTGCTTGAAAAGGTACATAACTACAGTGTCTGAATTACTTGGCTTCAGCCAATGACCACAGTCAAACAGATTTTTCTGAAGTGTGGGTCATATAATTTTGGATAAAATATGTCTTATACCTGGATATCTCAGAGCACAAGCACAGAGAGAGCATCTATGTGAAATAAATCTACATTGTCTCCAAAGAGAGACATGAACCTTGGAATAAATAAAAGTTTTAACAACCTGATTCTCTCTGTAACAGTTCAACATTCCTGCTGAATTATTTAACAAACTCTGTTGCAGTAGAATTTTACTCAGAAGCATACTCTTCCAATGGAAACCAACAGTAGTGTCTGTTAGATCCAGTATATAACATTATGGTCTGTGATGGCTTAGGAGGGGGAATATCGCCTCCATGCCAGATCTTGCCAGACAGCTTTCTCAGCATCACAGCACCACTGAAGCATGTACTAATTCAAAGACCCATGCTCTTCACTGTGAAAGTGATGTGCATTTCATTTCCTGAAACATCCTATGCACACTTACAATGAGGTTGTGATCCAACTACTTTTCAAGATGTGTCCTGATTAGTTTACAAAGTCTGGAAAAAATTGCCCATATATAAACATTCACAGTGTTTCTAGATAGTGTGTGTGGGACAGTCCATATGGCGTGGCAATATCAATGTAACATTTTGTCAAATTATGTGGTAAAATTAATTTAATCAACAGGAGGTAGAGGACCTGTTTAAAAGATACTGGCTCATGAAACAATGTTAACTCCAATCATATCCCATTGGCATATTGACCAAAAGGCTTTTTTGGTCTTCTCAAGTTTCATTTTAAAACTGAATACTTTAGCTAAGGTTTTATTACTTGCTTTAATTTAAATTACATTGTGTTCAGAATTATCATAGCCATTTTATAATCAAAAAGGCAATAAATTCCTTGCCCAGAGAAATTTTAAAGCCTAGATAGTGTTCATTAGAGAAAACAGAAGTAAAATTAACTTCATTACTTAAAGCTTGGGAACTGTTAGATGCTGTAATTATGAAGATGGAAGCGTTCAGACACATAGATAAGACAGATAAATGAACTGCATATTGTCATGAACAAATTTGTCCAGTCAGTTTCCAAAGATCTCTCCACTGTAAGATCACTTATAATTAAACCTAGTCAGGTCACTACACACATTTGCATACCATTTCTTTGTCTATACTATCAGTGCAACTACTAAAAAGCATTTGTGAGAGAGTACTAGAACTGTAGCCATTGTGAGAAAAGATGTACAGTAGAGAAGAGTGAAAAAGGCTCAAAGGCAAATGGGGCAGAAGCATGTGGAAGACTTAAAGCTATGTTGAAACAAAGAATTATAAGGGCTGAATTTTGTTACATATTCCCATTTGTCAGTTTGCATAAAGATTTGGGATTTCACTAGCTGTAAATTAATTTAGGCCACAATGAACAAAGCACATCTGTATCTCTTGGACAGTATGCATCACAGTAATGCTCCTCCCAGTGATGCAAGAGTTGTGACTACCACAAGAGTGTCTTGTTACTTCCACTAAGTTGAATCTCAAGCATTCATGGAAGGAGTATTTACAGATTGGATTCTGATGTTAAGCTGAAGGGAAGTGACCTATTGCAAGGAAAGAAGGGTCATCAAGGACCTTTTTTGCAGTATTTAGAGCTGTTTGGTAAATGTAGAAATATATAGCTACCAGTGACTTGAGAGGTAGAAAGAACTGGGAGTAAGTAACTTGTTTCAGCCATAGAAGAAGTCTGTTGTCACAATATAATCAGAGATGTTAAGAAATTATGCAAGCACTACAGGAATAGGGAAAAAATCAGATTGATGAAGGTGGGGAGAAGATTTGGACTTTAGGAGAGAGACCAAAGTTTTGGGAAGTTGTGAACCACTGAACAGATATCTAATTATCTTCAGATCAGTGAACCAAGGCATCATATTCCCCTAAGAGACTAGCATCGTGGGGAGGTAAACAGTTCTGTCCTGGTGTTCTGCTTGTTTCAGTCATTTGTGAAGCTGACACCAAACTGGTCCTCACCATCTCTCTCAGCTCCCAGCTGCCACTTGAGAAGGTCTCAACTCCCAACATCCACCACTCAGTTTTTAAAGTCTCGGGGGAGTGATCTTGTAGTCAGATCTTTGAGTTATGGCCTAATTGTGGTGATACTGCTCCATTTAGGGTTAAACACAATGCATTGTCCTCTAAGGAGGACCATTACTCAATAGTTTCACTATGTAGACCTGTTTACTTTGGATAAACAATGCAGGCTTTGCCAGCAGCTATACCTTTGAAGAAGGAACTAAAGACTGATAAAAAGGAAACAGAAGGCACCGAAGGTTGGACGATTGCCAAAGAAGCATGAACTAGGGGAAAAGTAAAGGCAGCAGGGGGAGATCGTGACCACCAACTCAATTCAAGACCTAAAACACTTACCCCACACACACAGTCCTTGAGCATGCACTGTAGAATAAAAGAACACTGTACTTTTAATTCGAAGAGGAGAAAACCTTAGCCCAATAGAAATGGTGGCAGGTGAGCAACTACCAATAATGATTTTGGGGAAGGACTTTGGAAACTAAGTAGGTGAATCTAAAACTATAAATTGCTCACTTGTTTAACTGCAGGGTGTGCCAGCTTTGTGGAGTTATCACCTGGCACCCATCTCTGCGCAGACATGAAATAAACAAATATCTTGGCTCTGTGTGTAAGATTGGCTCATTGCACACTGGGTACCAAACCCCACTTGTGGCACAACCATCCTGGTTCCCAGTCCTCAAAGCAGAGAAACTTCCCTCCCAGATCTTTCCAGTATGCATCCTTAAGGAAGCAAAGACACGCAGGCTGGCCATCGCCTGAGAAGCAACAAACAACTGTAACTAGAACCAGTAATGAATGATTTCTTTTATGCCTCTTAATGCAAAAAAAAAAAGAATCGGAAGTATATTTGTGTTCAACCCTTGAATGGACTTAGGAATGCAGATGAGAGCAAAAAGAAAGTCAGCACATCGGCCTTTCTTTTGTGGGAGGAGGAGCATGAGGACCCATAACCCACACTATCTTGCAATAGGCATAGGCCTCCAGGCCCAAGAGCAGCAGGTTGAAACAGGCTAGTACCAGTGAGAATATCAGACCAAAACAGGCTTGTTGGGTGGGCAGGATAATAAGGCTGTTGGAGAGAAAAGAAGCAGCAAATTGTTGAGAAGAGGCTGTGGGAGATAAAGAATCACATACTTCTGTTCAAAAAGATTTCGGAGCAGCTCCAAGAGACAGAGGGACGCATGGGTCACAGCAAGAGGTAGAAGGGAACAAAAAATACAGTTTTATGAGAAGTAGAGGTGTTAGGAGGAGAAGGTGGGTGGAGAGTTGCAGAAATGTATCCATTTCCCTCCCTCCCATTTTCTTTAAGGGCGTTTTTCTCAGAGCTTTTCCTCTCTTTTCTCCTCCCCACAGCAATCAGCCAAGCTGGGAAGAGGAGATTGTCTCTGAACTTAGCAGTGTGGCTTGGCACAGGAGACTGATAGTAAATAAGTAAACAGAGTTGACAACTGTGGTAACCACAGGAGAAAAGCCTGCTCAGTGACAAGGATGAGGACTCTTCCAGAGGTAAGGGTCTGTCTTGCAATCTGCTGAGGTACCTCCATTGCACCCCTCTCTTTTTCTTCCCCTGTCACAGGTACACTGCCTGTTGCCCTCAGGAACTGGGAAAGTTGACCTTTTGGCAGTTTGTATCCAGCAGGGGCTTGTCCGGGTGTCAGGATTAATGATGTGGGATGTAGTGTGAGGATTTAGGGGTTCTTGCCCTTCCTGTTAGTCATCCTAATGTCCATTCTGAGGCTGTATTCAGATCTGTTTGAAGCACTGACCAATAAGTAGTAGTAATAATAATAATAATAATAATAATCTGATTATTTGTATCTTTTATTGTATCCCCATTTTTTCAACAAATTATTTTAAGAAAGCCCTTATGCAGAAACATGCAAATTTTTTCCCCACAAATAACTGTGGGTATACATGGCATAGTTTTCTGAATGTGAGAATGACATGGTAAGCCTAATTTCTCCCCATGTAGTACAGTGTCCTTTTCCTGATTTGATGTCTTATATAAATAACTAGTAAAGTGTTAATTGTGTATTTACAGACAAATCACACCGAACCGAACTGTTAGTTCAGGGTTGCTAAAATATACAAAACATTCAAAGACAATAGAGCTAAGTAAAGTTTTCTATGTAACTAAATAATATTAAAAAAGGAATGTGTATGTTTTGTATGTTGAGAGCTGTTCAGTGTTGCAAGAGCTGTGGCTGTAATGCATACAGTCACTTTATCTTGTCTGCATTTTTCTGGCTGAAGAATTAGCAGAAATGTTTGGTTTGTATATCCATTCTCATATTTCTATGTGATAAAGATCAGACAACAATCATAATTTTAAATAGTTATGGTTATGCTTTGAACTTTTAGTAGTCCAGAATATAATTCAGCAAACTTTCTGTTTAGTTTCTCATGTTAGCAGGTATTATATTTTGAACACAGGCTAAAATACTATTTCTCCAATAGCATTTAATGTGCTCAATTTATGTACTTAAGTGATTTGCTGGCAAAATATAAATTTAAGAACATGTTGACTTTTTATGAGTATTGGAGCATTAGTCTGAAAACGTCATCCACATGACCAATGTGATAAACACAATTTGGGTAACAGCCAATGTCAGTAATTCGTGAATAATCTACTGGCTGAAAAATAATACCGCTAAACTGTCTGGTAAATAGTTATGAAAAATAACTCCAATCCTCCCTGCCTTTGATCTCTTTATTTTAATTTACTTTATTTTCATAAAAGTTAGATGATGCTGCTTCTGCAACAGCACTAAACACTGGGAAAATGCAAGGTAAGGAAGAATTAGGCAAAGGAACTTCAACCTCCCTGCAGAATTCAGGAATGGCTCACAAACAGATGGAAGGAGATGCTGAAGGAAAGTCAAATTGTTTGGCTGATTTAGTTGCATCAAACAGTTCTTGCTTTAGTCATAACAGTGCTTATCAAGATTCTGCTAGCCTAAGTCATGCTTGCATTTGAATTGGATGATTCATGTAATACATAAATTCAAAATTATTCATTTTATAATTGAGGAAAATTAGAAGTCAGCTTTTAGTGATTTTACAGGCATTTGATCTCACTTAGCTACAGTGAAGCAATTTAAATTTGAGCACTTGCACATTCTTAAAAGAAAAGCATGAAAGAACTGAAACTGTACTGGAAATTGCATTCATCTTCAACTTCATGCAAATACTAACCGTTCTTCTCACCTACTCGAAAGTGAGGCCCATATGGAAAAGCTCTGTCAGAGATTAAAGGCTCTTTATCCTTATCCACAGGCTTGTTCAAACTATTCACTTGTCTCTTTATATGGATAGTGCTGGATGAGGCAACCAAGCCTCAAAACATACCACAATAAAGTGCTTCTGCTTCCTGCAAGCTATGTAATGTTCCTGCATCCTGTGCCCTGGGAATTTTTTTATCCCACCTCCAATTCCATCTAGTTAAATCCACACTTTCTTAACCAAGGATCACTGAATCAGGAAGGGCTCTGTATTTCCGTGCCTGTGAACCACTTAGTCTGCTTGTGGCATAAAAGTGAAGTTCATACTAGATAAAGAAGCTGACAGGGATATTGCCCAGGTCAGTATCTTTATAAGACTACTGAAAGAACAGGTATTTGTCTGTCTAGATTTCTTTAAGCTGTTGTCATGAGAAAGATATAAGGGACAACTAAGTATGATTGCCCTCCTCTTTTTTCTCTGTTTATGTAGGTCCACAGGTTCTCTCAAATCCAGCCCCAGTAACAGAGACAAGATTAGAAAGACATTCCTTATGGAAGGTGAAGTGTTTGAAGAACACTTTTTTCCCTTATGGCTTACAAAACACAGACCTTAATCCAGTTTCTAAGTAGAGGTACACACCAATTTCCACTCCCCTGTCTCTTCTTTTGGGGTTTGCTGTTCTTTTGGGGTATGCTGTTCTCAGCCAGGTACTTCTTCAGTTGTTTTACATTGGAGTCTTGAGGGGGACAGTCTAGTTCACTTACAGATTTTTTAATTTGATGCATTTTCCATTTCAAAAGGAACATAATGTATCCGCTCGATATAGACCTACTGTTAACCAGAAGTTTGGCAAAAATTGCAGTGACAGTCTGGAAATACCAATTTCTTTTTAGTATCTCCACAGCCATGCCATTTAGTACTTGAAAGAGAGAAACGGATGTCCTCTGATAACATGAGCCCAAAGAATTGCAAAATTATTTCATAGCAGGAATAGGTCAAATTTTCAATGTGAAAAACAAGAGGTCTATTGCGACAGAGAAGTCAGGAGCATTGTGAATGTAAATCATTCACTCTCTCCTAAAAGGTGAGAGATGAGGGCTTGCAAGTTGAAGAGTACTTGTTCTTCTTCCTTTTCAGCCAAGCAGATTTTCTTTCGCTCACTTCCCTGCCATAATGTTAGGTCATGACACTTACTCTCTGCCTGAGGAGTAAAAGCTAAAGTGTTTTGCTACAGGGGCACATGAAAGGAATTTGGATTTCCTCCTTTGTATTTTCTACAATGTACTTCGCCAGTATGATCATGTTCTGTATCTAGCACCTTTTAACACCTGGATTCACTTGTATGTACTTGCTCTCCATTTAGTTATTCTGTATCCTGTCTAAAGAAGTTGTCAGGAGAATAGGATGTTAAAGGGAGAAAAGCACTTAGGTATTTAACTCTTGTTAGCAGTTTCCATGAGCCAAGTAAGCTGACATAGGCTTTTAAGAGGCTTCTGTTCATGGTTGAATAAAATGCACGTTTGAAAGATATAAAATGATGAGGTCTGTTTTTCTATGTTTTTTGTTCTGTTAATGTTTTTGTACAGGAATTTTACACAGTATATTAGGCAAGATGATTACAGCAGACATTCATTTCCTTAGCCTTTCCTCAGGTGAAGGGGTATATGCTGTGAGGTACTTAATTCTTGTAGGATTTTGCTTCATTTCTTCTTGTGTTTTTTGTAAAGATCTATGTTTTCTGGTTTTGTGGCAAAGAAGATAGATACTGAGCGTGGTGACAAATGCAGTTTAGCTGCTGCATGTGAGGGAGCAGCAAGGGCAGACAAGGAAATACAATCTAGAACCTGAGAGTCATGACAAGACAGGCAGGACTTTACCAGCAAGGGGTGCACCCCCACAGTATGGGAATGAGAGGGGGGTAAGGCAGGTCTGGTGACAGTAGCCAGGGTCAACCAAGAGTGTAGATTGCCAGGTAAG
Organism: Haliaeetus leucocephalus; assembly: GCF_000737465.1. Taxonomy (NCBI): domain Eukaryota; kingdom Metazoa; phylum Chordata; class Aves; order Accipitriformes; family Accipitridae; genus Haliaeetus; species Haliaeetus leucocephalus. Next base: position 24,297,630 of record NW_010972664.1, read on the forward strand.
TCTGTTGTGAGGAGGCAGGTCCAAGGTCAAACCTGCAGAATCAAGTCTGTAGGTTAAGGTCAGGATCCAGATCAATGGGGCACACAGCCAGCCATAAGCATGGCTGCTGCTGCAGCATAGCTCAGATGGAGATCACACATGAGAGCTGAAAAAAGCAGCTCCCAAGTGAAGAAGTGGGCACCTCCACTGAGGCTGCTTCTAGCTTTTTCTCAAAGTGCGCCAAGGCCTGTCAAGGTTTCTCAAACAGATTTCTTTTATCAGAGAACCAGGCTTGAGCACAGGGACCTAAACTTGACGCTGTGAGGACGGTACAGTAATCTGCTGTTCTCCAGTCTTACATGCATCAAAGTAGGTAGAAGCAGTGGACACACAGAGTAAATGTCATTTTATCTAACTTTACACAGGTAGATGTTAGGTGTGTATCCTAACATAGTTATCTAGCTTCCTTTGCAGTCAATGGAGAAAAAGAGGTAAATCTGGAGGATGCTTCAGCTCATCCTAAGACAGATGTCTAAAACAGAAGCTGTACTCATAAGGTGCCTAGCCTTCTCCACTGACTAAAAAAACACACCTAGATTATGAACACAAATTTAAGTGAGATAAAATCTGTCTGTATATCTGTGACTTACGGCTTACTGCAGTTTTTAGAATAGGGCAAATCTTTTCTCCCACTTGAACTGGACTAGAAGGCTTAGGATGCAGCAGTTATTTCTTGAGGAGAGATCTGAAATTAGTGCTCAGATTGCCAGACTGTAACAGAATAAAGAACCACCAGTCCTAGCCATCCTGTTATTAGCTTTATGGGCTCAAAAAGGCTTTGATATCTTCAGGAGGTATATGCAAGGTGATTCCATAAACCAGAAGGAACTACGGACAGACAGGTCTCCTCATGGCAAGCTGGCTTTTTGATGCATAATTCATAAGACTGTGCAATAGCTGTAGCTGGAAAAGACAAGGAAACGAAGGAGGTGAGAAAGCCCCCGGGAGTACAGTCACCTAGATGACCTGGACGACTATTGGTATCCTGGCACTAGTCCTGTGAGTGATTTTCTAGTAGATTAGGTGGAAGAGGAAGTATATTACCAGTGCTAACTTTAATATGAATTTTTCTTTCTTCATTTTTTCTCTTTTGTCTCATTTTTCTCTCTTCAGACCTGTGACCAGGAGCAGAGAGCAGGTGCAAAGAAGGAACGATGCCTTCAGGGGAAAAGCCTACTTCTGTGTACACTTCTTCTCAGTACTCTCCTTGGCTTTACACTGCTTATCACCTACATCGTGATGACTTGTGGTCTAGGTATAACATGGGATATCCTTTTCCCTGCTTCTTCCTCCACCCCATTTGTAAGACACCTTTCTCTCCTATCTGCCTCCATTGTGTATTAGGCTTAGCATCTGTGTGAAGAATCAGACTTTCAGAATCTCAAAGAATCTTAACACCAGTTGTAAAAAAGGTACACTGTTCTGCCTCTTCCTTGGATCATATTGGGCAAGATCCCCACACCTGTCCTCCTTCACTGCTTGCCATTAATATGCCTGGGCCCAGTTTTGAGGGAGAGCATCATTATATTGTCTTGCATCTCATCATCGTGTCTTGCTCTGCCTGTAGTCAGCTCCACGAAACTGGACTGAACCTGAGATTTGGAGCTCCTCCTCCACCTTTCCATCTCTGACTTAATAAGTGTAGTCCTAGTTTTCTAGCACAGACCAGTGCAGTCATAGTGTAGAAAGAAAAGTCATAGTCTCTTGCTAATGGGGGAGCTGTGAGCATAAACCAGAAATGTTAATTTGCCTTTCAGATGCTAAACAACTATCTGCAGAAAGGTCCATGTGAATGTTTATGCATATAGAATGCACAGTACTGAAGGTGCATTTATATTGGTGGATACAGACATTCCCTGCTCCAAAATAAACAGTATTGACTCTTTACCTAGCATTTTTCTTTAGCCACTATTGTGTGTTGGAGAGACCAAGGAAAAACTGTTAGTTTAGATCTTGTCTATTTTACACTCTGCCTACCTCCTCCCATGTTAACTGTTGAAACCATAGTATGGAAAGTCTTACTTTGATTTTCAAGTGGCTTATTTCAGTAAATAATTGATCTGATCTGATGTTGATACGAGATACCGAACCAAAATGAGAACACATACCCAGTGATTCACAGCAGTTTAGATAAAGGGAGTTTTAGATCAAAGCAAGATGTACTAGAAAGTGTCCTGTTTTAACAAATGGCATTGCTGAGAAATGTTTCCCATGCTTGAACATCTCCCTCCACATTTTAAACTTACCTCCTTACTTTCTCTGTGCTATGTCCTTCTTTTGCTTCATGTGTTGACACCATCAGTTGCTTCTTGTTTATCATTTGGCCGAATTTGGCTGATTCAGAGAAAATACACTGAGAAGGCAGAGTAATCCAAGCTGTGACTGTCTAGGTACTATGAACAGAGGACACCACCTCTGGACATATTACCTGTCCTTTATTTAAAGAATCTCCCTTATAAAGTGCAAAGGCAATCTTCCTGTGAAGTGAAAGACAGAACACACTTTGTTCCATATTCAGCAAAAACTTAAAGGGAATTCAACAATCTGCATGCAAAGGAGTTTGTACCAAAAATAAATCTTTTGGGGGAAATGTCCCACAGATAACTTCTAATTTTTTTTGTTTGGAGTTGTTCTCACTCTCCACTGTCACTGCTCAGTTCTCTCCCATTTACTTCCTGCCCAGGATCCTGTGATGCCGAGCTGGGTCTTAAACTGTTGGCCAGACTCCTGAATTCTAGGAATGACACTGTAGACCCCTGTGAGGATTTCTACAAATATGCCTGTGGCAGCTGGGAAGGCAAACACTCAAGCAGAACCACAGAAGAATCACTAAATGTATTTGATGTGTTGTTGGAAGAAAACCAGTTGATCCTGAAAAGGCTTTTAGGTAGGGACAGATGATTGGTGTGTTACCTTCAGCATCTTCCTCAGCCAGAGCTGAGAATACTAATAACTGAGAGCACAATCATTCCTAACAGGGACTGAGTCCAGTCTCTTTGTTCTTCTATCATTACAGGTACAGATTTATTCTTGAGCATGTCATATTACAATAGCTGCATTTTAAACATTTTAGTTCCCCTGGCCAAGTGTAACAGATGAAAGTAACACTTTAAAATTCTGACAGCAACCCAAATAATTTTCCTGTTGCCTTGTAAAAGTAGACCCTTTTTGCTGTGTTTGTCCGGATGTGCACTCTGGTCATGTGTCCTGACTCCACCTGGGACTGAAGCCTGGGTACACACCACCTTCCTTTTGTGCTCCTGTTTCCATGCAAAGAAACTCACATATTTGGCCTCAGGAAGAGTCGTAGCAGAAGAAGGTCTCTTGCTTTGAGTGACCATGAGAAGTGTGAATGTATTTACTGTTCTGAATCAAAGTGCAGTGTAGTGGTTTCTTACAACCTTTCTCTGCCTCAATAATGCCCCAACTTTTTTTTTTTTACCACTCTCGTAGTTCTTAATCTATTTTTTTTTTCCTCAGAGGGCCCACAGTTTGGGATAAGAGGCTCAGCTAAAGAGAAAGCAATCCAGTTCTATCGCTCCTGCATGGATACCCAAAGGATAGAATCCCAGGGAGCTCAACCATTGAAGGACCTCCTAAATCAGGTGAGTGTTCGTCCTATTTCCTCTCCCTGCAGAAGATAATTCCTGAAGGAAAAAGGAAAGTGTGAAGTTAGGGTCATATGGTCCTACATGATGGAATTTTGCCAGCATCTGGTCATGAAATAAGCTCATGGTTCACAGCACAACTTCTAAGTGATAAATCTTCTAGCTTTAAATGCTGTTTCAAGATTTGATTTTCTGACATCAGGTACCTGAATCTTTCCTCATGACCTTACATATTAATTTAGGACTCTACAACAACCAAGACTGCAAAGAGGGATCACTTCTAATCTCAGAAGTTCAGTTCAATAGGATCCAACTTACAGATCAGGGAACATGTTGCAAAATGGATGAAATTTTTTTGTCTAAGATCTGATGGCCATCCACTACTTCAGGCTTTACGGGAGCTTGTTTAAAGAGTAAAATGCTTCTCTTTCCATTCTGGGAGACTCCTCTCAGTGCCAGGGAGAGTTGTACATCTTCCTGCTAGCAAAGGGCATTTATGCCCTGTCTCCAAGGAGGATGCAGAACCTTCCAGCAGAAGAAACAGTGACTGCAGGCCTACCTGTGAATCTGCTTGTCAGGGAGGTGGGACCTGTAATCCCTGATTCCTGGTTGCCCTTTGGATGGCTTTTGAAAAATGAGACCTCTTTCCTTTCTCCTTCTTCTGCTTTTTTCATGTACACCTTGTTCTGTTGATAATTATCATTCCTTTTTCCTCTTTCATTTTGCAGTTCATTGCTTTGCTTAAGTGAAAGTAACAGGTCATTTTAAAGCCAACAGGGTATGTAGAAATCTTCATGAGTTTCCTCTGTTACTATTATTTGCTTTGTTGCTTCTCGGTTGTCATAATGACTAAGCTCATAGGAGTGAAAAAAAGATTTTGTAAATATGGATCAAACAAGTCTTTTTCTCACCTGCTGTCATGCTGTCTCTCTCCCTCTCTAGATCGGTGGATGGAATATCACAGGCATGGGGAAAGCAAAAGATTTTAATGAAACTCTTCAGACTCTTATGGGCAGATACAGCACCTTTCCCTTTTTCAGAGTCCATGTGGGACCTAGTCCTTTTGACCTCAAGACCAATATTATTCAGGTGGGTGGACTAAAGAAAGAAAATTATCAGGAAGCGCTGGGAATAAAGAGTCAGTTACACAGCCCATGAGACCCAGGCTTGCTCAAGTTAAGCCTATGTTCTTCTCTGAAGAAAGTTTTCCTGAATTTCAGCAACCTTCTTGATTTTATTACATAAAAAGCACTGATTTCTGGAAAATGAGCAGATGAGGAAGAATAAATCGCTTACTTTCTCTCATCTCTTCTGCCTGACAGTGTAGATTGTACTTTGTCATGGAAGGGTTTGGTTCTTCTTACGTTCACGGGTATGACTAGTATAATAAATTATGGACTCTAAGTGCTATGTGTCTAATACACATAGCGTAATATGAATTTTGCAGCTCACTGTTGGGGTTTAAACCTGGTAGGCAGCTAAGCACCACAGAGCCGCTCATTCACTTCCCCAACCAGTGGGATGGGGTTAAAAGTCAGAAGGGTAAAAGTGTGAAAACTCATGGGTTGAGAAAAAGACACTTCAATAATTAAAAAAAAAGAAAGAAAGAAAATAAAGAAGTGATGCAAAAAACCTCTAGTTGCTCATTACCAACCGATCACTGCCCAGCCAGTTCCCAAGCAATGGCAGCCCTGGCCAACCTCCTTCACCCCCACTTTTATTGTTGAGTACGATGTCATATGGTCTGGAATATCCCTTGGGTCAGTTGGGGTCAGCTGTCCCAGCTGTGTCCCCTCTTAGCTTCTCGTGCACCCCAGCATCCTCGCTGGTGGGGTGGGGTGAGAAGCAGAAAAGGCCTTGACACTGTAAAAGCTCAGCAGTAACTAAAACATCCCTGAATTCTCAACACTGTTTTCATTACACATCCAAAACACAGCCCCATTCTAGCTACTATGAAGAAATTTAACTATCCCAGCCAAAACCAGTGCACCATGTAGAAACATTTAACAATGTGGTTTACATTTGAATATCAGGTACTGCAGATTTGTAATGAGCTTTTAATGAGCTGCAGAATATGATAAATCCACAAAAAATAATTAGCAAACATTTTCCAAAAGTAAAAGCAATTTATTGACATTTCAAATTCTGTGACATAGAAATTAACAAAGCCCATTGAGCATATCCTCACATTCCAGTGTTTCTGGAAATATCAAGATGTTTTTTCTTTACTCCTTTTTGCAGATTGACCATCCTGAGTTTGAGATGCCACCTGAGAGTAAATTCAAAAAGAAAAATTATCTTGAGGTAACATATCAGAGGCTGAAGAAAGGTAAAAATAGCTATTTGGTGTAGGGATCTCATTGAATTGCCTCCTGGTTCAGAGTGGTCTGTTTCCATGGGTTACGGTCAGTGACCTTTGAAAATGTCTCCAGAAGGAATTCTTTACAAAAATCTCCACTTTTCCAGAAAGATAGTTTGTAAAATGTAACCCATTTTTAAATGCCAGGTTTAAAACTTCTAGCGCAGAAACAGAATGTTATAGTTTTAATTTGTATTTAATAAGTAATATGAACCTGGGCTTCCCTCTAGGTTTCACCTTGAATGAATGTTTAAAAAAAATGTTCTTCTCTAAATTAAGGCTTTACAACTTAAAATCTGTGTATTGGGGGAGGGGTAGCTAGCATTTCAAAAGTTATTTTAAAATGTTTTAACCTAAGCTGGGGAAACAAGCTCTTTGACCTTGGGAGTTATTACAACAAAGTTAATTTCATCACAGCTCTGTCATTTTTCTGAACTTATAAAAACTGAGTTGATTTCAGTTTCTCAGTCTGACTCTTTCAGAGGAGTCCTCAAAAAAATGAGCCTGTGTACTCATCACAAGTGTTCCTTTGATAGGAACATAGCAGCAAGAAGCTGGCATTTTCTCTCCCATCAGAAATCCTGGCTCATTATATCACTACATCTCTCTCCTTTGACTCCAGAGATGGCCGGCCTACATCTCTAAAATTATTCCAGTATTTAATGTAATTGTAAGCTGGGACAAAAATAACCTTTGGGGAATTCAGTGTTCTTCACTGAAAGAGCAGCTGTACTTGGCAAACTGTATTCCACATGAATAATTACCTAAGGATGTTGCAGTGAAGAAGACAGTTTTAGGGATGTGGCTGCAGTGGTTTTGAAAGATTGAAGCTTATATGGTCAAGATGGATGGATGGATGGATGGATGGGGTGACTAATTTTCAGTCATGTTTCTCCCACTGGTCATATGCTCTGTATTGCAGGTTCTCCGTGTGTATCTCTCATATTTGAAGAAACTGGGGAGCCTACTTGGAGGGCCACAGGATGGTCCCCCTGATTCCTTTTCCCTTACTTTGTCCTTCATCTCTAACCTCCAGCGAGTTGTCACCCCACTGCAGGAAAGACAGCAGAGGGGGATGCTGTTCTTTCGCACTACCATTAGGGAGCTACAGGTATCTATTCCTTAGAACCTGAGCGACACAATTTCATGTTACATTCACATTCTGAAGATCTGGATCAAAAGAGATGTGAGACACTCTGTTTAGATGCCACTCCCTTGCAACTTACACTTGAAGTCTGTTGAGCTTTAAATAACCTATTAACTTAACGTCTTTTATTGACAGCAGATGGATTTTTCAGGCCCAAAACTCTCTCCCATCCCTGGTGCTAATTCAATTAAAAAAAGTCAATTCTCCTTTTCTACTATAATCAATACCCACATCATAAAAACAGTTTAACTTGTTGAAAGCATCTCTTGACAGTATCAGAGAGACTATCCCAGTTGCCGTATTATTTCCTGTCAGTCAATTTAGATTCATAGTTCAGCATGTAAGCTTTGTTTTACTTCTAGGAAAAGGCACCTGCTATTGACTGGCTATCATGTCTCCAGGCTGTCTTCCATCCTATGCCACTGAACCTCTCTCAGCCGATTGCAGTGCATGACATGGATTACTTAAGAGGCTTGTCACAGCTCATCGAACAATGGCACAAGGAAAGGTAGGAGTCAATATCTATGGTTATAGTTGTTCATGCCTCGAGAAGTATTAACTTCAGATACCATAAATCACAGAGGTCTCTGTTAGAGGCTGCTGAATCTAGTAGCCTAACAATTGCAAGGCTGCTGGGGCTCTACATCCACAGGTTTAGCCAGTACTAATGCTTAGCGTATATTCCCAATAGGCTTGCACATGCAAACACCATATATGTACACACATATAAATATATATAGATACATGCATCACACAGATCAATAAAGATGGAACACAGTGCCTTTACTGGCACCCACCCACCCATAGCACTCATACAAACATGAACAGCTCAGCCTGATCCTATTGCTCCTCTCCAGCTGATCACGATTGGTCTATATTAGTGAAATATGTATACGTACACACACAATATGGATCACTCCAATAGCTGGTCTTAGATATTCAGTCTGTCCAGAAGCTGGCCCCAGGTCCCCCGGTGTCTACAGCTGCTGGCATCTGGATATATAAGCCCCTAAGTCTTGCAGCCCTACTTTGGTTGCTGGTACTCTGGTCTCTTCCTGTTACATGCACACATACACAAGCAGATCTCTCCAGTAGCTGGTCCAAACCTCTAGACTCTCCAATAGCCAACTCTCAGACACCTGCTCTCTCCAGCAGCTAGCTTGGACCAAAGTCCCTCCAGTAGGCAACTCTCGGACTCCTTGTCTCTCCAGTATCCAGTCCCATCCCCATACACAGAGAGCAGAATGTTATTTAAGAATAGCATTTGATAAGATAGGACAGATTCTGGTGACCATGTGCAGGGCTGAATCAGACAGATGTCCTGGCGGGCCACAAGTTTATGCTCAACCATTCCCTCTTACCACCTTTCCTCTCCATTTTCCCATGCATGTTCCCCCCAATCCACCATGATCCTTCCCTTTCCCTGCCTTTGGTCCTTCCCATAAACATTCCATAATAAATCTCACAGAATCCCACAGACCCCTCAAAATATTCTATAATAAGTTTCACCCAGTCCTAAAAATGCTCTTTCTCCTGCTTCCCATAAAGAATCCTGTGCCCCAGCAGGTTACCCCTTGAGTCTTCATGGTGTTCTGGGGAGAGAGTTTCTTCGGTTGAGTCATGTCAAATCATCCTCCTTTGATAGCCCCAGGTGTAGCCCATTCAAGTACTTTGTTATTGTTCAGGTTACTAGGGTTCTTCTGCCTCAAATTATTCCTGACACTTGCCACGCCTCTGTGTTTATAGTGACTAGCCTTCAATCTTCAGTCTTTTTAAATGTCATTTTCCTACAGGGTCCTTCACATTTATATGATTGTTTGTCTGGTTGGGAATCTCTCCCCAGCCCTTGACAGTCAATTCCAAGATGCACGCCTGGAGCTATCTAAGATTCTTTATGGAAAACTGGGATCTAGAATGGTGAGTTAGCCTTTAACCACCTTCTTCAGCCTGACCAGCAGCTGAACACCCTAGCTGATCACCTTCTAGATGTTCTCTTGATGTCTTGTCTGGATGGATTTCTTAAATTTAGGAAGGGAAACTAGTCTCACTAGGCCATTAAATGCTTCCTTTTTCTCTAAGAAATGCGGGAGTAGACATGACACCCAAAACTTTAGAGAGCTAAGTGCACTGTATCACAGGGTGGGGAACAATATATAGATGGTCACCTTTCTTCTATGTATTTGTCTCAGCTGGCATATGAATCTTCATCTTGTATGAAAGTAAGTGGAGTAAATAATCAGGACATTAATGCTTTACTTGATTAAAGTTTTCTGAACTAGCTTAAACGGAACTACATTACTTACCATTCACTACTGGCATATTTAGATAGCAGCGTATATGCTACTGACTGCACGTTTACATATCTTTTTACTGTCTTCTATCTCTTTGTCCTCACTCTTATGTGTCTCTATTTCTTTCTCTGTTCTTACAGATCGCAGCTGAACGCTGGAGGAAGTGCTTGACTGATACCACTTCTTTCTTTGAGCCAGTTCTAGGGCAGATGATTGTGCAAGAAATTTTCCCTCAGCAGAGCAAGAAACTTGTAGGTATTCATCCTCTTAACCCCCAAGCAGAGCTCAGCTTCATCTTTCTTTTTTTGACATGCCAACTTAAGACCACATCAAGGCAGCAAAATCATGTGTAGATTTTATAACTTTTTACCTGTTCCTATACTTATGCACTTCCCCTCCTTTTGGGGGAATGAAAGATGTCAGAACAAGACATGGCTGTCATTGCTAGAATAATCAATGCTAAAATACCAGTTATTATCTTTATCTCAACTGTTAGCAAAGTCATGCGTGCAGCACCAATACCTATGACAGCCCTACAAATGCATGCAATCTCACTGTGCTTCCTGGAATGACAGTTAGTATTAACAGTATTCATCACCAGTCTGACATATTTAAATAAGATTTTCAATTGCAAAGCCATTAAGCCATCATATGGCCAGCTGTACGGAAAAAAAATCAATGCCAAAACATTCTGAGTAAACGGAACACCTTTTTTTTCCTTTGATGATCAGAGTTCCTTTTTCTTTTGAGGGAAGTTAGTGTAGGCCCCAGGTTTTATAAGGAGTTTGCAGTGTATAAAGTGACAAGAGTAAATAAGTTAATGGGAAAACTAAGACTACGTGTAGTGAAGCACAAAGCTGAATGAACAAAACATAATTTTGTGAAGGAGAGACTCAGATTGCCATAACTTTGAAAAGGGAGACACCACCATGAAATACTTGTGGATACTGAATTTTGATTTCACTCAAGAAGTGGGACAATCATTTGGTCCACTCTTATCCCAACAGGGATTGAATGAAAAAGAATTGTCTCCCTCTTAGTTACCATGAGAGGCAAGACGAAAAGGTGTGTGGGAGAGAATGATGAGCCCTGTGAGGAACCACTGGACGCCAAATAACTTAAGCCTAAACCATTGTAGAAACTGAAATCTCTTCTTTCATCACAAGAAGAGGAATTTTCCCCCAGTTATTCTGTGGCTGAATTGCGGGAACATGGGAAGATGGTAGCTAAGCCTGAACAATGTCTTTCTGCAGTTCTGACCGTGCCTTCTTTAATCCATTGCAGGCTGAGCAGATGTTCTCTGAGATCCAAGATGCCCTCTATGGCCAACTGGATCAGTTGGAGTGGATGGATGAACAGACCCGCCAAGAGGCTAAAGTCTTGGTGTGTGCAGAAGGCAGAAGTTACTGAGGCCTTCCTTTCACTGAAGCTTTTGGGTGGTTTTATAAGTGCCATCACGCCATGTGATCGTACACTGATGTGTAGGCAAAGAGAGGCTCAGTGTTTGTTTGTCCATACTCTGAATTAATTGTATTGAGATACAATTCAGTTTTATACACCTAAACAGGTTAAAAACTATAAAGCTGAATGCCAGAAAACAATGCTATAAAGAAAAAGAAGAGTAGAACAGCATTAGGCCTCAGGTCATTGAGTTAAGAAACCAGAGTAGCAAGAGAAGATGTCTTGTTGAAACAGAGTAGCTGTTATTTTGAAGGGCTGATTCACAGATCGTATTTAGGTTGTTTAAAAATAGAGTTTAAAAAGGACTTCTAGAATGTAAAGCCTCCTGTTGGTCACGTGTCTTTCTGTTTGTTTGTTTATTACGATTTTAGGTTTCCAGACTACAAGTGGAGATTGGCTATCCAGCTCACATACTCCAAACTGCCAAAGTGAACCTGGAATACCAGAATGTGAGCTATATAATGTAAACATGCCTGCCTCATTATTGGCAGTTTACCTGTACCAACTGCTATCTTGTCCACTGCTAAAAAAGGCTATGGCCTCTGGAACAATGCACATTTCTTACCGTTCATTTTCTAAGAACATATCGGCCCAGAGAACCTTTATCTGTTGCTTCTGTGTTGTTGCCTATGCTGTCTCTTACTTAGAGTGGCTGGCCTGAGAGAGATTGATTGTGACCTGCTCGTATGTTCTGTTTGGCCTGAAGATAACATTCCTGTCATATCTTAAATTGAAGGTCTTCAGAACTGGGAGAGAAAAAAACACAAGTATTCCATTGGTTTGTCTTTTGATGAATCCTTTTTTGACCTGTAGGACTTTTCTCTTTCTCATACTGTCCAATTCATTCCTTGTTCATGCCTTACGACACTCACATTACCTGTCTCTTCCCTCAGCTGGAGATAAGTGAAGACAGCTTTTTCCTCAATGTGGTGGCTTGCTTGAAATTACTAAGGCAAAATTCCTACTTGAAACTCCTTCAGCATCACTCACAGGACAAGTAAGTGTCAGATACTGATATAAAAAATGTAACAGTCTCACACACTCGTGGACTGAGGTTGGAAGGGACCTGTGGACATCACCTAGTCCAACCCTCCTGCTCAAAGCGGGATCAGCTAGAGCAGGTCACTCAGGACTGTGTCCAATTGTGCATCTATATCTCTTTTTTAATGGGGAAGGAGGGGGAGGGCAGGTGTGGGGCTGGGGCAGAACTGGACACATTACTTCCAGATGTGGTTACTCCAGTCCTGAATAGAGGGGCATGGTCACCTCTCTTGACCTGCCAGCAACGCTTCTCCTAATGCAAGACAAGATGCTGTTGTCCGTCTTTGCCACAAGGCTGCATTGCTGCATCCTGCTTAAAAAAGCCTTTAATCTGGCAGCCTGTTTTATATTCAGCCTGAGCTCATGCTACCAAAAAAACCCACCATTGTGGATGGGCCCCAGACCCCTGAAAAAAGAACCTTTTTTGCCTGTGAACCCTTGAGTAAGGGGAATAGCTGGTTCTCCTGGACTTAGCAGCAAAGCAAGCAGCAAAGCAAACAGCAGAGCACTGTGATGACATGAATGCTGGCAGGGTTACCTCAAAGGCAGGACATAGGATGCTTCAGAAGGCAGGCAGCATTGACAGGCATGCTTGGGACCTTAAACCACCTGAAGAGTATTCTGTGCAGGACTTCACAGGAGATTACTAATCCTGACTTAACTTGACAGAGAAGTTGTGAGGGTGAATCCCTTACTGTGTATGAAAGCTAAGCTACTAGCTCTGACCATCTGTAAAAAAGTGAAGGTTTATTTCAAACACCTTTAACTCTAGATAATGTGAATTTCATCATTTGCTGCTGCTGTATGAACAGTTGTACTGAGCAGACCATTTTTGCAAGCCCAGTGGAGGAAGGGAGCAAGGTATGAGATAAGGACTTCATACATTCTCTCATTTCTCTTTTTCTGCTTCTAGCTGGCATGTGTCCCCCTGGACTGTGCATTCATACTACTCAATAAGGCACCACATGGTGGTCTTTCCTGCTGGAATGTTCCGCAGCCCTTTTTTCCACATGGAGTTTCCCAGGTATGGAGGGGTTGCAAAGGTGGAAGCTGAATGTAGTCCCTTGGCTGCACCATGTTTCCAGGAAGAATCTTAACGGGTCTGTCTTTAACCTCTTTCTTACTACATCCCAGAAAGACACAGTAAAGGGGGAAAAAATAGCTTTTTCTAAAGCCAGATGGATACTGCCTTATGAATTCTGAAAGAGTGTGATCATTGACTCTGCTGGAGCAAAATCAGAATCTAGGTGAAACTAAGATAAGCCAAGTATATTAGTCCAGAGCAAAGAGGCAGAAGTCCCATGTAGGTTAACTGCAAAGAAGACATTGTGCCTTTGCCTCTCATTTTCTAGATTCCAAGAATTCCTGAAATCTAACCCATAGAAATCTAACCCATAGAAAATAGAAGCCTCACAGAGTGACATTTTGTCAGAAGTCTTTTTCAAATAGATTAAACACAGTTCTCTTCCTTTTTTAAAGAAACCTTCTCTAATAAGCAAATACATTTTTAATTCTGAGTCTTCCCCTGCAATGACATGTCCGTAGACCGTACTCTTACAGTTGGGTTCTTCCATTGTATGGAACAGATCTGCAATATTTTTCTGATATTAAAAGCACGTAGAACAGTTGACTATAAAAATACTAGTTTATGTCCTTTTTTGCATGATAATGGATAGATAATTCTCCTGATCCCATTGTACTGAAAGATAACCTCACACTATGCAAGAGGCTGAAGTTTGAAATAAACATGTCTCAGTTAAAAGTAATTATTTTCTCCATGGTCATCTTCTGCCACTAGTTGTATGACATCTTCTAGTGCTTGCAGTATTTAATGAATTCATTATACTATGAAGAACAGGACACCTCAAAAGAATAATAGAAGAAAATATTTTTTCCAGTGGTATCGACTGTCACTTACCATATTCTTCCTCTCTGAAAAAGTGTCTACAGCTTCTTATTCCTTTTGTGTTCAGTGTTAGTAAAATACATTTTTCTCACTGTCATCCCAGTTGACTAGACTGGTAAGTCAAACTTGATCAGCTTCTGGTGAGTTGGCACAATAGCATTTTCTCGGATGATTCTCCAAAGTTTAAACTTTACTGACAGAAGGCAATTCCGATGACTGTGAGGATAATTTTTAAAATGAGACATCAGCAAAGCAGTACAATTGTTATAGAATCACAGAATCATGGAATGGTTTGGGTTGGAAGGGACCTTTAAAGATATGTAGTCCAACCCCACTGCCATGGGCAGGGACATCTTTCACTAGATCAGGTTGCTGAAAGCCCCATCCAACCTGACCTTGAACACTTCCAATGATGGGGCATCCACAACTTTGCTGGGCAGCAACTATAAGATACCAGCTACAGAGCTTCTGAAAGAGCAGTTCTACGAGAAGATGCGTTGTTCTGTTCTTGTCACTTACTGCTGAGTTCCCAGTGATGTAATGATGATCTACTACAACCATTTCATGCTTCAGCAGTGTTAATCAGTGCATGTAAAGAATGAATGAGCCCATCATTTCGTATTATGGAAATGCATTTTGAGTGTACTCTTACTTGTGGGACTGTTTGTAAATTCATTGCATAGAATCATAGAAATTCTGATTGGAAAGAACTGCTGGAGGTCTCTAGTACAACCTCTTGCTTGTAGCGAGATTACCAATGCTAGACGCGAGTAACTGTAGTCAAACCTTTATGATTTTAATTTGCCTTGCCAGTTTTACATATCATTTTTCACTAGACAACTGTTGCAAGGTCACTTCTCCTACCATCCAGCTTTTGTATGATTACCATTGCAGTTACTGTTTGTGCAGCAGTTCAGCCAGTAGTGAGTAAATAAGGACATATCTCAACAACAATACATATCACTAGAATTAATAAAGGCAGAATCTCATTCACAGACTCTTCATTATTATGATGGCTTATTAGCTACAAGTACTTTAATGCAAACCCATAGTACAATTTTAAGCATTGTTAGAGTAATTTACAGTTGTATTTGCATTTTTACAGAGTGTACCACATCTGAGAGATGTACTTCTCTGGCTCTCACAGTAGAATGCTCCTGAGCAGCTCACAGTTGTGCTCAGTGGCTATAAAGAATGTTCACCTGCTCTCTTTTTTTTTCAAAAGCATTCTTTTCATGTTTATTTTTCAGTGCTGTGAACTTTGGAGCCATTGGGGTCTTCATGGCGCATGAACTTCTTCATGCATTCTATGATTATGGTGGGTACCAGCTGTGGTGTCTTTGTTTACTCTTCTAGGTCCCCACTGGTACTTTCCCTCAGGGTATCTTAAATCCCGGTCCCTATATCAGTGTATACATATATTATTAGGGTAGATGAAGCTAAGGAAAACTCATTCCAGGCCATGCTGACTACTAAGAAGACTCAGTTATTAATGTGAGAAATACAGGTGAATGCCAGAAATACCTTTACTTTCTAGGATTTTTTTTTTTCCCACAGTGCTGCCTGGGGGTTGTCCTACATGCAACAGGAGTGCACTACAGAAATCTATAGACTGCTTGGTTGAACAGTATGAAAGCTATGGCTTTAAGGTCAACGGTACTTTTACACTGTTGGAGAATACAGCTGACACTGGAGGGCTCGCCATTGCTTACCAGGTATTGTAGTCTACTTACTTCTCTAATCTCATAGTTTCACCACACAACTCAACCGCCATGTTACAAGATTGCTCTGCTGCATCCCTCTACTACATGCTGCTCCAGTTCCAGATTTCTTGCACACCTCTGCCAGTGCAGCATGTGCCCTGCATGTCCTCTGCTATTCCAGATGTAGGTTCCTCAGAAAGCTTTGCTCATAACCTCACTACTTCCATGTAAGACGACTTCTTCCCTTCACCAGTTCTGGGGTGGGCCTTTCTTTACTTCCGCATTTACATCATGCATAAAAAAGCATGTTATTGTTTGTATGTTTATGTTATACCTGAGGAACTAAGCTGAGACATGGACCAGAATTCTGTGTGATGGTAAAATGACTCCATAATGATGTTTTCAGCAATACTTTAGTCTAGAGAGAATTTTTTATTTCCTCATGCAGTAGTTCAGCAGTTTAATTAATTACTGAGTGCAGGATGCTCTGAGATCTCTAGGTCTCAGATGGTGCATGAAGAATGTTGGGAGGTAGAAAGTCTTCTAATTTTTATTCAAATATTTGTGACTTTCTTTGAAAGTAATTTTCATTCTTTCATAGTGCAGTCACCACATCTTCTCTTACGATGATGTGAATGTGGTAGTGTCTGAAATGGGAAGCAAAGGAGTTAGAGTGTTATTCTCCCGTCTTAAAGCTGTTAGGGGCATGGCCAGCAGCAGGGAGCCTCAGAGCGAGGAGAGAGAGATACAAACTTGCTAATTTATTAAATATATATGAGATTGATGTATTTTATTGACAGAAGACATAGTTTTGGGACACTATCTGTAGGGGAATTTACTATTACTAATCTTCTCTCTCCACAGGCCTATAAGAATTGGCTGAAAAAGCACAAAGAAGAGAAGGATTTTCCTAAGACTGGACTTTCACACGACCAGCTTTTCTACCTCAGTTTTGCTCATGTAATGAATTGTAGGCTACTCATGTGTCTCTCTCCATTGTCTTCCACATTATTACAGTTTTTCTTTCTCAGTATTCAATCACTTTTCCCCCTCTTCACAGAACTGGGAATGACCAATGTTTCTGGGAGGTCCAGAACCTTATTTAGAAAGCTAAAATTCACATACAGGGCCCCTAACCTGTTATGGATCTCAAAGCTAACAAAAGGCCTGTCTGCAAAAATATTTTTTACAAAGCTTTGAAATCTACCAAAATTAAGTTGTAGCAGACAAGTTGTGTCAGGGAAAGCATGCTTCATTGCCAGCTTCTGAGTACTTTTTTGCTGTTGTGAGAAATCTTACACATGGAAAGTGGAATTTTACTGGAAAAGGCATGTATCTCTCCATCCCTTCCTTCATCGACCTCTCTGTCATGTTGAATAACTAGATGTCATGTCATTCTGAGTGACTGACAGTGCAAAAAAGAGTTTAGAATGTTATTTAGAGATAAAGAACTAAAAGTACACGCATACATAGTTTGAGATTTCTGTGGGAACCTGGTTTAAGGATTTGTGCATTGTTGTGCATTGTTGTGCAGTTGAGTTCCTCATGATAGATCATTGGATTTCTGTGCTCAGAAAAGTCACACCCTTAGAAGTCACTGTAACTGTGCAAAGGGAAAAGTTTTGTGCATGTATTGACATTAGGTCAGAGCAGCATGTAGAAAAGCAGTTCTGAAATCACAGATTATTGGGTCTTGGTGGCAAGATTTGCATTTCAGAGGCTATCTGGCAGCTACTGCATCATTTGTCAATGAATAAAGACTGAAATCGGAAGAGTGAAGACTTGGATTGCCAGTTTAACACCAGTAAGGTCACACAACCTTCCCTCCAATCTCTTGAGCAGTAATGGGATGTTGTGTAAGTGCTCTCCTTTCTTGATAAGCACACATTGCTTTTGCTTAAGAAGCTGAATCTACACGCTGATACTACATCTATACCATTATTTTAGATGGAGTCCAAGGTTGTATGCACCTAAACTCCAAGGTGTTCTAAATTCCCTGTGTTCTGGACTACGCAGTATAGAAAAAGACCAGATAGCTTGTTATATAGGGAAATTGGGACAGAGAAGTTTAGGGAAGGGCAAAACAGAAATTGTGGTGTTGAAGGGAAAGATCTGAACATTGTTGGCACCCATGTAAGCATGTTTCCTTGTTTACTCCAGCAGCCTCAGTCATGTGTGCAGAGGCATGAGGAGCCTTAAGTCTTGTTCACCTGAGGACTTTCAGCCAAACTGACCTATCTGTTTTGCTTCCTTTCAGGCAATGTGTGGACATCAGGATCCTGAGAAACTACAGTCTTCCCTGAACACAGATCCACACAGTCCCTTGCCACTTCGTGTCTGTGGGCCTGTCAGCAATAGCCAGGACTTTGCCAAGCACTTCCACTGTTCCAGTGGATCCCCAATGAACCCAGACAACAAGTGCCACATCTGGTAATCTGCATGGAAAAGGAGGAAGAGAGATATGACCCCAGGGAGAGGAAGGCCTGACTCATGAAAGTATGACCATCTTCTCAGGGCCTCTAGGGTGACATGGTGCTCTTATTCACTCCTCTAAGTTCCTTTTCTTGTTATCCTTTCCCCAGCGGTTGATGGTAGCAAAATTCTTAAACTGAGCTCGTAAGGAAAGAGGCTCTCCTCCTACCCCTCTCAGGACTCTGTCCCAGATGTGACAACTCTGGACTTCAGCAAGTCCCAAGGTAGCAAGATAACTAGCTAGTCTCTAGTAGGCAACAACTTCTGAGGAGTCGTAAACAGGACTGTTGCATTATTAGTCCCTCTGTTCAGTGCATTTCTCTGTCTACTCCAGCAGCCTCGCAGTCATGTTGAATGGACAGGGCAATAATGTGGAGTTCTAAGACTTGTTCATGTAAGATTGGCTCTTAGGAAAATCCTATGGATTACTATGCAAACTGGACATGTAATTTTCCAGAGAGGGAAGAATCCTGTTCTCTTCTTCTGCCAATAAATGGAGATAGGTACTAGGAAAGACTCGGTGGCTCCAGCTTCTAGGCTGAATGATAAGTCACCTAATAATGAAGGTTATTGAAGGCCTTCCCTCTTCTGGCTTTTTTATCAGCAAAACTCCTAAGAGACAAAAGAGGAAAGAGGAAAGCATCCCCATTGGTGGGAGGGGGATTGGGAGCTGAGAACAGATTCTCTTTCTTCTTTCTTTTCCAGCAAGATTGTCTTTTTCTAGTCTCTATTTAGGGTTGAGGATATAGTTGAGGGTGGAGTATGGGACAGTTACAAGGGTTTCTAGAAGTCTCTGAAGACTGAACAATTAGAATTCCAAGAACTTCTCTGGATCCTGAATCTAGTTCTCTCATCCCTACATTTGTAAATATTTCTCATCCAAACAGAGGAACAGAGCTGCTGTAGGATTTTACTTTCTACTTGAAATTGAATTTTAGGTATTAATTTACTTTAGAGGAAGAAGAGTGTAAGAAGTAATATATTTTAGGGTAGCAGGAGAAGTTCTTAAAGCACATTATTAAGAGCAACCTAATAATTACATCAATTTCAGGTTCTGATAATTAGAAAATTTATACCAATGTTCTAAAATTTACCAAAGTTAATAAGTATACAAAATACTCCTACCTTTTGCATACTCTTCAAACTGTTCTTGATTATGGGAGCATTTTTATTTTACTTATTATATTGGCTGCCTGGGGATTGGTTGTGGAATAGGTGATGGCAAGTGGAGACATCCCTTATCAATCTAAGCATTGTAAAAATTGTGAAAATCCTAATAACTGTGTTCAATCTTTCCAAGTACTGACCAATACAGCAAAACATTTCCCAATAACAGACTGTTCAGAGATTTTGTTTTCATTAATTAACTAAAATACTAATAAAGTGTTTGCTTCAGAAAAAAAAAATTACTTTGATTGCAAACTCTTTATTACCAGGCCTGTTTCTTTCCTCTGTATTTGTACTGTCCCCAGCATGACTGGAGTTCCTGGCTGAACTTCACAAGTAATAAATAATGTACCTCAAAATAATTTATTTACCCATCATAAAAAAATAACAAAATTGGGCTTGTGCTTATCTTTACCATTTAAACAGTGTATACTCTTCCTCCATTTGTTTAATCAATTTTGTCTGAGCAGCGTGTCCAGACTGTCTTTCTTTTAGATGCTAATAGCAATTAACATTGTGCCAGACCTTGTGTGTAATATAGAAGTTATTTCAATGTACTGAAACTACTTGGCTTCTTTGTTTATAATGTATAGAATAAGCAAAAGCTATTGACAATCTGCCTTTTGAGGAGCCTTTACCTTTTATTGTATCTATCTTGTTAAGTGTATGGGGGGACAGTTCCCTGGAATATGCAATTTTTTCTTGTTCTTACAATGTATGATGAATTTATGAAAACTCTGTTTAACAGGATCACCCTTGAAGTTGGTGAGTTGAATCAATTCTTATTACTAATTATGATGTTTTTACACAAAGAACATATGGGAAGTGCAAAAAGGGAGGTCTGGCTTAGAAAAAAATTGCATGAGTCTTGGACTGAGAATTTATTGTGTTTCTCAAGGAGAGAACGAAACTCTTTCAGTATGTGCACAAGGTCCCTGCCCTTGTCCTCAGTGTTGCAAGTTCCCTGGGATGTGGTTGGTGAAGAGAAGCCATGCTGCCTAGTAGGTGATCATGAAACACAGGTAGATGTTCAAACTGTTATGACTGATGACCACAGAAATTATTTAATGCTTTATGTCACACATAAAAAAACGAGCACAACACTGCCAGTGTTCAGGGAAAGAGCCAGATCCAACAGCAGATCCTTCACCGATGAATTCCTCAGTCTCTGTGTGTCCTCCTGCTGCACCATGTTGATCACCTCCATTCCTTCCCCTATTGATGAGGCCACAAATGTTTCCTCCATTTGCTCCCAGCCTGTAACGGGGGGTGGGTGGGAACAACAAAAGCTTTCTTCTTGTCCTCTTCTTTCATACTTGGATCCTTTTCACCTCTGCTTCCCTCTCTCTTTTCTCTCCCTGCTTTCTAAGCTTTCAACTCCAGTTCACCCTTACTGCGTGTCCATTTTCTCCTTCATACTAAGCAGCTTTTCATTCATGCCCCTTCCCACTCCCTGCTTCCCTTGTCCTATTCTTGTTTCTACTCTTCCTCATTCAGTGTATATTCCTCTATGCTCACCCTCCCCATAGCATCCTCATAATTCCCAAGAGTGTTTTCTTGATGTGTATGGATGCCAGTGTGCAAACCTGCCCTAAACTTCTCCCCTTTGCCCTGCTAAGTGCATGCAGTTGCAGCAGTGTGGTAAGTGGTCATCCAGGAAGGGGAGACCATCCTTATTGCTATTTTAAAAGGGGAACTGAGGTACAGAGAAGCAAGGCATTGGAAGAACTGGGGACTGGAATCTGGACTCCTGTGGTTTGACACTTGCAGGATTTTTTTCTTTTCCCTGCTTTTCTCAACACAATCTTTCCCATTCTCTTGTTACAAATGTGTCTTCTTCCATTGATTTTCTCTTCCCTCATTTTCTCCCTTATGCATTTGGCCAATTTCCCCACTTACTTCTAAACACACTTTCTCCCTGACTGTTGCCTATCTTGCTTTCGCTCTTCCCATGCTGGCTCTATTTCTCAGACTTACTCTCCCTGAATTGCTGCACTTGGGTTGTTTCCTGGGTATGCTGTGTGCTGTGACAATGTCTCATTTTTCCTCTTCAATTATATTGCTGCATGACAGACAGGAGAAAAGTGTCCAGTAGAGCAAAGAGACAGAAGGAGGGAAGAGGAAAGAGAAGCATGGCTCAGACGCTCCCCAGGAAACAGTACTTGAATGGCCAGCATTTTCAAAAGCCAAATTTTTTTTTTTTTTTTTTTTTTTTTTTTTTAAAGAGGGACCTGTTGTCAGGTTGAGAGGAACTGACCACTTCAGAAAAGGTTGCAGATCTTAAAGTGAGCCACAGCTCCAAAGACAGCAGATCAGGGTCAGAAGCCATTGTCTTTTCCAGTGCACAGCCAGTCAGTTTTTTTCAGGAATTAGGGGCAGTGATTACTGACTTGCCACAGGGCAATTGAAGTCATTTTAGATACTGCTCTCTCAAGCAGTATTTTGATTTTTGGAGGGAGTTGTGTGTTAGGAACACTTGCTTCTTATTGCAGGTAGGATCTTTTAAGAATTTATCTTCTCCTTAGAAAGTTTTAACTCTTGCCTCTAAGATTCTTACAGATTTTCTGGCTTCCTGATTCCACCAGGAAGCTTGGCTTGGAACAAAGTGCCTGCTTCCTTATGGCTCTATTTTGAGAAACCACCAGTTTCTGTGCAAAGAACTTTACTGTTAGCCTACATCCCATCAAGTAATAGTAGGAGAGGTGGCCTGAGAAAGACTGCAACCACAGTGGCAAATGTGACTATCTCTCAGAACATTGTACAAGGCAAGTACAGAGCACAATGAAATATATAAGCGCATTGCTTATATGAATAAGAGAGTTCTTGCCTGAAAAAGGCCTTTTGAAATCTTTTATTTTGGAAATCACTTTCTCCTCACTCTCCTTCCTCTGTGTCTTCTTCCTTTTCTCCTTTCCTGTACTTTTCCATTACAAGAGTCATCCCAGATTCATTCTTCCATCTTTTCAGGGCCATGACTGCAGTAATAGGCTTTAATGGCCCTTACCAGCCTCAGCTGGAGCCTTCACCCCCATCCTCTGCCCATGGGTCCAGGAGCTTCGTGTAAGCTCAGGCCTGGATCCCCAGTCTCTAGTTGTGGTCTGTTGCAAGTATATGCCTCGCTCCAGCTCCAGCTCCATCACAGCTGTGCCTGGCCATGGACCCTGTTATTCTGGATCTTGACCTACAAATTCCCTATTATGAAATATGATCCCTTCCAAGTGACCAGCCTGGCCCTGGGTGCTGCCCCCAGGATTCTGAATGAAGCCCCCTGCCCTCCTGGCTGCCCAGCCTCTGGTGCTCCCAGGGGTGGCCTGGACCTTTCTTTTCAAGCCCACTGAGCCTCCAAAGCTCCGCATGGGCAACCCGATCCACACCCCACCCCCCTTCCCCAGGCTTTAAGCTCCCCTGGAGATGCCCATTTCCCAGTTTCTCATCCTTTTCCTGGCTCTTTGCCTTTGGAAATTGCCCTGCAGCATCCCATAGTGATTAAACGACTCTACAGCATGTCCATTCGGAACCCAGATCTCCATAGGGTATGAGGGGGGCCTGCTGCCAGGGCCATGAGTGAACAAAGAGGCTTTAATGGCCCAGACCAGCCTCCTCCCACATGCTCTGCCCCATTTCAGTGTAGGGCTGGGCAGTCACTGGGCTGTGTCTGACCCTGGTTACTGTTGCTGCATCTGATCCTGACACTGACTGGCATTCCTCCTTGAACTTGGACCTGTCTCATCATCACAGACTTCCCTGGTGATCTCTTGTCTGACCCTGACTACCATCCCCAGGGCTGTCCTGCTTGTCCTGCTTGGGGCTGTGGGGACCGGGCCCTGGCAAGCGAGGCCCCTGCCCTGCTGGCCTTGTTATCGTACTCAATTGCTGGCTCCCTCTTCCTTAGGGACCATCTGACCCCCATTGCCCCTTGATGCGTATCTTTTCATTCCTCTTTTGCTTTTGTCTTTGCCAAACCAAGCTTCTGTGTCCATACCGCATCTCATTTATTTGCTCTCCGAGCCTCTTTCTCATTCTCTCGCTTCAACCCATCCTCTCACCTGCTGACAGGCTGTTTCCCTCTTGCTGTCCATTCTTGGCTGTGTGAATCATGGTCTGGCGCTTCAGTGGTGTGAAGGCATTAGAGAAGACTCGGCAGTAAGTGGCTGGGAGCACAGCCACCAGATAGATGGTAAATGCCAGGGAAACTGTCAGGGTTGGATTACAGCCCATCCAGTTCTCCTGTCCAGCCCAAGACACTTTTGCTCCTCACCCCTTTTCAGCTAACGGAGTCAGGATTTCCCTGGCACCACAGTCTTAGTCGGGGCACATTGTGACATCACTGGGCTCATCTGAAATACAAAGTCATCTGCTGTTAGGCAGAAATACTGTGGACTCCGCGTCATATGTAGCTAACAACACTCTAAAGCATGAAAAGAAAAGAGTGCGGAAGATTTTGGGAATCAATGACATTATGTCTCTGCTCAAAGTTAAAAAGAAATAGAATGAAAGGGATAGGATCATAACAATAGGACACCATCTGATGTGAAAAATCACACTTAATCCTGGACATTTCTGTAGTTCCCTCTTACAAGTAGTGCTCACAAGTAACTGACTGAAACTGGACGAAAAGATTTTATAAGATCGGTGCAAGTGGAGGGGAAAGGAAAATGTAATGACTTTCTCACTTCAGTCCTTAACCAATTGTTAGTATTTTGTGCTGTTTGGCTCACACAGCCTCTGTGAATAGAAATAAATTTTTAAAAACCAACAGTAGAATGACAAGCATGTGTTTTTAAATGTCCTCTAGATGGTGATCTAACAACATCAATGCAGAAACAGCTCATCTTACACAGCACCTATTCTACGGGGGGGGGGGGCGCGAAGTCTTAACGCTTGCCCTGCCCTTTCCCAGACCAAATTGCTGACTCTAATTCAGTCTCTTTCCAGACTACATTTTAGGACTTTGATGATGATTTTCCACCGTGTAGCCTGGAAGACAATTTTCTAATTATTTTCAAACTCACATTTAACTCCAGCTATGATTTGCTGTACCAAATATCTTCCACACTTCCTGAATTTACATAAAGTTTCATGTTACCATTGGCTTCCCCTTCCACCCCACACCCCCACGGTCCCTTTTCTTTTCTACTATTAATAATGGTCTTTTTATTCAAGATCTTCATGTTTTTCTGAAATGCCAAAAACCTGTCTGGAATTTAGGCAGGTCAGGCATTTATCTTGTCAAATCAAGATAATAATTATCTCAGGCCTATGAAAGTCACTACAGAAGTAAGCACATGCAAGGATATATACACTCTGATTTATAGACAGAGATTTCTGCACCAGGTGGTGGTCTTGGGTCATCTTCAGCTTGCTGTCCAAAACATTAAAGGATTTTTTTTCCAGATAGTCTTCAAAAGATTTTGCACTCAGCCCAGAAAGTGCTCATTAGAACCAGACTTCAGGAACTTAGAAGATCAATTTTTCAGAAATGCTCATTAAGTTGAATGGTTGAGTACTACATGGCTGTATAAATTTCTTATATACTGTCTCCTACTGAATGGTGTGTAATAAGGAATGAGATCAATATGCCAGGTATCAGTAGCTATATACTCTAACACAGAAGGACAGAAGCTCAACAGATCTGAAGGCAGAGCATGTCAGACAGAGTGAGAGGGTAAGTGGAATTTTCAGTCCAGCAGCAAGACTAGTAAAGCAACTTCAAGGGGCATGTTCCCTACAGAGATCTCTGGATCTAAAGGAATCTGTACCCTATTCACTGTAAGATTGTATATCAAAGGTGTTCTGCATTCCTCACAGGGAGTGTAGAATACTTTCAAGTCCTCACCTGCACCTCTGAAATTCTTTATTTTACCAAAGTAGGTAAGTAAATAGATGTCAGACGTGGAAACTCATACTACTACTACTACTGAAGTCATAGTGACATGCTCATTCTGGCAGAAGTCCAGGCTCCTGCCTCAACAAGGGATCCTGCCACAGGATGCTTGCTCCCACATCTTTTCCTGTGCTAATGCTCGTGTTGGTGTGGCTCCATTAATGAAGCATATTAGGTGACAAAACCGTTTTAAATACAGGTTTTATTAGGTCACTTTTCTAATGCGTGAGTTTTGGATCCAGTTAACTGTGCAGTCACACAAATGCCAGTCTGTGGCTAGGCAGTAGAAACAAATGGTTGGGGTGGGACAGAGGAAGGCTAGACTGCCCTTTTCTGAGTGCCAGACACTACAAATTCAATAGAAGCCATGGCCTTAAAGAGACAGAGTGACTATGCAATCCTTGCTTGGGTTCAGAGAGTTCTGACTCTTTTTTCCCTCATTTGTGGTTATGTATGTTCACCAGCAAAGAATATGTGCAGTGAGAATAGGAAAGGGATGTACTAAGATGAAATGTTAAGTGAGAAAGATTTAAGCTAATAGCAGTGCTTCTGAAACACAGCTCCATGGCTGAAGAGTTCATAAAATCAAAATGCAAAATTCTTTTTTAAAAAAAGAAAAAAGATGGAGAGCAGAACCAGACTATCTAGCAAATGGGTTTTTACTCAGTGTGACTGACAGTAGTAGGATATTCAGCTGTCCATCTCAGACCTTGTATGCATATTTCTCTGGATGTTCCCTGTCACAGTGTTTTACATGTGTGGGTGCAAGTATGTGTGAAAATTTCAATTTGTATGCATTCAGCACAAGAAAGATAGAGCAAAAAAAGGTTGAAAGAATCAGTGTCATACTAACTTTTTTTTGCACTTCATCTCTATTCCCAGAATTAAATCACACTTTGTCAGCACTGATACCCCATGTGGAGACAAAGAGTGCTCTACATTATACAACTCTACCTTCAATCAATTAATTAAACTGATTTGTTTAAAAAATAGTTGGATATTGTGCATAAGTGGGACATATTTTGAACTGAGTCTTTTTGTGCTTGGGCTCCCTGGTCTGCACACTAGTAGGTTAACATCACCTCCTGCTGCTGAAGAGGACTGACTTGCATTCAAAAATCTCACTCCACGTGGCCTTGTCCTTTTGTTTCTGCTTATTGTCACACTGACTGCACTGGACAACAGATTCCTGCCTAAGGCTGTGCTTTTCTGACCAGACCAAGAGATACAGGAGCATTTCTGTAGCCAGTGAATTCTCAGTGCAGTCCAAAGGACTGCCCTTGGACTCCTCTGAAGTAGAGGCTCCAAGGTAGAAAAGAACAGTGGATATGGATTCCTCTGTCCATGCAGTGGATCCAGTAGTGGGGAGCAAGCAGCCTATGAGAGAGATGAATACATTGAAACAAGTGGATAAACCAGAGTCACAGCAATAATTTATCTTTCTAGGGATTTTGACTCAATATTTAATTTTTCCTCCCTCAGGTAATTCTGCAGCATGACCCAGTGTGAGGTGCAAAAACAATGAAAATATCCAAGCCAGTGCAGCACATTGGCCACTGCTCTCATATTGGGCTGGGGGAGGGGGATAAGACAAACTAGTTAATGTATGCTTTCTCCCTCATCAGGTTGAAAGAGCTGGTGCATGAAATCTAGTAAAGCAGCTCTCCGGTCCAGTGAAGCATGGGACAATTGGCAGCACCAGGAAGGTTATCACTGTCTGCATCAGATGACTCTCCTATGTGAGGTCAAAACCCCATTGGATTTCTAATGAGGAGGTGGACGAGGCTGTAAAGTCATTCCCAAGATGGAGCAGTGAGGCCCTTGAGGCAAAAAGGAGCCAATGGAGGGAGGAAAGGAAATGGACCGAAAGATCATAATCAGTGAATTTCTGCATCCTACCCCAAGGCTGTATTCCTCAGAGAACAGGATAGTTCCAGGCAACTCAAGGCACACCCACTGGCTGATTTTGATGCCACGATCAGAAAAATGATAAAGATGGAGAACTTGGGGGTACTCCAGTCTATAATGGGGGACTACAGAACATGACCAAGAGCAGATCCTCTTGGGAGTGCCCAGAACTACAAAGGCCAGGGAATAGGGTAGGAGGGAATGGCACAAGTAGAACTGTGTGAAGATCCCAGAACAGAAATGAGTGGAGAGATGCAGGGCAGGACAGAGGGAATTGGCAGAGGTTTTGGGGGAACATGGGATGGGAATGACCGGGCAGCTGCAAGACATGAACGATGGATGTTGGAAGTTCTGGGTTTGAGATGGATGAACTGCTGCAGCTCAGGCCACAGGCAGTTGTGAGTGGAGGTGTGTGGTGAAGTGACTGCACACAGTTCTACATTATGGCTACTGATCTGGTGTTGCAGGGAGTCAAAAAGTGCACTGCAAATTCTGAGAAACTAGTTCCCCTCTGGCAAACAGTTCTTTTTATTTTTCTGTCATGCTCATTATCAGAATGGTAACTAGTCTGCTGGAATCTGTTTTTCATGACTGTCACATGCGTTACACAGGAAGGCATGCACTCTCCCCCTTCGCTTTCTCATGCAGAATTCTAAGGTCATCAGTACATAGAAAACTTGGAAAGAGGGGTGAAAAAGAGCAGCAACCTGCCTGGGGTTTCAAAATGTGGCCATTTTTCATCACTAATATTGGATCCTGAAAATAAAAATGTG
This sequence comes from Haliaeetus leucocephalus, assembly GCF_000737465.1. Lineage (NCBI taxonomy): Eukaryota > Metazoa > Chordata > Aves > Accipitriformes > Accipitridae > Haliaeetus > Haliaeetus leucocephalus. Next base: position 24,325,389 of record NW_010972664.1, read on the forward strand.
TTGCCTCTAACAGCAGATACCAGAAGTCAGGTTGTACCATACCATGCAAGAGATGAAGATAACATCCTTACCCGAGAGGTTTCATTTATCTCACCATGACACAGTAACAAGAAATGAAAAGCTCCTGATCTGGGAGTGATGGTGACAATGGCTGATGATCATTTAAAAAAAGAGTACAAATTGGATTTCCACTGAAGCATGGGCTATACTGCTGCTTTCTCTTCTCATTCTCTTCTTATGCCATTTCTGTTTTCATCTGCTCGTCTTGATTGCTGTTAATTATTTAAAATAATAACAGTGGAAGCATATACAAGATACGTAGTGTGAATCAAACCTATATTAAGCCTAGTATTCTTTAATAGCAAGAGAAAGAGGCACTTCCATGAGGCAACCCTTTCCTAACAGCTTGAACAGCTGTAGTAGGACACAATAAATTAAATTACTTTTTACACTAACTCAGACTTAACTAAATTTTAAATATCTAGATTTAAGTGAGATAAGCACCCCTGCTTGTTATTTTGAAGAAAGTGAATTCAGATAAGAGAGGAAGTTCACAGCTGGGAGCTTCTATATTGGACTACTCCACTGCTTGCCTGCCAGGCCCCTTCTTTTAAAAGCAGGAAGAACCTGATGCCTTCAGCAGCAGCAAAGGAGTCAGCGTAGCCTAAGGAGAAGCAGCTTTAACTGTCGAAGCACCTTTCTGTCTGGCCTGTCAAGCCTCACATCATTTATCCAAATATCTTTATGACAATCATCAACCACCTCCTTATGCATTCAATAAATGTTGAAATCTCCTTTACAACGGTCTTACTATGTTTGTTTTAAAGCATTCTTATGTTTTTTCTCTAATTTACTTCAGGCTACCCTGGGTCAATTTAGACAAAAGATAAGACAGAAATTACTTCAAAAGAGTTTCAGCTTCTTATACTTATTATTTCAGAAAGTCACAGTTGTTAAGCAAAATCTTAAGAAAATTAATAAACTGTCTTTAAGATTATAAGAAATACAACATGCAAAATGTTGTTTGCCTTCTGCTTTCTGAATATGCTTGCTTAATATTTTCAGGGTTCTTTTTTTTTAGTAATGAAATCTAGGAAGCCACTTTTTAAAAAGCTGGCAAAATTCAGGGACTTAGTCCAATATGCACTGTAGGCTTCAAGGTCTTTCTGCAGAAGGCATTGTAGTGCTTGTACAATGCAAATTATGTTAATTTCCCAGGAAATCTGCATATATCCATCCCTCTGGTTTTTATTCAGCTTTTATGATGCAGATATTAATGGTTTTCTTCATTTGTGAAGTGATCTAAGGCCTATGTGGAAAAAGATACAATTTCATGATTATTTAATTAAATTAATAAATATAATTAGTCATTATTGTTTAATAAATGAATATATATCATTATGGCAATAGAACGAGGCTTCCAAATGGGTGGAGGCTACATATACCCAGAGTTCTTGCAAATGAGAATGTGAGGCAACTCTCCATGCACTTATCAAAAGTACAGAGAAGAGAAATGGTATAGCTACCGTGGGAATGCAAAAGTCATTAGGTGCATTGTCAGGGCCTTGAATCCCTTTCTCCCCAGGCAAAACATCAGCAACATTGTTCTGACATGCTTTCTTTATGAATGGGCAATTATACAAGGTTCTGTCTTAATTTCTCTTGAACCTGTTCCAGAGTTGACCACATGATGTAACTATTCATTAGATAAGGTACACAAATCACTGCTGCAGTCTCCTTCCAGACTGTAATTTGGTTTGGGGTAAATGAGGGCAGTACAATGATAAGATGGAGATCCAAGATAATTAGGTAGTTTGTAAGAAACTGTGATAGTTCACTGCTGTCAGAGGTGTTACTATGAACCGCCCCTGAAGCTGCACAATCTGTATCATGCAATATATTTCAGTCACTCTTACTAGCAAGGAAGAATATTTAATATTAAAAGAACCAAATAAATAATTCTGTGTTTAAACAATTAAATGCGATTATTAAGAAAATTACTCTTATTTCATTCTTATTATTCTAATCATGTTTTCTAAATAGCCATGGAACACTGTATGTTAACCTCAGTGACTTTCACTTCTGAATTTCCCATGGGATAGATATCATTCCAGTTTCTCTCTGTTCAGAGAAGTTTCAACCCTCCAGTCTCACTCTTTCTTCCTTTCGTATTTATAAGCCTGGGTTTGCAATACTGACTTGCTGTAATGGAATAGGCAGATGTAAGAGATTGCACTGCCACTTTAAATGTAACCGTATTCGGATTTTGAAAAGAAGTTAGCTGCAAAATAGCAATGGCTTCATTTGGAGCCAAGATTTTGCTTAAGAAGTATCTGCATGTGTACTAGCTAAGTGGGAGTATTACAAATAGTCTTCAAGGTGCCTGCCATAGGTAGTTACACAATACAGTACTCTAGAAGTTTGAGAGTGCTTTTTTTTTTTTTTCTTTCAGTTTGCTGAAAAAAACCTCAGTCAACCCAAAATTGAATGTTTCAATGTGATTTCTTGGTAAATTGTTTCAATTGTGTAAATAGAGTTGTGTGGAGAGGGAGCGAAAAGTATTTGTGTCCCACTGTGAAGCATTTGGACTGAGAGGACTGTGTTCCAGGACAGACTGGACAAGTAATGGGTGCAGCTGCAAAGATATGATCTTAAATGTTTTGCATTATCTACATCTTCTGTAATGTGCTTGACCTTCTCTTTATCTATTGGATAAAGCTCTTTTAAACCTGGGGCCTGCCCTTTTACAGATACTCCCTCAAAAATGGGAATACATTGATCCTGTCAACCAATTACATTTCCCGTTTACAATGCAAGTGAACATGTTCTGAAAGTGTAGTTGTGGCAGAAGTACTCCCTAGTACCATAATACTGTTATGCTTTCTCAGAATTGCAACAGAGGGCAGAAGTTGCCAGAATGTACATTCTTCCCATAATACTCTTGATAATGTGATGCCCAATCTGTAATCTGATCTGTATGTTTTGGAATGTGAACCCTACCCACCACTGCAGCATCTGAGCTCAGCTTCATATTGACTTTCTTTGTGTGTCTTGTAGTCTAGCCCTGGGAAACAAATAGCAGGAGCTGTTTTGAAGATTTTTTTTGTTGCTGTTCCCCCTTCTTTCCAAAGATAGCAGATTCACAAGTGTTTTTGTGAAGATAAACCCTAAAGGTGGGGAAGTTCAAATGCCTGATGTTTAGTAACTTATGTGACTGCCTTTTGAGCTTCTTTTCATGTGAAATGACATAGTTAAAAGGTATATTGTTAGGGTTTTCTCCCATGACTTCCTAGTCATGGCTTGGAATGTTTGCTGTTTCTACATAACATAATCAATATGCTATTAATATAAAAATATTTTATATAGTTTCATAGGAAAGGATAATATTTCACAGAGCATAGGCAATATTAAAAAACTGACACAAAATATAAAATGGTAGAAATTGTATTTGCTTCCTGGTAGTGAGGAGTATTCTTAAAATTGCAAAATGATCTTTTATTAGCCCTATAGTATGTTACTCCTGGCTTTTAAAGTCATTTGTTCATTTGGGTAAGGTTTCAATGTATATCACTCCCCTGGGGTAGATAGCTGTGGAAAAACTCTGATAATTTAAATTATTTAGTGTTAAATTATCTTACAATTTATTATCAGATTATCATTTCTCTATTTATTATTTAAAAGTTTATCTCCCACAGATAATGCAAAAAAGCAACAGTAGCTGAATGACTGCCCCAGTCCATAGAGTCATCACAAAGATATCTTTATGAAACACTCACACATGGCAGCATGTGAACTAAAAATGCAGCTAAGAGTTTGTCATACCATGGCAAAGAAATCAGTATAGGTAGTTTCAGACATAGCTGCAGTAGCTGAAGGAACTACCAGTTCAGATAAGAATTTTAGTAACACAGTTTAAATTTACATTGTCAGTATTGTTTCTTCCAATTTTTTTAAAAATAATATGTAACTACCAGTCCGCAACTTCTCCTTGACAATAATGTATCCTTTGAAAAGGCACTTTTAACTGAAAATGTTATGGAGCTGGAAGTGTCCATGAAATAATTGCAGAGCTGTAGAGCACTCATGGATCTGCAAATCAGCAGTGTTTTGTGAACTGTGGAAATGAGCTGGCAAAACAATTCCTATAGGTTTTATAAGCATTAGCATATTGATTATATGTACATGCTTCCCATACTGCAAGTTCTGATTACATTATTTCTGATAAAGAAACAGGTATTGGAGTTTTGTTAATGGATGGTGGAAATGAAAATCTCAAACTGCTGGGAAAAGGAAATTTCCAAATGAGGAAAGATTAAAAACACTACATAGCCTAAAAAAGAAAAGAGCAAGAGGTGACATTACACTTTTTATAAAGACTGGAACCAAAACACTAAACCGATGATCTGGTCTGTAATAAAAACAACCAGTTTTCAAATAAAGTTTGTATATGGCATCATGTGAAAATAGATTGGGAGTCAACATTTATAGTTGACTTCAGAATGAACTTAAGAGGCAGAGAAGGCTTTAATACATAACAATTTTCCTTGGCAATCCTGCATACAGGAGAAGCCAAATGGAATAAGCATATTCGGTTAGCATTTCTTTTTCAGTAAACTTGGTGACTCCAAAGGGCAAATTATGGAAAAATGCCGTGGGTGCACAGGTGATGTTCAGGCGGAAAAATACTTTGTGGTCTTTTCCCCAGGGTTTGGATGAAGGTGACCCAGATGTAGTGTTCTTACAGCAGTTCTTAGAGATGTGACCTCTGATCTTACAGGCTTAAAATCAGAAGATGGGCAAAGACTTGGGCCCTAATGCTGGTTACTCTGCTGTATTAATGGGAAATCATCTACTTAAGAGCTTCAACTAATCTGACTTAGTGTTTGTGAAGGTGTCACTTGAAGTGAGAGGTTACACTGGATACCTCAAGAGGTCTCTTCCCAAAAAACTGTGACGCTACCATTTTATTTTTTTGGTAAATGATGGCCTTGCACCTCCAGCAACCTGACTTTGAAATCACTCTGAAATCTGAAAAATGAGGAGCAGATGAGAAGTTGTTTCTTCCTAACTATAAATGCAAATTTCATATATGTTTCAACAGATACCAGATAAAGAAGCAGAGTGGTTCATAGGGGACTCTTGCGTGCAGAGAAAGCTAAAAGGGTCTTTGTTGAAGCAGGTTTACCCTGCAGCCTGTAGTTGTGAGATACCCAAGCTAGGTCTAAATTAGCTAGCTTGGTTGGAGGCAGCAGTTATCAGTTTACACTGAATTCTTAGCTGCTGTGGCTGTTTGGTGGCAGGCTCTCACCCAAAATCCTTTAGCTAATACACAGAGGTACTATGGTGACTACAGCGTGCTTGTACCCTTGGTGTCTACATATTCCAAACAGGTCAAGGTTAAAACTATTTGGTAGAGGGTACATCTTGGGAAGACAATTGTTTTCCAGGTGTTAATGAAAGGCAAATTCTTCTTTTTTTCCCCTGCAAATTGAGATCTTGCAAGTTTATTTTAGCAAAATTCAAATCCTCCAAACCTCATACATTTCAGTTCAGAAAATAATTAAAAAATTAATACTACAAAGTGAATTTTCTCTTGTTTCCTAAGGTCAGCCTTTAAAAATTATTTTTCAGCAGAAATAAGAGATGCAGCTTTAGCTCTTTGCTACTTTTAAGTATAATTTGTTGATTTAGTTGTAATAATTTATGACTCTATCACAAATTGAAGTGTGTTTTTAAGCAGTATTCAGGTCTCAGCAAGTGCTGAAAATACAAACAGAGCTGGTTCACACAAAACTCCCTGAAGGACAACAGAGTCACATTTATTGGATAGTTGTTCACCTCCAGTATCTGCTTTGGCTGATGCTTGAAGAAGATGACAGTGATGTAATTTTGATGGCTGTACAGCTCTAGCATGCACCAACATCAGTGAACAGGTAGATACAGGAAGTTCATATGTTAATTAACAAGGTATAATTAAAGAGTTGTCAAATTTTTAGTTCTAAAAAGCACTTCTATAGATTCATAGCCTTTAAAAAGGCTGTACTCTCTTCTGGCTCAAAGCAGTGCCAGCATCAAAACTAGATCAGCTTGTTCAGAGTCTTGTTCAACTGAGTTTTGAAAAGCTCAGAGAATGAAGATTTTACAGCCTCTCTTGACAACCTATTCCACTGCTCAACCACCCTCACTGCAGCGTTTCAAAGTTGTTGCTTTTTGTCCTTGGTACCTCTGCAAAGAGTCTGGCTCCATCTTCCCTATGACCCTGTTTAAGGTGGTTAGACACTGCAATTAGACCTGTGCCTTCCCCTCCCCTCCCCACCCCCTCCTTAGCTATCTCCATGATAAACAAACCCAGCTCCCTCAGGCTCCTCAAACAGCGTTGTCCATCTTAGTGGCCCTCTGTTTGACATGCTCCAGTTTGCCAGTACCTCTCCTGCACTGGGGGGCCCAGCCCTGGACCCAGTCTCTTATAAGCAACGTAACTGCTCTGAAATGGAAGGGAATAATAATTTTCTCTTGACATACTGCCTACCGTATTGCTAATGCAGTCTAGCATGTTGTTGACCTTCATTGCTGCAAGGGGACACTGCTGGCTTATGTTCAACTTGCAGGCTCTTTTCAGCAGAGATGGTCCCCAGCTAATCTCTCCCTAGCCTGTACTGACATGTAGAGGTTTTTCTATCCCAGACCCCAGGCTGGGTATTTCTCTTTGTTGAACTCCATGAGCTTCCTGCTGGCCTGTTACTTCATTTTATCAAGTAGTCTCTGAATGGCAGCTCTGCCCTCCAGCATAGCAACCACTCCCCACATTTTGGTGTCATCTGCAAACTTATCGAAGGCGCCCTTTGAATGTATTTGTGATACCATTAACAATGTGAATGAACTGTCATCACTCCAGGAGAGGGCAGTCAGTCTCTGCTAATTAACACACAGGGCACAGAGGAATATCAAAGCATACACACCACCCCTACACCAGCTCTTGTTGTGTGTCATAGGTAAGTAGGTTAAAAACTAGGACACCCACTACAGAGACCATTGGCAATAACTAAAATAAAATATGCATTTATGTTTTATATTCAATTGTTGGGCATTACATTGAGCCTTGAGCTTGTGTTTAGTGATAGTGGATGTACCGTGACCACACCTCTATATTGGGACGTAAGGACTGAACCAAGGAGAAGTGAGGTTACTACTGAGTCATCTAATGCCATTTTATGATATCAAATTTGTGGTGCTTTGTTAAGTTATGATCTTTGTGTCACATTACGTATACTCCCTTCAGCAGCACGAGTGATACTTTTGTTGCTCACTCAAGGAAAAAGTGTCATTTTGGATCATCTAAACAACAGCAACAAAAAGAAATCCTTGGTTAATATGTAGCTTAAAGAAGATGTAAACATATTTAATTGTTTGGTCCATGGCGACTGACAGTAAGAGACTTCCAGGAGGCTATAAATGAGCCTCTGCCTGGAAAATGTCATGAATCATGACATTCCCTTGCAAAGAAAAAGGTAACTTTTTATTTCAAGTTCTAATCTCAGAAACCCTCAGAAAGATAGAACACTTGCTCTAATAGTTTGTTTTCTAAATGCCTGTCCTATTCAGTTATGTAAGTCAATGGAACTTCTTTCCCCTTAACCTAGTTAGTAGTCACTGAAAACATATGCTTCATATGCTTCAGGAGACTCTTCATAGTAGAAGAATTCAACTGCTCCTGGCAAAAAAAACAGTAAAAAAAAAAAGACCCAGAGACAACAGGTTCATCACTTTGGCTCAGCCCAGGCACTGCATGGAGTATGTACAAGTGCGTGAAGACCTGACTTCTCAGAATAATTTCTGTTCTGTACTCAGTTTTTAATCAGTGCAGGTCTGTTTTAGGGAACAGCTTTATGGTATATTCAACATTCTCAGAGGGAATAGAGGGTAATGGTTACTTTTGATTATTCATTATGTTCTTAATTAGGTAGTTGTAATGACAAACCTGTTTCTGCTATGGAGTAAAACTTCTCTCGACTTCTTGGCGGGGATGGGGGGAACAAATCACCAACGCAAATATAGCTCTTGTAGCTCTTTGGGTGTCATAGTGTATCAGGCTCAAAATTCATTACCTGATGAAGTCTAATTGAGTAACATGAATGTGAAGAAAGCCTCAACTCGTTACAAAAAGTGCAAAAGAATGATAATGAAATTAAACTTTCTGATCCAGCACAGTGTTATGGCAGGCACAAAAAAGAAGAATTCTGCATTATTAAATAGGGTGAAAACAACAGAATCTGAGGAAAAACAAAAATCCAAACAAGAAAAAAGTCTCAACCACCAACTTTTCCAGCAGAAATAAAGGGGAAAATAACTAAATGCTGATAGGTAACTAAATTTACAAATAAATGATTTTAGTTTTAGTAGTTACTTTAATAAATAGAAAATTAAATAGAAGACAACCAGTTCCATTTTATAGATTTGTCATTTCCTTTCTCAGTGCTGTTAAAATTTCATTTAAAGTTTAGTTCACTGCCTTCTCCCTGAATCAGATCCACTTTGCATACAGCACTCTTCAGTTTCTACCATAAAATTTTCCATGAGGTGTATTAACAGTCCTTTTCCCAGAAGCTCAGGACAATGAGTGCTACAGCCTTTGAGTATCTTTCTTAACTATTGTAATACCATACCTGCACAGAGAGAACAGGATTGTTCAGACAGTAACCTGAACCTTCACTGGGTTAGCTAACCAAAGATGATAAATAGACAAATACTTCCTCTGTCTATGGGCAAGTCATTTGATGAATATCCTTCTTCAGGATAACTTGCTTGAGAGGAACATTTCTACCTTCTCTGCTCTTTTTCAGAGGGCACCTTTTTAAACTCTGTCTGCTTGGCATCAAGCTGTGATATACTCACCTAATCAAAGGCCTTCCAATAGTTAATGCAAGAAACCACTGGCTCCTTTGTCACTTCTCTACCAGGAAAATTCTATAAGTAGTTCTTCAGATACCGTAAGTGGACTTCACCATTTTTCAGTGATTATTTCTGTTGTTGAAAGCAACAAGTTCACGAAAGCAGAGATTTTGTTTTCTACTTTAATACCACTTCTAGGAACAGTGGGTTGTTGAAATTAAGTTTGCAGAACAACCAGTCAGATCTGGCCTCTTCCCATGATCTCTTGCTACTGCCAAAACTTTCAGAACAGGTCAAGACTTCACTGGGACAATCTTTGATACTGTAATTTGAAGAGTAATATGTGCAGAGTTACTTATAGGACCTCTTAAATTGTGAGGGAAATGTTAGGAAGCAGCAAGGGCTGGCTGCACCCTAAGGGATAGGAAGCTGAGCATGACTTCACGCCAGACAGTACAGGGGCCTCATCAGCTAGGGTACAGCCCCACACTACTTGGGCAAGGTGAGTAGGCAGACCTGGAGATGGAAGCCAGGTTCAAGCAAGAGTCTGGATTGTCAGGCAATTTTGTGGTGATGAGGCAGGTCTCAGATCAAGCTAGGAAGTTAATCCCTTGATCAGAATGATGTCCAGTGATGGTAACCAAGGTCCACTTATCACTAGGTAGGTCCATGTTGACAAGGCAAGTTTGAAGTTAAGCTACAAGTCAGTCAGTAGGTCAGTGTCCAGATCATTGGAGCCCATGGCCAAACACAAGCATAACTGTAGCTCAGCTAAAAATTTATGCTCTTACAAAATAGCTCAGGCAGGAACGGAAGGCCCAAGACAGATCTTAAATGGGGCTTCTATACTCATGGGCAGGGCATATATGTATACATGTGTGTGTGTGTGTGTGTGAAGACCCTGAGTTAGCCTGGTCAGGGCCTTCAAAGCCCATGAGTGCACTCAGGCACCTAACAATGTGTTCCCTCCCAGCAGCACACATCCTCACACCTTACAGGGGTCTGGGGTCAGAAAGGACTGTTTGTAGAGTGGCTTAATTGTCATGGGTTTTCACAGAACTATTTCAGGGGACACAGAGCCAAGCATGGGGTACTGAGAAAGAGAGAAAGCATGAGAGACTTGGGGGTGGGTAGTGGAGCTCAGGCTGCCTGTGAGGTCCTTAAAGGCTGGGTGGGCTTGAGAGGCGAGGGGGGACGAGTGGGAGAGAAATTCACTCTATCCCTGACAAACTCTGGGAGCGGGGCAGGGCACGGAGAAGGGTCCAAACTACCCCCAGGAAACCTGGGAGGTTGGACAGGCTTTGAGGTGATGAGTGTGTGGGTGGAGACCCCAAGTGAGGCTGGTCAGGGGCATTAAAGCATTTTAGTACACTCAAGGACCTCACCAAGGTGGAAGAGGGGAATAAAAAGAAGTAAAATATTTTGACTCTGCTCTGGGATTTCACAGGTTACAGATGTTTGTAATTTGTCGTATTAGCCAGGCCCAAAGCTGAACCCTTGTCATCAGGAGTTACCTTCAAAATTCTCCCTCTTCCACCAAAACATATATTCAGGAGCTCCCTAATGATGCTTTGGACACCAGCATAACTCAGAGCTGTGTTCCAAGTGCTAAGTGGTGTCACCCATTCTCATACAAATAAACAAGTCATAATCCAAGTTTGATTTCATGTCTGCTATCGTGACATAGTAGCACAATTACTACAGGCTAAGAATCAAAAAACTCAAAGCCAAATCAGGATGGATTCCTTTTTCAGAGGTTGCTGAGAATCTTTAAAGCCTGATGCCAGCTATGAAATTGGGAGTCAGCGTACTCACACCTAGTCTTAATTCAACACTATAAGGCATGAACACCAAGCAGCTGTCACACTACTTCCTTTTTCCAAACTGCAAAAGTGTTGCTAGCCACAGATTTGGAGGTTAACATTCCCATGGGTGCATCCCAGATATGTACTTTCAACCTTTTGTGTATCTTTAGGAGCAAGGAGAACTTCTACTAAAAAAGCAGGTTCTACCAATTTCAAGACTTACACACAGAACTTTACAGTTACTGAATTAAAGACTTAGGTATTCTTATGGCACTCCTGACCACAAGGTAAAACTAATTAGCGAGGTGCTCTTTTTTGCTAATGCTTTCTCCTACTGTGTTACAGGCTGGTTTAGAGATTCCTAGCAACACCATTGGGCTATCTTAAAATCCCAGACCTCCTTTGAGGAAATCCAAATGAGAAGGCTCTTGTGGCTTGATTTCAATATTTTATAGCTTCAAATCCTACTGTCACTATTTTTATGTTAGTCTACATTCCAGGTGAGGTTCCAGGCTGGATACCAGAGGTCTTCAGTTCTTGCTGTTGTCTCTTTTGGCTTTTCCTGGAAATGCTACAAAGTCTGCTGCAAATGTTGGAGGGGTCAGTTTTATGAAGTCTAGTGATCTTTGTGCTGCTGCACCAGGATTTTCTGTAACAGCCAATGGAACTATTGCTGATCCCTCATCCAACTCACCAGGACCTTGGGAATGCATCTTTCAAAGGAGTCTGTGCCTCTGCTGCCATACTCCACCGCCACTAGTTAGCCTTGGTTCTGCTGCTCCAAGTCAAGAAGTGACTTTAAGTCTTTTCTTAACCAGGCTTACTACACACACACGTTCATACACAACAAATACACACTATTAAGATAATTCATCATAATAAAACAAGCTTGCCTCCAGCCTTTTGCACTCCTTCAGGCCAGGAGACAGATTCGCAGAATTACACGTCAGGATTAGTTGCATAATACGTAGCAGCTTCTTAAAGGACACCTATGCCCTGACATAGTTTAGACTGCATTGTTTAGTTACTTCTGCTTCTGAGTTATCTGTGATTTACTGGTGGTTAAGTAATTCCTATTTACACAGTAGACGAGATCTTGTGAAGATAAGAGTTTCTCAAGAGTGGTGGAGATAACACTACTAGTATGCTTTTTGTGGAATATCTAGTTATTTTACTCTGTTACATAGTTTGGGGTTTTGATATACACCACCACTCAGTTTTGTGATATGAAACTGTACATAATACTGTGCATTTGCATGCAAACATCTATGACTTTGTTTTCCTATGCTACACAAGTAAGATACTATAACCTGAACTTCTGGAAATCTCACAGTCTAACAGGATTCCCTAACATATCTGTAATACATCAAGCAGTTGTTGGCTAGTCATTATTAGAACCTTCCCAGATGGAAGATTATCCATTATACACATGGAAAAACTACATCACAACTTACTGCTGACTTGGCGAGTTCTTGACTTTCTGTTCTGCGTTCTGTTTGTACTCAGAAACTGTTATTTTTCATTGCTTTTTCCTGTACTTCTGCTTCTCTCCTTCTTTTATCTCACAACTCACATCTTTAGAGATTTTATTAGGTGCTGCGATTTCAGACAAGAATTGCAGTACAGCCAGAAATGTACAGGGGGGATGTTGAAAGACTGAAGTCTGGTTGTAGGCTGCACTTCCACTCTTGCTCTTAAGATGGTAGCCTAAACTTGGGTATGCATTCATGCACTTTGTTTTTGCTGTTGCTGAAATGACAGCTTCTCTTGTGATTTCTGAATGTGGGAATTTTTTAAGAGCAAATTTTTATTAGAGGTAAGGTGAAAGATTTTTGTGAATTGGAGCAAAAAATAGAAAATGTCATTTTATTTTTAAGATTTAAGCATACATGGGAATCAGAAAGAATATATGGAACAAGACAGGGAGAAATATGCAGTGGAACAATAAGAGCTTCTGAAATGGCCTGGCAGCCTGTGGCTCTGATGCTGTCCCTGAGACAGTAAAACAGGCAAATCTTTGTGCTGAAATTTGTCCAAGCAGAAGGGTTGGGGCAATACTTATCTCTGACATAAACAACCTGGACTGTCTATAGGCTAGCCAAGACAACTTGGCTACTCAGTGTCTGTACAATGCTCTGAAGATGTGTTAAGCATCAAATTATGCTACTTTATTTGTCTACCAGATGCTTAACAGGGATTTGGGGGGAAAATTTGGAAGGCAAATGTAGAAGACACTTTCAATTCATCATAACAAATAAGTTGACTTCCCTTTCTTTCTTTTCCCTTAAAAAGCCACTTTGTGTAAGTTTTCCTGATACCATTCACTACATAAGTACATTCTGTGCTTAACAGAAACCTTTAAAATCCTTTCAGAAGATAAAAATGGGGACTTTTATCACATGCAGCTAATATTGTTTCTCCTTTAGGTTCAACAGGCTTCCTTACTTTTACAATGCCTTTTATCTTCCCCATTTCCTGCTAATCACAGTTCACATTCTCGTGGACTTTGTGAAAGACTAGGATTACACTTATATCTTCATAATAACTTTAAAATATCACCCAGGTCTTACAATTTTACCACCTCTAAAGAAACTGTAAGAGAAAAACAGAGAAAGAGAAAAAAGAATATGCACTTCCATCCTGATTTGTCACCAGATAAGCACATTGGATTCAATCCTACATACCTTCAGCACTCAAAATTTCCAGGAAGGTTAACAGGAGTTTTGTGAGAACATGGAATGTAAGGGTCAGAGCCATTCAGAAGGAAAGGAATCCATGCCATGTACTGTGCAAATTATGTCTGTCTCTACATTAGCACTGAAATTACTTTTATAATAGGCCAGGTAATAGCCATTTTGATTTATGTTTGAAAGAAAGAAGGAACCGAAGAAGTGGCTGGGATGAAGAGAAAATTGGAGACTATGTAGAAAATTTTCCTGTAGCCACCTTCTATGATTTTTCTGTAATAATTTTTCATTTTCAGGTATGTTGCTGGAAAAGGCTAATTTAAATTCCAGGGTCACCAAAAGTCAGTTCATTCATACCCAGCTATTCAGATTTATGGTTTGTTTGGTTTTTTTTAATCTAGGCTGACCTAAAAGAAATGCAATGCACTACAAAAAAGTGTAGTGTCTCTGGCAAGATCACAATCCACAGTGGCAAAGGTTGTACCCTTGTTACCTTGTATTTGTAGCAGGTATGTGAAAATAGGAATTTCTTGGTTGTTGCTGAAGTATTTCCACATACTGGCTTATTTATACAGGGGAGCACATCCTAACTGTATCATATGCAATATTGATAGATCCCCTAGAACCATGAGGTGACTGAACTGCACAGAACTAACATCATCCTATCATTGCCAGTCTGCTCCTGATTTTGTGTTGTAGACACTGTAGTGTGAGGAACACATTTGGCCAGGTTGTGCTTTGTATTTCTTCATGCTTACATTGCTACTCATGGCCTATGGACATAGGAGGGAAACTGTGCATAAGGAGATTTTGACATCAGCTGTCATATTGAGATAAAGACAGTTTAAAAGGACAAAAAGGAAGAAAATAATAATAATAAAATGTTAATATTAATAATAAAAGAATGGGAATACACAAAACAAGTGATGCAGAATGCAATTGCTCACCACCTGGTCATATTTGTTAGGTAGGGCCAAGCTGGAATCAAGAGATTCCAGGAATCAGGTCAGTCAGAATCAGCCCAAGTCAGAAACAAGAGAAGTCAAGACACACACCAGGAAAGGGCATCACTGGCAGCCAGGATAAAGACCCTATTCGCAGTAGGACCCTGGAACAAGGAACAGGTAGAGCTAGAAAAATGTCAGGAGCTGAAGTCAGGCCTTGAGAATGAGGGCTAGGAGCCAGAGTCACATTATGACTCGGGAGCTGTGGAAAGGGATACAAAGAGCTAAAAGCAAGTATAAGGTGTGTGGGAAACCACATACACCAAAACTGTACAGACTTACAATCCACCCCTCAACTACTAGGCTTTATCAGGTTCTTAGTTTTTGAAAAACTGTTTATAGCCTCCTGCTAGACTGCAAGCCCAGCAGTGCTTAAGAGGTATGACCATGATCTGCTAAAGAGACTTTGGTCCATGCAATATTCTTACATATTTCATATCCATCTTTCACCTCTGTATTCTATTACCTTTGAAAATTACCTCTATCATGAATTACAAGAAAACACTCTTTTGCAATATTAAGATTTTATATCCATACAGATGGGCAAAGGAAAACTATTGAGTCAGATTTACTGCAATCTGAAGCTATAATAAGAGCTGGAACGAGCCCCCCCCCCCCAAGAATGTAGGGAGTCCACCTGAGATACTGGTTTGCAGTTGTTTGAACTGCCCTGGCTGCTGCAGCTCTTGCCTTCATGGCTGGCTGCGAACTCTCTCCTCAACCTGCTGTCTGACTGTTACTGACTTATACCTCAGCGCTGCTGCCTGGGTGGCAGTAGCACTGCTGCCCAGAAGAGAGAGGAATGTGTCACTGCTTGCTTGTCCTGCTGATACCAGTCTTCTAGGGCTTTTAGTCCTTGGAGAGGCAGTAGAAAGTATTCTCTGCTTGGGAGAACAGCCCGGGAAAATAGAGATTGTGTTTGTCTGTCATAGGCACTTAACACTTCAGTGTCCAAATACCTTGAGTGGACTTGCTTCACCCCCTCAGGAATGTTAGGAGGGATACATTATTGATATTGTTAAAAACCCTTCACACTTTGCTCATAACGTCTGGCTGGTGTTACACTCTAACCTCTCAATGTAGCAAGTAATGAATTTTTCCCATTATGACAGTTAAACTTGACACTTCCTCCTAGAATGGGACAATTCAGTGAATCTCACATTTTAGGATACGATTCCTCAAGTTTGCCTTAAAGCGTTTTTTCTGTGTGGCAATTTACATTTTTATAGGATAGGATACATCATGAGTTTACAGAAGTTTGGATGTGAATCTTGGTTTGGTAAGTCTAAGCAACCTCTAAATAAACCAGGAGTTTCAAAGAGATGACTCAGCCCCATTGCTTTACACGCTTTTCTCCCTTACACACTGATTCTGCCTAGGTCCAGACATCCTGAACAGAATCCTTTTCTGCTACAGCAGGAGTAAGAAGGAAGGGACATTTCTGTTGATTCGAGATGCAAGAATATTAGGACAAGTCTTTAGGGGAAGAAGATTAGAAACTAGGAGCTTTTCTTTTCTCTTTTCTTTTCTTTTTTTCTCCCACATAGCTTCCAGCTTCTTCACAAGAAGAAGGATGTTTCCTTTCTTTATTTTGATATTTTGTCTACTGCTTTGCAGACACCCCCCACATGACCTTGATGATGTCTTTCTACACCAAAACCTAGTTTTTGTTAAATAGAAATTTTCATCCCTTTCCTAAATAAGCTTTTCTGGAAGAAATGTGAAGAAATGTGAAGAAATAATGAGAGATTGTAGAACATTAAAGGAAAATGAAATATGCAAAGTTTACACATTAATCTACAGAAAGTCTTCTAACTTGTGAAGTAAAGTGATTTTCGTTGACATAGAGAAGGTGGAGTCTATAATGATAATTTCTTTAATGGGATTTGCAGATAGTTGGAGTGGGAGGTGTGTCCTCCTCTATACTACCTTCCCAGAGAGCAGTGTCTTTTAGGGCACGTTCCCACATGTTCACTCACCTAAAAGGTGTTTTGCCTGACTTGTCAGCTGTCTATTTCAAAATTGCTTACATGTTGCTTTCCAGAGGAATTCAGAGATACATACGAAGGATGATTACTTCTAAATACTAGACGTCAGAAATGAAATACTAGAAGCTTAGGACATTGATGCTGTATGAATTCTTCAGTGCTGTATAGGGTCCTTGTGAGGGGTAAGCTGCTGGTGAGCTACTTCTAAATCAGACACACCTTTGGGTTGGGCTATTTTGGAAACTAAGTACTCGATGAGGCTCAAGGTATGGTCTGCTAGGGACAAGTGATTTTATTTTGTGTTTTTTACATGTACTTTGATCAGCTGATGCAGCTGACGGACAGTCTCCTCTGTAAGTGACTGGGGGCGGAGGAGTGGTGACCTGTAGTAAGCCTTCCCTGACTTTTTTCAAAGTGGGATTGCTGGCTTTCAGGCAGCTAGGCAAGAGAGAAAAAGGGACGTGCTATGGGGGTACCTTTATTTGGGAATAGCAAGCCCTTCTATTTCCGGATCTGGAATGGACTGAGTCAGAAGTTGCAAGGCAAAAAATCCTGGGATAAACATCTGGATGAAATCTACTTACTCCAGCAGAAAAGGTACAGTGCATTTCAGCCTTCTTGTCTTCCTTTTCTTCTGCTGCTCTCCCCTTGTAGCTGATTCTCACTCTTTTCCCTCAGGCTTTTCTGCCAGTAGATAAACTTTAAACAACCCTGGAGCACTTTTCTCTATCAGATTTCTTCTTTCAAGGTGGAATGCTTCTGGAGTTCCAATCTTATCTGCTTTCACAGGTGGGTTTACTAGCTCACAATTGAATTACCTTGAGTGTTGGACTTCAGTCACAAATTAATAACGTATACTCTTGTCTTTCCTGCTTCATTGGTAAAGCTCACAAGAAAATGCGTGAGGGACTGGTTTGTTTGTTTTTTTTTTAATTAAGGGGGTGTGTGACGTATATGCTGCAGTCAGCTGAAATAATGGCTTTTTTGCAAAGATTCTGCTTTCTGTCTCTCTAAATGTTGCCCTTACTGTAGGATAGAGTGAACTTAATGTTGTTCCACATTCTGGTGGTCAGTCACTTCCTGGGTCGGACTGCTGTTTCTCACCACCATGGCGCCGGGGTCAACATGTACAGTGACTCCTCTTAGACCTTAACATTATCACGAAGATTGCCTGTGTCTTCACAGGTAAATACTGAATCAAGGCTGTTTGTTACTGCTGTGCAGGGTTGCTCCCTCCACACACAGGAATGCAGGAGTATTCATGGAAACCCAGCTGAATCTGTTTTTCATTGTTCCTTGTCATTTCTGCATGCACAAACACTGCAGTACTCAATTAACAAATTGCTTCCAGTCCTTTGTAAAATTTGTTTTTTCTTTCCTCACAAAACTCTGAACATCTCTGGGAACAAAAAGGTGGCTATGTGGGACAAAATCTCTCTCTCTCTCTCTCTACATATGTATGTATACACACATATATGTATAGAGATGAGTAGAATAGTACCTTAAGAGAGACAAATGTACATATCTGTCTTTAGGGAAAGAACTTACATATACCATCATCTAACTTCTGACCAAATAACAAAAACCTGTTCTATTTTACTTCAGAGCAGTAGGACTTAAATACACTTAAAATGGGAGGGACAGTGGGAACAATAGTGTCTCCATAGAATGCTGAAGTGTTTACATTTTGGGATGTTCATGAGAAGCATCACAGGTAACTGAGAAATAAGTTCTTGGCAGATTCATCAATATCCAAATGAATGTGTGCAAAAATATTTTTATAACTATAACATTATCTTCACATTTTAAAGTCACAGAGATGTGGAAGGGACCTCTGAATGTCTCTAACTAATCTCCCACTTGAAGCTGGACTATTGCCAGCAATAGATCACATTGCTTTGGCTTTTTCTAGCTCAGTCTTGAAAGCCATCCAGGACAGAGATTCCACCGTATCTTTAGGTACCTGTTACAGTGTTGTAGTAACCTCCTAGTGAAAAACTTTTTTTTCCAAATGTTCAATCTGAACCTCCAAAATCATCATTTGATGCTGTAGCCCCTTGTTTTCCCATCTGCTGTTAACAAGAAGGGTTTGGTCCCTTCCTTTTTTGTTGCTCCCTTTCACATAGGCTGCTATTAGATTCCTGTTCAACCTTCTGTTTGCTTGACAATCCTCATTAGTCATGTGTTGCAGGCCCATGAACATCTTGTGTGTTGCTACTGATTAGGGAAAACAGAAAAACTGTTAGGCATATAAACCCTTCTTCATAAACTCTCTTAGATCGCTATAGTGCAACCCCAGTGGTCCCCAAAACTAACATTTCTCGGTTTCTTTATAAAACTGTGTAACAACACATGTAGTGCATATGATATCATTATCTGTGAAATCAGGGTTGCATGGGGACACAACTGTTCCCTTCCACTTTAGGTCTATATGTTTCCCACAGCTTTCAACTAACATAAATTCGCCTTCTGCTATTTGGTCAGAAATTATGTGGTGCCAACATGTGGATACTCTTTTCCTGAAGAGGGACAGGACCATTTCTCCCGCTTATTGTCCTACTCTTTCCTTTCCTTTCTTGTCCCCAGAGATGCTTAGAGTTTGAGGAGAAAGAAAATTAACATTTTGCAGAGGATTGGAATCAGTTTTATTGCTTTCATATTCTTAATTATGGACAGATAGAAAAACACAAGAGGAAAACCTTTTGTGGTGACTTGTATATAAGAGCTACTCTTATAAAACTTTTGCTTTTGTGGAAAAACTGTTGTAAGCCAAGAGGGCTTTTACTTGATCCTGTCATTTTTGTTGTGTGGAATTGCAGTGTTGTGGCTTCAGCTTGAATTCTTCTTAGTGTTAATGGTGCTGGAAGACATACAGCAATGAGTAGCAATTAAATTCTGCTATTATCTTATTGAAAGCCAGTGGTAACTATATTACTATTTAACTAGTATGCTGTGACTGCACACAGGAAGTCTGCAAGAGAAGAACAATGCTTTTTCCTGTCCTACAGCTGGTGATGATAATATCTGAAAGCTAACTGTTTTGGTAGTTCTCACCTTCACTGGAATTGCTGTTCAATCTCTTTCTTCATGTGTAATGGTTCTTTGAATCTTATTGGCAGTTGATCTCAGCATTATCTACAGTGAGGGATTTCTTTGGCTTAATCCTGCACTGTATAACATTTCCCAGAGGGCCATCCAAGTTCAGGAAATGTGATACAATCTCCTAATATTAAAAAGGACTTTGAGTTTATTTTGCCTTACTCTGCTGGTTTCTTTCTATCCAAGACTCTCCTTCTTAAACAGCCTGTGGAGTCCCAGGGACAGTGGTCACATCTCATATGTCCTTTCTAGAACTATCTTTGGAAGTAAACTCTGGGATCTACATACATTGGAGCATATGAACATAAAAATCCAACATAGTTCATAATCATGGGGAACAAAGAGATGAATACTTATGAAAATTCAGTCCTGATAGAGGTGAAGAGGAATCACATGCCTGTCACAGTCTAATAGATCTTCCAGAAATTATGAAAGCCATTGCTTGATTTATTTTTCTTAGTCCGGATTTCAGTGTAAGAGGTTCTAAGGAGATGTGAACAAAATCTCCCTAGCATGTAATTTTAGAAATTCCACCGTATGAGATTTGCACTGTTCATAAAAAAATAACTAAAAAATAAATCAGAAAGCAGCGCAAATGAGTACATGGATCCAGGACAATTATGTAATATTTTTCTTTCTGCTATTTCCTGCCTCTATAACTTTGATTGATAAATAATCTATCTTCTGTGTGTCTTTTCTCTTTCACAGCTGCTGCTTAGGGATTAGTGGTATCACCTGGCCTTTGTGGGATGCTTTAAGGCTTAATTATTCTAATGACAATAAAATATTTAACTTGTGTGGTACATTTAAAAAAAAAACCCTAAACACAAAACAAAGCATTTTTACACACTAATTAACTATAGAAATCTGTGGTATGAGAAATAATGCATTAGAGGTGCTTGGGACAATTTGCATAACTTGCAGACAGCTATGGTCATTCCAAACATGTTGCAATAAAAACTTTATATCCCCTTTAGTTTCCAAATTTTTTTGTGACTTTTTAGTCTCACAGACATGTTAGCGAAGTGCTTTGCTTATACTGAAAACAAATCTTTCTCAAGCTGGTAGTGAATGAGAGATGTCACCATAGTTTTGCTGTTCATTTGTCTAAACAACATTACTGAGTTTTCAGTGCACAAATTAATGTAGGACTGTCTTGTCTTAAAATCCACAACGCCTCTCAGTATTAATTGGTTCCTTTGCTCCCAAAGGTGACAGTGAAATAAAGATGCCAGCTCCCATTTCCACCACTTCATTTGTAATATGTTTCAATAACAGTGCTTCCGAGTAGTCAAGATGCAAAGAACATCCTGTTGGAAACTCTGCTGCTGCATGTAAAATAAAGTCAAAGGCATCACTGGTAGCATTTCTGGTCTTTCCTTATGCTGTTACATCATCCTAATGAAGTTTTGAGTCTAATAATGGAAAACAACCCTCCTTAATTTCACAAGTGCAAAGGTCCTCCAGAACTGACATTTCCCCAACAATGCATGTACACACATCTGACCTCAGTGCCTGAGATGTAGCTTAGGCTCACAGATTTAGGAAGCTATTTGCCGCCTTAAACTTGGCTATAGCTTTCCTTGTGAAGAAGTAAACATGAAAACTGTGCTCTGAGAAAAAAACACCTCAAATTAAAAAGTTGTTACAGAAAACTAATTAGACACAGGGTGAGGAACACAACCTAGAATAAATGTGCAAGAAAAGCCCTACTGGAGAGAGTTGGAAGTTTTGATGCAGGATGAGGTTATGCTTCAGAGAACAAATTTGTTTTATGAATAACTCAGTGATAATAAAGAATAACATCTGCTGAAGTGTTAATCCAGTTCTAGCATGAGATTATTCTTAGGATGGTCTCAGATGCAGAATTAAGAACAGGAGATTAATGCAAGGAGATTGCCCTGCTGGAAGTGACTGAGCAAGATTTCTATTGCTTAGTGTGGTAGATAGCTAAATATCTGAACAGATAAGACTTCCCTGTTTTTTGTCTGGTAGCATCGGCAATTAGTAACCTGTTTAATTTATTTCCAGAGAAGCTCTGTTTACTGTAAACTGAAGGGGCTTTGACATACATGCACAAGACGTTCCAGTTAATTTGCTGAGTCTTGCTGTCGATGCTGAAGAAATTTGTTGGCCCTGTTGATTGTCCAAGCCCCTGTTATCTGTCTCCTTTTCACTTTGTGCTATTACTTCCTAACTAATTCTTTAGCATCTTGTTAGATGATTGCATTGATCCTCTTGCTGGCTGGTTAGCTTCCTCTGAGCACTCTTCTACTGTCCTGCAGTCTTGCATACATTTACATAAACGTACTAGGAGAAGGAATGGAGAATCTCCTTTGGCAATTTCTGGATGAAGTATTGAGTACGGATATTCTGAGCACCACAACAGGGAAAGAAAAGAAAGCTGAAATAATACCCTGCTGATGAATTTATAGCTCAGTTAGAAAGAATTGCTTTAGAACCTCAGTAACTGACATAGTTATGAGGATAAAGCATGACACTAGCAGATGCCAAACTTAAAATAGAGCAAACAATAGGAAAATTCCATACAGTGAATGACTCAAGTAGTAGAATCTAAGGGAAGGAAAGAAGAGAAAGAGATGCTCCTTTGCACCTCTGCTGAGCTCAGTCTTAAAAAAGAAGCTTCAGATTGGTTGCTGTCCAGACAGTTCATATATTTAACATATTTCCTTGTTTTAAAAGAATAAACCTATAAATCCAAATTCTTCTTTTTATAAAAGAGTTAAGGCTTATGGACTTGTCCTTGCATTCTTTATCTCTTCATAAGTGTAATGAGCAGGATGCACTCCAAAAGAAGTGCTTAAGAAGCTGTAAATCCAATATAAATCCAACATATTACCAGCAGAAAGTGCTTGTGAAATCCTTAACCTTGTTTAAAACTATTTTACGTGACTCCCTCAGTCAGAATCTGACCTACATTCTATCTTCTCTGTTTCACAATGGATTTTCGGGTGTTCCTGATTTTGTCCTCACCTACATTGAAAAACAGCTTCCTGAGCATATAATTGAATCATCTGTTAAGAAAACTGACTGATAGTAATGCATGATCAAGGCTTCCTAAGTGCCTCAACACAGCTACATTCCTTAGCTCAGTAAGAAGACCCAGGAGCACTTCCAGGTGGATACTGTTGTGGTTTTCATTGTCTGTCAAACTACTGGTTAGCCATGTAGCTATGCTTATCCTAAACTGATCCTATAAGGCAACATCAGTACTGCCTAGTGCTAAAGACCTAACTTAGCTGGCTAAATTAAGAGCTTAGTGTCCCTTGACTCCATAGCTGATGAAGAGATTGATTTAGAACAGGATCTTAACTTAGAATTGCTGAATTGTCTTCTCAGAGTGTCTAAGCAGGTCTCTGCTGAATCATTTTCTGAAAGCCACCCTCTCCACACAATGGTACTTTATGGAAACTAAGCATCTACTGTAGGCAGCTCTGTTAAGAGACTAAGTTACAGATTTTACCTGCTGCTGCCTTGACACACAGAAAGTAGAGTTGTAAAATGTGAAATTCATGCTGTGTTTGATGGGCCAGGAAGAAATTAAAATGTTTTGAAGGTTCTAGATTGAGGTGACTTTGTTTTATTTTTTATATTAGTGAATTTGGCTCACCTAGTACTTGACATTTATATGCTCAGCACATTGCTGTAATGTATTAAAAATGAGTTGATAATTATAATGGTACATTTTAAATGAGAGTAAAATGTTTCCCCAATTATGGGACAGAAAATTAAATGAGAGTAAAAGCATATAGTATAAACATGTAAGTCACAGACCTTTCAGGCATCAGAGGCAGCATGCCATGACATTTGCCAACACTTCTGGGATCTTCACCAGCTTGCTGTTTGGCCTGGGATCTCTGATTCTTCAAGTCCAGTTGGACATTCCTACAAT
Organism: Haliaeetus leucocephalus; assembly: GCF_000737465.1. Classification (NCBI taxonomy): domain Eukaryota; kingdom Metazoa; phylum Chordata; class Aves; order Accipitriformes; family Accipitridae; genus Haliaeetus; species Haliaeetus leucocephalus. The sequence goes on from NW_010972664.1 coordinate 24,348,774, forward strand.
AAGTAGAAAGGTTTGACAATTTTGCCCTAAATTTCTGAAAGCTGAGTATAGTAGTTATTAGGTGTCTTAGCAGGCTTGTAATTTAATTAGTTGTTTACAAGGGCTTTAGAGAATTTTGTGAGAAAGGTATTGTGTTTGTTTCCTCCCACATGGTCTCTTGCCCAATCCTTCCTCCTCTCTGAGGTCATTTGAGGGATAAAGGCCTACCCAGTAAAGCATCAACATATTAATTGTAGCATTGTTTATACTATTGACACCGCACCTCCTTCCCACTTCCTGCCTCTGAAACTTAACATTGTCCAGGAACACTGATTCCTTCTCAGCCAAAATAATGGCAGAGATGCAAGCTTGTTTCACTGATACTGAATCTTACAACTTTTGCTCAGAGTGCCTCTCTATTTTATTCCTATTTGTCTGATCCTAGATGCAATGTTCTCATCAAATCATCTTGTAATTAGCAACTAACGCAACTGAGGCATGAGTAAGCTAAAGAAGGAATACTTCTCAAAGCAGCAAGGCTAAGAGTTTGAAGGACACATAAAAATATCTCAGAATGGCTCCCTGGTTTGTTCAGCATGGTTCATTACATTCCGAATGTTTTTATTTCTCCTCTGTTCTTCAGCATTTTTCTAGTCTAGTTTCTAGTAACTTAGATAATGGGGTGCTGCTGGTGATGGGAAATGCTCCTTTTATGGAATGATAAATGTAATGTTCGGTTATGCTTTTATTACCTGTAGCCCATGCCCATTAATTTACACTTATTCAAATGATTCCTATTTATCTGTGTAATTCTGATACTTCTCTTTGTTTTGCTTTATCCTCCAAGTTCTCTCAAGCGTGTCAGTATTTTCTGCTACAAAGGTGTGCAGAACTTGCACATTTCAGGTGGATTAAATCCAGAGATAATGGCATATCAAGTAATTTTTTTTTTTTTTTTGGTTCAAGGTTCTATTGTTCATAAAAGACAATAAAGCATAAAAGACAAAAGTTCATAAAGCAATAAATACATATTTCTATAAGCCACAGAATCTATGTTGCCTGTTTTCCTACAGTTTTATTGTTAAATTATGCTATACCTAATAAGCACAAGTTCTGAGAAAACATTTTGTGCAATGGGCCATTTATATTCTCTCTCTTTCTCTGATGTGGGTTTTCTTCTGGCTTTATTATAATAGAGTTATATTAATAATATATTCCAACATCAGTGTTATCACTTAGTGCAAAACACCTATTGCTTTATATAGTATTTGCCCTATAAACTGTATCCCGAAAATCTTGTAACTAAATAATATCAGAATACAAGGAAGAAATCTGGGACATCACAAGGAAAAAGCATTGAATATATCTCCAGGTATATGGTTTAACTAATGTATTTGTCCCACGTGCTTTTTTGTGTGTGTGTGTGTGTGTGTGTGCGCGTGAGACTAACATCCAGTCTATTGGCAGCTGTTAGATTGTAGTAAAAGGACAGACTGGGGCTGGTAGGAAAATGAGGGCTGATGTTCTCCTTTTTCATATCAGGTTGAATTTGTCATTGTTCTACTGTGTTCCTTAGACTTATTCCACATCACACATTACAGCTTGACCTGAGCCATGCTAGATAATTAAGAACAAATTAAACATCTGTACTACAAGAAAGCAGAGGTGAGATAAAAGCACAACATTTGTATCTGAACAGAGATCTAAAACTGAATTTATCCTATTTGGAGAGAGGAATCTCCTTCTGTTTTATACTGAAAATTCATGAGATGTAAGCTGTTTCTTTGGGTTTGAGGGTCTTTCTTCCCCTTAAATCTTTAGCTCCTGAACTTGGGCTACTTTGAATTCTTTATTTGTATAAAAACAAAAATAAAAAAACCCTACTCCAAACCACTTTTCATGAACTAAAAGGTAAATCTGAAAATGTTCACGGATAACAGAAATATTTACCCCAAATTAGTAGATTTAGTTCTATATTTTGTGATTTTTGGGTGGCCCACTCATTATTTTGAACATTGGCAAAGCTCATTTGGATGCTGAGCAAACAGGCATTACAGGTAACTCTTTGCACCCTCCCTTCAGGTACTTATACACATTGAGAAGAACCCCGCCCGAGCCTTCTCTTCTCCAGGCTAGACAGTCCCAGTTCTCTCAGCCTTTCTTCATATGAGAGATGCTCTAGTCCCATAAACATCTGTTTTGGGTTTGTGTGGCGCGGGGTTTTTTTGGTAGCGGGGAGGGGGCCGCAGGGCCGGCTCCTGTCAGAAGCTGCTCGAAGCTCCCCCGCCTCCCAGCCGGCCCGGCCTCTGGCCCAGGCCGAGCCCCTCAGTGACAGTGGTAACACCTGTGGGAGAACAGATTTAAGAGGGGAACCCCCAGTGAGTCAGGGGATTGGAATGTGAGAGGAACTTCTCTGTGGATACCGAGGTCAGTGAAGGAGGAGCAGCAGCAGGAGCGGGGAGGAGGGGATGCCCCCGCAGCCCGCCGGGAGGCGGCAGGCTGTGTGTGTCCCCCCCAGCCCATGGAGGGGAGCGGGGGGGCGGATGTCCCCCAAAATGGCCGCGACTCCCGCGCTGGAGCAGTCTGTGACTCAAGGACTGCACCCTGTGGAAGGGACCCACGCTGGAGCAGTTTGTGAGGAACTGCAGCCCGCGGAAGGGACTCACGCTGGAGAAGTTCGTGAAGGGCTGTCTCCCATGGGAGGGAGGGACGGACCCCATGGCGAAGCAGGGGCCGAGCGCGGAGTCCTCCTCCCCCGGAGGAGGAAGGAGCGGCAGAGGCAAGGTGTGAGGAACCGACCCCAATCCCTATTTCCCGTCCCCCTGTGCCACTGGAGGGAGGACGTGGAGAGAACTGGGAGTGGAGTTGAGCCGGGAAGGTGGGAGGACTGGGGGGAAGGTGTTCTCAGGTTGGGTTTTACTTCCCAATATCCGTGTTTTGTTTTGATTGGTAGTAAGTTAAATTGATTTTGTTTATTCTCCAAGTTGAGCCTGTCTTTTGCCCGTGACCTGTGGGGAGTGATCCCTCCCTGTCCTTGTCTCGACCCACGAGCCTGCCGTTATATTTTCTCCTCGTTCCACGTGGGCTGGGGTGGGGGGGCAGTGAGCTAGCGGCTGCCAGGTGCTTTGTTACCAGCTGGGCTGAAACTACGAATCCGTCTTTGTGGCCCTTTGCTGAACTCTCTCCAGTAGCTCCATATGTCTTTTGTACTGAGGATCCTAGAACTGGACACAGACTCTAGGTATGGCCTTACCAGAGCTGAGTAGGATGGGGAGGATCACCTCCCTTGACCTGCTGTTTGCATGAAAGGACCTTGCTGTAGTGAAGTTTGGTGACTGTACTTGTAAATTCTTCATCAGCCCCAAAGGATATACTGAAATAACCCAGAGCCTCATTGCATACGCAAAGGCACTCTTCAGCTTTAAGTGAACCATTCAGTCTGGAACTTGTTTGATGGATGGCATGCTCTTTCCCAGTACAGGCATACATTTCTGTTCTCAACAATTTCCTCAATTTTCTCAGCATTAGAGAAAAAAATAGCATAGCTAAGCTTTCAAATTTTTCATCATAAACTTATATGGTGAGGAACTACATTTCAGAGCTCTTTCTTTTAATTATACCATAGGAAGTGTTGCTACAACACAGGGGGAATTCTTGTTTATACTTTTCCATCCTTTATGGGAGTAATTCAGATGATAGCTGTGCATTACTCATTTTTCAGTGGAAGTGTTGAAGATACATACCGTCTCAAGCAAAGGCCATGCTAGCTCTGGAGGGAGGCACCATGTGTTTAACTGTGTTCCTTATCAGCTGCTTTTTCTTGACTACAGGATCTGGGAATCCCCACTCCTCCAGGCTGCCAAAGAGAACAACCTCCCAGCCATTAGGAAGCTTCTCACTGATGGAACATGTGATATTTATCAGAGAGGTAACTTTATTATTTGTGACAGATGGTTTTCTGTGGAAGGCAAGAGTCTGCTACAAGGAGAAGAGTAGTACGTTTGTTTTCTAAAACATTTGCATTAGCAGACTCAAACTACTTAACTCTGTGTCAGCAGCTTTGCAGCAAAGTGAGTTTTCTGACTTGGACAGCTCATCAAACCCTAAGGGAATGGTGATGATCAGAGGTTTACAGCTTGAATGGGCCCATTTTTCTAGGGGGACTGAAGGAGGTGGTTTACTGTGAAAGGTGGTCAGTGGAAGGGCTGTGTGTTGATTCAGTCCACACCCGAGTCTGCTGTCACTTACGAACACCTGAAGTCTCTGTTCAGCTTTCACATTTTGATGGAGTGAAGGACAGAGTCTATGCAGTTATGTGGCTGTTACCATGTCATATGATGAGATGGCACCTGGCAGTACTTAAGGGGGGACCTAGCACTCCTGTAATTCTCTACCCCAATAAATCCACTTCTGCTTTTGTCCCATGTAGTTGAATGTCTAGACGACTCACATGCTTCTCCTACTCTTTCTAGGTGCAGTGGGGGAGACTGCCCTTCACGTAGCTGCTTTGTATGATAACATGGAGGCGGCAGTGACTCTGATGGAAGCAGCTCCTGAGCTTGTCAATGAGAGGATGACATCAGAACTCTATGAAGGTAACAACTCATGGAATGAGGATGGGCAGGGTTCTCTGCAGGGGGAGAGAGGAAGTACTACCTGTACATTGAGGAAAGTGGCTTATACTGTTCCTGGTTCAATATATTGCTAAACTGTTACGTAGCAAAACCAACACATAAATGGCTCCTGACCATTTGTGGAAGGTGGAATTATATTAAACCCAAGTACACACATGTGCAAACAAGCAGATGTGCAACTGATAAACCCTTAACCACAGGTGGGCCTGTTGGCTGTGGTGGGATTGCAAAGATATGTACAGTTTGCTTTCTGGCATACTCATGTGTAACAAAGGGGTAACCTACCTGATCTCCTCTGAAAGGAGAAAAAAATAGTTCTTTGGTTGACAAAGAATAGGAATTGAAAACAAATGTGGCCACTGCTTTTGAGTCTAGACTCTAAGCCAGGTTTTTAAAGAATGGTTCTGATTGACTACACAGGAATACCAGACAGAATCTTGAAACCACTAAAATAATAATGAGGGGGGTTTAAAAATTCTATTACCTAGTTTGAAGGATTAGATCAAGTCGTCTTTGGGAGCTTTGTCTTGACGTGATCTTCATGTCCCATGAAGGAAAGCATAGTCAGTCACACAGCTTTCAGCATGCTTCCTCGAAGAGTGTGGCATATCTTGGTTTCTCCCAGAAAAAATCCAGAAAGTGCATCCTGTTGGATTTTTTGCGAGGTTGTAAAGTCAGTTTTCATGAATTCATAAAAAGATTTTTGTAGAGTGGGACCTCTGGAAAATCAGTAGTCCAACCCTCTGCACACAACAGGGATAACTTCAAAGATAAATCACATAGCAGCTATGGATGCAGTCCCAAAAAACTTTGATGTACCATGACTGAAATGTGAACTGCAGGCTACTGATCAGCCTGAAGTTGCTTTCTTGGAAGGTGAGGTTTTATTTCTGTGTCTTACAGGGCAGACAGCTCTCCACATTGCAGCTGTGAACCAGAACATCACTTTGGTGAAGGCTTTACTCAAGAGAGGGGCCAATGCCTGCACAGCACAGGCTACTGGACACTTCTTCAGGCGCAGCTCCCAGAACCTTCTCTATTTTGGTACAGTCTTGTCTTCTTCCCTTGCTGCTATGGGAGGGAACCAGCAGAGTGATGAGGGAACATAAGGGAGGCTTGGTTTAGTATCCATCTAAACCGGATAAGCAGAGGCTTATCTCTGAGTGTCTCTAGGTGTCATCAGTCACACACCTTTTAGCAGACAGTAGGATACATCTGAGTATGTAAATACTACATAAATATGTAAATCATACACATTTTATATATCTGCATGTATGCAAAAAAATATACATTTTATAAAAATTATAATTTACTTCTTCCTAGCAGCATATACTGCAACTTACTTGTCAACTTCCTTATTTAGATAATGTCCCCAAAAGAATACTTCTTCCTTTTAGTGTTGGGGGGGGGCAGGCCTTTTTCTTCCTTTCTGAGTAGGATGAGGAGTGGGGCAGGAAATTTACAGGTTACCTGAAGTAACTTTTCCTTTCATATCTCTGGCTTCATAGCATAGATAGCTTTCCTTCAGCACGCTTCAACCTCTCCTGCCTACTGGGGTCTTAATGTTGTTTCTCCCCATTCCTTTCTTTGCAGGGGAACATGTTTTATCATTTGCTGCCTGTGTGGGAAATGAGGAAATTGTACAGTTGCTCATTGAAAATGGAGCTGATATTAGAGCTCAAGATTATCTGGGTATGTGCTGTGTGGCCTAGTGAATTGCATACGGTGGATCTGGATGCTTTAAATCAGACTGTCATCTGTGCATGCACATATTTTTCTCTCATTACAAACAGCCGTGGGATGTGAGGAAAATGAAAGCCATTAGTCAATTGCCAGTCTTTGCACAGGGCTGGGCTATTCCACATACTTTATCTGGTCTGCTTCCTTCATAGGTAACACTGTTCTTCACATCCTGGTTCTCCAACCTAATAAGACGTTTGCCTGCCACATGTACAGCCTGATACTTTCCTATGACAGGAACAAAGAGGCACCAGGTTCACTTGAGTTGATTCCTAACAATGAGGGGCTTACTCCATTCAAACTGGCTGGAGTTGAGGGTAACACTGTGGTGAGTTTGTGTGACACAGTTGCCTCCATATAGAAGAGAAATGGAGAACTTGAAATAACATCATGCAGACCAAGGGAGTTTGTGCATATTCTTAGTGGGTAGAAGATAGATAACAAGTCCTTTTTTTTTTTTATAAGTCTCATGTAGGACCAGAAAACCCTTTATAAGAAATTTCTTTATCCTAATGAAAGAAACAAGTTCTTAAAGAATAGATCTTTTGACCCAATTTTTTAAGTATTTTGAGTTAAACAGGTATTAACAGAAATATCCAGCCCCAGTAATTTTTTTGGAAGTCTGCCTGAAATTATTTTTGTTGTCTAGATTTCACTACCTTAAGTGTGACACAAGGGGAAACTTCCTCAGGTATCCACAGACAGTTATTCATAGACAAGAAGTCAATATTTAATGTAAACTCTCATCCTTTCCCTTAACAAAAAGGCAAAGGTGGTTAGTGTTTCTTCTGTAGATCTAGAAAAGACAGGATCATTTCCCTTGCCACACCTCTTTCGTGATAACTTTCCTGATAACTTTTAGAAGAGTATAAAAGGATTTTTTCTAATTAACTTATTCCCTATGAAATCTGTTGTCAAAATGTATAACTGTGTCAAATAACTTCAGGAGTTTGATTAGAATTTGAGTAAAAATCACTCATCCCTTACCTCAAGCATGAGCTAATAATCAAATGGGAATCAGAAAAGGTTCTTCCACTTATTAACCTGCTGTAATTGTCCCTGAGAGATATGAGAACCACAACAAGGAAAATACATTGTAATTAAGGGTTTTTAACAACTTTATTTGTTCTCATTGCAAATACACTGTATACTGGAAAGCTTGTGATATCCTTGACCCCCTTTTCTCTTCAGATGTTTCAACACCTTATGCAGAAGCGGAAGCACAATCTCTGGTCCTTTGGCCCCTTGACCACTGTGCTCTATGATCTCACAGAGATTGACTCCTGGGCTGAAGATCAGTCCTTCCTTGAGCTCATTGTCTCAAGCAAGAAGAGAGAGGTACTGTGGGCACCACATGCTTTCTATATGCAGACCATGGTGATTATAAAAAGAATTATGAGTTTGAAGGTTCAAGCTCTTTTATATTATGCATAGAGCAAGGACTTTGTACTGTGTGCTGCAGGGAATATGTGAAATGTAGCAGCTTACTAATGTTTGGGCTACATCTGATGCTTTATATACAGTTTCTTCTGAGGTGTGAAACTTGCAGATGACTGAAAGAACTTAATATGAGCAAGCTACAGCAAATGACATTGTGTGATTCAGTAAAGGGTTGTCTCTCTTTCACCAGGCTCAAAGATATCAGTGACAAGTACCTCTAGAGTAGCTCTAGCAAGTAGCTTTCTATAACTGATACTGATTAACTCCCACAATGTCCCTGTGAGACACGGCTATGTTCAGAAATACTAAACTGGAGTGCATTTTAAAACCACTCATTATTATTTCCTTTACTCAATGACATTGCTACTCCAGGTTATGACTCAAAGCGGGCAAATTATCTCTGCTGTAGGCTCAAAAATTTATAAAGGGATCACTGAGATAAAAATAGCAGAGTGTAATGGCAACCATAGGCAGATCTCCTTAAGACTTTAAAGGTACAGTACCCTATCAGTTGTAATCACCTTAAATAATCCTAATAGGACAGGAAATGAATTGGCAGACACTTTAATTACCACAATTCTACCCATCCTGTATTATTTCCATCTATCAAAATTTTAGTCAAACTTCTCTAACAGAAGTTTCAGCTACTGGAGAGCTTTGCACAGTGTGAGGGAAGTCTGTGAAAGTCTCATTTGCTTTTATTGAAAATCCTCTAAATTTCTATGTGTGGTGGTACATATGGAAATTCAAGGGAAAGCAGTCTATGTAAAAAAATAGAACACCCTTAGAAGTTGTCCAGAAGACTAAACCATAATTTTAAAGAAAGCAGAATATTGTGCCTCTTATCTTATCCCAAAACATGTAGTGCATGCAGATCTAAGATTCCTAATTTCAGAGGACAAGATGTCCCCAAATACCATGAGGTATTATGATTTTTATTTTCTAGAATGCTCTTAAATATGAACAATTGCAATTTTTGCATGCATAACTAGTAGTTCTTTTTTGCATTTCATATATGTTTGGCCCAAAATGTTTGCTGTCTCCTCCAGAAGAATGCTATGTGGTCACCCCATCCTATCATACCCTCCCAGTCCAGTATTGGACCAGAGGAGCATCTTTAGGCTCCAATCAGAAGCAGGTTCCTCTTGTGTTAAGGGGAATACATGCACAAGTAGGTACTGAGATATATTTTTCTGACCCTTAAGTGGATGAAAAGTGGAAAAAATAGAAGGGAACTAAACTACAGGGAGATTATAGTAAGCTTCAAGCTTACATCATCCTTTTGCAAATGAAATTTACTCTCCTGTGCAAAGAATTCTAGGATACTGACTTCTGCAGAAAACAGAACACCTCAGGCTATCTAGCTAGGTTCATTACCTCTCACTTAGTTTTGATCCTTCAGGATATTTCTTAGGCCATTCAAGAGTTCTGTTAGTCATGTCCATTTACTGAAACATATGTATTCCTTGCACTTCGTGCAATCTGTCTTTGGCTGACTTAGAGGAAGCAGGGCAATGTAGCAAGAGAAGGAAAACATCTATAGTGCAATAAGAAGTTTTCCTTTAAAGTAACCCATTTATGCCAATTTGACTTACTTCTCCTTGTTTATTTCAGTGGTCCCCTAAATATTACAATAGGAAGTAGGTCTAGAAGCATTTAATAAAGTTTGTGGGTCAAATTCATAAGCAAGGTGTAAAGTATACCCTGTTTGTCCTACTTGTGCTTTAAGTGTCAGTCTTCTAGCAGAAGGTGAAGGCTTGATATAGATGACAAGTACTAGTCTCTTCTGGAAAAATGTTCCAATTTTCTTATCCTAAATATTCTGATACAAAAGACTTGTATTGCTGTACTAACAAGAATATTCTGTCATCCTCAGTTCTATGTTCCGACAAACAACAAAAACATTTCAAAGATTTATCACATAAATTTTAGTTCTTAGTTTTCTGTTTTACCCTCAAGATGTCATCAGAACTGAGGATAATTTCCAATCAATTATATATATACCTTTGTTTCCCTTTTACAGAAAAGGCCTTGTTGACATTTTGGCACTTGGTTGGCAACCTCAGAAAGGATTCTTGGAAAAGTAGCTTATTGCTCATGTGAACCCTGCATATGTTCTATGAGAATGGTCAAATAAATTCTTCCCTTTTTCATAGGTAGAGAAACTGCAAATGAAATAACACTGACTGTCTTAAAGTAGCTGAATCCAACTGCCTTTGCCTATCTCTGGAGTAGATCAAGCCCCTTGACCTACAAAGCAAACTTTGATCCTTCATAAACATACCAGCCCTAGTCCTATTTCTGGACTAAGTATTTACATATTCTACTTACATCAATAGAAATTACACTTCCACATAGGGAAGACAGATGAGGGACTACAGGCTCACTTTTCAACTGTGGGAAACCAGTACAATTATAGCTTCAATTCAGCTATACTGATTTCTTCCAGATTGGGAATGGACCCAAAACAGTTATGAGATGACAGAAAAACACAAAAAGACTACATGCTGATTTTCTGGGCTTGCAGGTGCCAGTAAACAAAGTACCTTTGTTTTACTTTCATTTTAACAGAATATGGCTTATAACTGAATGAAAAAGAAAATTTGTTTTGAAAATACTTTAGGGTGATCCATTTGATTCCAAAGTAGAGATCTAGTTCTTCAACTACCACAGATCTTGGAGGCCATGATAACCTGAGTCGGCATCATCCACCTACTTTGAAAATAACATTTGTCATTTCTGTGGAACATACTTCCTCACAGTGGGACTCTGTGTATTTTATGACCAGTAGGGAATCACAGGCCAAATTTTTCAAAAGAACTCAGTATGAAAAGACCCTAATATTCTGTCTTACATCTTATTCATATCAGCATAGTGCTCTTGTCACTATGTTGTTGAATACATCCCAATAGTGCACTAAATACTAAAATTAACATCTTTCCCATGTGTTTCATTCTTTCCTCACAGACTAGTTTACTAAGCAGAGCATCTAGTTTTGGGTGGGCTTGAGAATGATTACTTTTTTGCACACAATATTGTGTGTTCACATTGGACAAATTAAGCTAAAGAAGTGCACTTGGCCTAGATTCATCCCATCTCATTTTTTTCTCCAACTGAAGTGTCTAATTAAGGAATACAGATTCCCTACATTTTACATGTGGATGATAGAGAAACGCAAGTAACTAAGTATCTCCAGAGAGCAGTTTAGATCTTAGGTGAGCTGAATGGCAATCTGTGGGACCCTATTGCCTACAAGGAGAAAAATCTTGGGATAACCGCATCACTAATGAAGATACCTCCTTTAAGTGCCTAAAGTTATGTGATGGGGTTACTGGCAGTAGTGATACTCTAGGGACATAGATGAGGCAAAGTTTGTAGGAAGAAGTAATGACATTTATTAGACATTTCATGTAGTTGCAATTTCATCTTGTTCTGGGAAAACAGTTAAAAAGAGCAGAGTGACATTGATCTTTCCAAGTTTTATAGTTGTCATCCTAGCAGCAAATCAAGAGATTCACTCAGAGGCATAGATGAGCAATGTTCAACAGAGGAAAATATGTTGAATTTTTTTTCCCCATAACATCTCTCTCTTTTCTTTGTCCTTTATATGCATGTGTGCAAATCAACCAGATCAACCATGAGGGCACTTAAGAAAATTTCTGTATTCTTCCTGTTAGTTTTTGAAATGGAATTGTATGATAGGAGAGGATTCTTCCCTCCAGTGCTCATAACTCTTCTGTTCTTAATTTTTATAGACCCTCTTTGTCACTTCTAAAACAATGGTCTCAACTTTTATGATGAAGCTTTCTTTTTGTATAGAATTCCTCAGCTACTCAGTATGTGTGGATATATGCAGATCTTTGACAGAAACACAAGCTCAAGGCATGCAGCAGCACTGTTTTTCATGCGTGCAAGATGCTCACTGAAGCTTCTGTTTATTCCTGAAAATGTCTGTGGTCTTCTATTTGAGCTGCACCACTGAGATTCTAAAAAGAAGGGCCAAAACATTGAATATGATATAAATAATCTAAAGGAAGTAAGTTGAAGGAGCCTGGCTTTTTTCATAGTATATCTCACTGGGGTTATAGTGCAGGTTTTATCATCATAGCTTAATGGCAAAAACTTGAAAATCCAGTCCATTAACAGGCTGCATTTAGACAGAAATTAAGGAACTTTGGAAATTACCTGCTAAATCAAGGTAATATCAGTGTCAGTTTTTCAAAGAGAGCTAATCATCTAAAGGACCTTTTGATATGTTTCCTACAGATGAAGAGTTCTACAAAAACTACCAAAGTTGATAGAAATAGCTGTTGAAACCAATGTTAACTTACATGTATAAATGCAGAACTCCAATTTGGAGAAAAAAATCTAAGCGAATTTTGCAAGGTTGCACAAACTTTTTTCTGTAGCTGAAAATAGAATCCAAATTATCTTATTTTCAGTTCTGTGTTCTAATAATGTATATTTTGCACAGAGGAGAGTATCTGTTTGCTGCAGAGTGCACTGTGTTGTCTTGCTTAACAGAAAATATTCTTCAAAATTCATTCCAGTTACAGTAAAAGGCAATTCATGAGTAGAAGTAGTTTTGTACGTGTTTGAATCCCTAGAGTTCATAGGGTAAATAAACTTTCTGACACTGTAAAGTTAGCCCAACCTTAATATGTATATATCTTGTACTCTGCATATAGCCTTGTAAAAGATAATGGGATCTTTCATAAAGGATGATATCAAATGCTATTTTAAATAGTATTTTTTATTTTCTGTAACACATCCTCATATATTAGCATTCATGGATCTAGATCATAGGTCTATCTCAAGTGTTTATACATGTCTAAGCCTACACAGACAACAAACTTATTCCAGTATCTAACATGCTTTTCTTGTGCTTCTCACTGGTACTCAAAAGCTGTTCTCTGCAGGATATGTTTTACTGTTTTTTTCCAAAGCTCTTTACTGGCAAACTGAGCAAATCCAAACCCACTTGAGCATTCCATTTTTGCAATATAAATTCAGCTTCCAAATGCTCAATAGAGTAGGTGAGAATAGCATGTTGACGTTCTCCCAGGAAACAGTGTGAATGTTTATAAACAAATGCCTTTATGGCAATTAATTCCTTCTTTCTATCTTTCTCAGGCACGGCAGATCTTGGACCTAACACCTGTGAAGGAGCTGGTGAGCCTGAAGTGGAATATGTATGGCCGTCCCTATTTCTGTTTCCTGGCTTTATTCTATATACTCTACATGGTCTGCTTCACTATGTGCTGTGTCTACCGACCTCTGAAACCCCGAACAGGCAACAAAACAAGCAGCAGAGACAATACAATCTATGTCCAGAAAATGCTGCAGGTACTGTGTCTATAGGAGTCAGAGCCTCATAGGCAGCATTGGGCAATTCTCATGTAACCTACTTAACTGGAAAGTCCAAGTATTTCCCAGTTCCCAGCTACTGTAGCTGTCCTCCTCTCTTTCTGCCAGCTGACCTTTGTCAGTGAGGAACATGGAGTATGCTGTGTTCTCCGCTGCTGGGGCTGAGCTGGTTCCTGTGGCCTTGTCAGGCCTAGTCATGTTTATTACCTTAACAGTGGGCCTTCTTTTCCCCCATCCTCTTTTTTAATTTCCTTTCACTCCCTTTAAAATTTAATTTTCATTTCCATTCACTTTTTTCCGTTTGTTTTTTTTTTTTCCAGGAATCATATGTGACATATGAGGATGAACTGAGGCTGGTGGGGGAGCTGATCACAGTCATTGGAGCTGCAGTAATTTTGATCCTTGAGGTAGGAGAAACAGTGAGTTGTATAGTTGCGAGTTTCATCAAGACAGGTTTTACTTCCTAGACAAACATGAGTTTGTACTCGCAACTTGGTAGGGGTTATTTGCTTAGTCGAAGTGTTTTGATATACACCTGTGGCAATAGACACTGTCAACAGTATCTGTTGGATGAAATAGACTGTGACAATGTACTAGTAAGAGTCCAGGTGTGGAAGGAGCAATTAGAAGGACTGGCTGCACTCAAATACTATCTGCAGGGTAATGCCACAGTTCCCATTCGCACCATCTGTAGGTCCAGTTGAATCCCAGCTGTTGCATGAGATTCTTAGAGATTCTTCACCCAGGACCCCTAAATACTCATGTGTTTAGGGGTGCTGGGTGAAGTAATTTCTGTGTGTACACAGAAAAGTTTATATTTAATTGGAGATCAGTGACTCTGTGGACCTATAACAGGAGCCTTACTCAACCAGAGTTCTGAGGTGGACATGTTTAGGTGTTCTCCTTACTATGAACTCTCCAAAAAAAAAACCCCAAAAGTTCTTTAAATTAAAACAAATACATCCCCCACTTGATTTTATTATAATATGAAATAGAAGACTGAAACTTTTATATGAGAAAACTCAAAGGACGATGCCAGGGAGAACTGAAATAAAACAGGGCTTGTGAACAGCTTTCTCTCTCCCCATATATGTTCCAGAAGGACAGGTCCTTCTTCCTGTGTTTGGTCAGGATTCTGGGGCTACACTACAACTAACACAGCGAGAATTATAAGAAATGCCTTTGATTCCCCAAGCAGGTATTTTTTGTCTTCCTTTCTGAGGCTCAGCTGTTTGTCTGGTCTCTTCTCAGTAATCTGTATGAACTTCAGGCTCACAGGTCTGTGCTGCAACACCTCTCTGCCACATACCAAAGTCTCTCAGTCTGCCCAAGCGTTCTTAGATTTTCTAGCAATCTCTATCACATCGTGAGATGGGCCCAATCATTCTGTTTCTAAAATATAGAAATCAAACTGTGAACCAGCAAACAAAGCAGATGCAGCTGGCCCCAAGATCCTGTGAATATTGGTGGTTACCATGACATTTAATCGTATAATGGAATCTGTCTGAGTCCTAAAGTCAATAGGATGTCTCTCTTAGATCCCAGATATCCTTAGAGTTGGAGCAGCAAAATACTTCGGACAAACCATCCTGGGAGGGCCTTTCCACATCATTGTGTAAGTACACCACTTTTTAAGTCTAATAAATATATTGCCTCTCACTTTCCCCACTGCTGTCTTTTGCCAGATGAGTCACTTTCTCCGTTCTTCTAGAGTACTCCTTATCTTGATTTATTTCTCTCACTGGCTCAACTGGTGTGTAGGAAACCAGGTGAGTGGACAGGTAGAGTTGACAGTGCTGAGAGGTCTCTGTCTATGGGGCTGGTGGCTATATATGCCTGTCTTGGAATTTTTGAAAAGAAAACAAAAAGGAGGGTAAGATTCCTTTACTGAACTTTTTTCACTGTCTCTTCTTCCTTTGCAGCATCACATATGCTTGCATGATTCTAGTAACCATGGTGATGCGTCTCACCAGCACAACTGGTGAGGTGGTGCCCATGTCCTTTGCCCTGGTGCTAGGGTGGTGCAATGTCATGTACTTCGCACGAGGCTTCCAGATGCTCGGACCCTTTACCATCATGATTCAGAAGGTATAAGACACAAACAAGTATGGGCTTGTTACACACATCCTGACACCTCTTGCAGATTGGGAGAACTGAAAGAATACTTTTTCCTCCCTCAGGACTAGCATTAATGGCAAATGGACAAGTTCTTGTCTGCACAGAGGGTTTGGGACTTTCACATTCTCTCCTTAGTGTAGAGTCTGGAAAACGGTTTACATAGGGTTGCATTGTGACTTGGTGGGACAGGTGGGCCTTATGGTGGCTCTGTCTTTGCTCTACAGATGATATTTGGAGATCTGATGCGCTTTTGCTGGCTCATGGCTGTGGTGATACTAGGCTTTGCATCAGGTGAGTCTACAAAAGGAAAACAGCAACAAGTTACCCCTGCCAACTTCTTTAGTATGAATTAAGTGCATGGGTTTTGATTTATTCTCAGGTTGCCCTCCGAGTTAGCTGGCAAACTTGGTGATGATGTATAGCTTCTGGTTTTTTGAGCATGGTCACTTTCCCAGTACTGATTTCTGTTCTCATGAGTTTGGTTTTCAATTCCTGCTCTTTCCAGAGTAATAGAAATTAGGACAATCCAGATAATTCCACATATATATATATATAAGTCAAGATTTAAAAGCATACTGCATTTACGATATTTGTCTTTGGAAAATGAGATTAACACACATAGCTTTATTATATCCTTGAAGAAAAGATCACTATTTTGAGAACAAATAAATAATCAGGGTAATTGAGCCATTTTATAATGGAGACCAGTGATTCTTTGTCCTTGTTATGCTGGGTACTGCACTAGCATAGAAACACATGTAGCTCCTTCCCAGACCACTTTGCGTTGTCAGCATCTCTTTAAAGGACCCTGTTGTTGCTCTTGGAATATGATTCCCGTTGTTAAACTCTCTCTCTCTTTTTTTTCCCCATTGGTGTCCTCTAGCTTTTTACGTCATCTTCCAGACAGAGAACCCTGAAAACCTTGGGCAGTTCTACAACTATCCCATGTCCTTGTTCACCACCTTTGAGCTGTTCCTCACTATCATTGATGGCCCTGCAAACTATGATGTGGACCTGCCCTTTATGTACAGCGTGGTATACTTTGCCTTCGCCATCATTGCCACCCTCCTTATGCTCAACTTGTTAATTGCCATGATGGGTGACACCCACTGGAGAGTGGCCCACGAGCGGGATGAGCTCTGGAGAGCCCAGGTAACCTAGTTTAGGTGGTAGGGGGTTCACTTTGAATAAAGAGGAGGAAAAGTTGTCCAGGCGAAATGTACTAGACGGTGCAATTACTTACTCTGCCATCTGTGCTCTAGAGGAGGTACTTTAAAGCCTTTCCCTGGCCTTCACTTTTCTGAGGAGCTAATAAAATAAGCCATGTCCTTTTAATTCTGTTTTATAGCTTCTGTACATCAGCCACAAAATTTCTTTCATCCTTTCTATGAGTCTGAAGTGTCCAAGTGCAAGACTATTCTTCTGCACATCTTCCCATGTGAAACTGTCTTCCAGTATATCTTTGCTATGTGGGTATTCCTACTTTATTTCAAATAGCAGCTAGAAGCCCATCCAGCCTTTCTAGTCCATCCTGTGTCTCCCGAGATGTTCCTTATGCAAGGAATCTCTTGTTAAATAGAACTAAAGTTGCATCTTTTTTTACAAATCACATTTCTGTGTAACTGAGAGTTAAATTATAATTATAGGGATTGACTGAGGGGAGATGGAATGCAAGGTAATGATTACAAGTAGGTCAGTAACCTTTATAGATCCATTACAAGAAGTTGGTCTGACTCTCTTACTCAAAAGGCAAAAAAATTCAACCAGATCAGTTATATAGCTGTTCAACAGGAAATCCATTTCCTAGTATTTTTCTGTGAGAAAGGAGTAAGTCAAATAGTTAAATGGAGTTGTGTGGCCACATTGGTAAGTTCTAATGATGGTTAATGCAGATATAAATACTGTTCTCTTCTCTAGCTTGCAAATTAATTACCCTACTTGTTGTCATCAGGTATAAAAGGAAAGAAATTTAACAGTGTTTTAAGAGCACTATTGCTTCCTCAAAACATGGCACTGTTAGGTGCCTCAAAACAGTTAGGACTGAAATAGTGAATTGCCATACAATAAATGGAGTATTGACTGATTTTTCTTCATTGTATATGGAGCTGTAATGAAGTACATTAATGGGTCAGTACTCATGAAACTGATAATTTTGAAAGAGAGTCTGATTTTTTTTTTTTCTTCTAATTCATCTGAGGGTTTTTTTGGTTTTTGTTGTGTTTTTTTTTTGTTTGTTTGGTTTTTTTTATTCTAAAGGTTGTGGCTACTACTGTCATGCTGGAGCGGAAACTGCCACGGTGTCTCTGGCCTCGCTCTGGAATCTGCGGACGGGAGTACGGGCTAGGGGACCGATGGTATCTCAGGTGGGTTCACTTCTAGTGTGTGCACGTAAGGATCCCAAAAGAAGAATCCAACGTACAGATGTTAATAAAGAGCCTTTCTAGTGGCCTTAGGAGGAGTGTTTGGAGTCCTTCCCTTCTGGAATGCAGACCCCAATCTGTTTTCTGTGACTGATGGACAAGCACTGCTCCCTTCAGAAAGCTCTGCTGTGCAATTACTTGTGAAATCAGCTGATGTTTTCTAATCCAGTAGTCACAGGACACAGACCCCAGAAATTGCATGTGTTACAAGGCCTGAATTTTTCTTTCAAACTTCTTACGATGAGTATCACAAAACTTTACTGCTGTGCTTGGTTGGCTGTCTCTATCCGTTAGATGCATGAAATGGCAGAGGCAGAATCAATCAATTAGACATTCAGCAGCAATGAACTGCACTACAGATGATTCCAAAGCAGAACAGGACTAATTAAAGGCATGATTTCTTTCTCGTGTGAACCTAGTAACTATGTTATACTTTGCAAAGACTGCATCAGTTGGCAAAGTCTTAGGTCCCGGATTTCAGTTTAGGCACTGAAATAAAACAATCTGTAGTCTAGGTAACTCTAGATTCCTCATTATTTCTGATTTTAATCAATATTTACACCAGGGTGAGAAAAGATTCAACTTTGGGCACGCGTCTTTCCTAACTGCATCATCTTTTGCTGATAAAGCCAGAAGGGGGAGTGGAGGCTGTATGAAATAGGACTTTCTGCAGGTTTTAGCAGAGAAATGAACCTTGTGGATTTTCAGGTTTGCTGGGCAGAACAAGCAGACCTAAAGTGGTACCAATATGCAACACCTTCAGTCCAAGGTGCAGAATATAACTTTGCAAGAGCAATATCCCAGCAACAATTCTTCATTGGATGCTATGAGAAAAGAGTATTGGTGTGATCTAGTTCTGTCAAATTACATGTATGTTCACTGTATATATTGTGGGACAGTATTTCAGAAGACAAGTCATAAGTAATGTAGAGAAGGGTTGGTGGAAGTGGAGCATTTAAATAAAAGTTCAGCAAAAGATAAGTGACATCCTGAGTCTAGCAGCCATGAAATATCAGAGGAGCAAAGGCAAGAACAAAGAAGATGGATGAATATATGTGTATATACAAAGGATCTGGAGCTAGAGTCAGGTGGGGTAGGTCTGCCAATAGCTTACAGCTGGCAAAATGGAAAGGGCAAATCATGACTGAGAAATGAGTTAAAGGACAGGAAACCATGGGCAGATAAGGGAACTGAAGTCAATGATGGGGATGAAGGTCTAGGAGATAATTGTGTGCTGGCAGCTGCTAGCACCATGCCTATGTCTGGGTTAGTAGCCATATTTTTGGGAGGGGCTTGCTTCCTGTGGCTGCTCAGTTTTGTTGATGAGCTGACACGTTTCTACTGCATTCAGTTTATGTTTTTTAATCCTCTTACAGAGTTGAAGACAGGATTGATCCCCACAAACACAAGATAATGCGGTACACAGAAGCATTTAAGGCTCAGGATAGGGATAACTATGACAAAGGTTTGGAAAAGCTGGAAATCGATAGGAACATCCTGTATAAGAAGGAACTGTCTGCTCTGTCATTGTCACGGAGCACATCCAGGACTAGTTCTCACCGTGGCTGGGAGATTCTGAGGCGCAACACCTTCCATCAACTTTGTGGAGAGGTCAGTCATGCCATGGAAGAGGAGGTCTATGATGTCTAAGAAGCCTCTTTTACTCCACAACATGGATCACTTTTGCCACAACAGTTGTCTTCTCCAACTGTTCATACACACTCCAGCATGCTACAGATGTTCATCAGCCTTGATGAACTCTGGTGGTGAACAGTTAATGAACAGCTCATGGCATCTGTGCTATGACATATGAATGCAGTCTTTTCTCTCCTACGTTTGAGTGTCTCTGCTGTTGCACTGATGTTTGCACCAAGCTGGTGGGATTGTTGGACTAAGGTCTGTGGTGATTTGTCATGCTTTGCAATGCCCTACAGAAATGAGCAAAAGAAGCCAGCAATGGGATTTCATCTATTTACAAAGAAGCGATCAGTAAACCTTCTCCCAGACTGTTACATACAGTATAGTCGTTCCCTCCAGTCTCACAAAATCCCAATGCTCTCATAGCAAAGAGAGCTGACTGAGGTTCAGTTTTATGATTTGGTACAGAACTGAAAAAAAAACCTGTAACTAAGCTCAGGAATGAAGGTAGTTGCCGACACTGTGATGATTAAAAGAACTGTAACTATTCAGCTGGCATTCAGGGCCTGACAGATTTTTGCCCTCTGAAGAAATGCAGTCTCTATTAGCTGCATTTTCATCATTGCTATCTTAGCAGGACTGTTTTGGTTTTGGTTTGGTTTGCTTGTTTAGGGTTTTTTGGTGATGGGGTTTTTTTGTTTGTTTTATTTTGTTGTCACATGAATGCACTTTAAGCTTTTGGAAAGAAGTGATTGCTGTTCCTGGGAGGATTCTGAAGAATCTGAAGTGGGAACTTCTTTTCCTAATGAGAGCATATATGACCTGGTTAGGTGACTTTCAGCAGTGTGAAATTTCAACAAAGCTATTAATCTCCCAAATGAGCTGAAGCTGGTCTTTTGTTTGCTGTAGAAGAGTAGGATTCTGAATCATAGTTCTCCGACTTATAACTGAGCCATCAAGGTTGGGTAGTGAGCTACAATATAGTGCTGAAAGAAATGGAGAAGAAATGTCGGATAGATGAATAAGAGCTATTGCAGAGGCAGTTAATTCAGAAACTGGTGCGTGCTCTCTCTCCCTCTCTCTGAAAGTCTAAAACTATCCAATGAACAACTGAGTCATCCCCAGTTCCCTTCCAGGTACGATGCTGTGCCAGTCTGTCAGTTTGTCATCTGCCTAGGGCCACTTTAAGAAAAATGGAGAAATGTTCAGAGAAATGGACTGTCATTTCAGGTTTTTTTTATATTCTCAGGAGTGTGGAGTTTCATTTGAATAGAAGTAAGTGGAAAGCAATCCATGGTCTTAACATTTCCTTCCAACAGGACTAGTAACAGAAACTTTGTTTTTCAAGAAACCAAGGTTTATTATCTAGCACTAGACTTTGAGCCAAATCACCCTGTGATAATCAAAGCAGATAACAAAAAAGCTGAATCCAGTGGATTTCTGATTGTATTGAAATATCACAACAAACATCTCTTTTGCAGGTGCTGTAATGAGCATCATGATCTTTGCAATTATGTGTGTTTATTTAAATGTCCTCTTTCTCTTACTTGAATGTGTATTTATGCTCCAATGGAAAACTGACAGAAGACTGTCTCTCTGGAATTCAACTGCATGCTTTTGAGTTGACTCATTTTCTTGAACTGAAAGTGTTGTCTGGTCTCACTCAAGTGTTGTCAGTCCTTCCCAAAACCTTTGGGGTTTGTACTGGTAGTCTATGGAGATGAGAACAATGTGGTACATTAACCAGAACTGTGAATTGCTGCTCTAACTGTAGATCAATTTTCTTTCCTAGTGAATAGGAAATAGCAGGAAGGGGAGAACTGATGGCTTCCCCCTCCTCCCCCCACCCCCAAGTATAGTAGTCTTTTCACTAATTTGAAAACCTGCAGAAATACAATTAAGATGAAGCCACATAGCCATTTCTACAAAAGGACTCCTCTTTGTGACATACTACTACTAATATTTTTAAAGCTAGTTTGAAGTACAAGCTGTGTAAGCCCTGCTTCTGATGTTGTGTTTATCTCTGTAAACAATAATAAGAATTTTGATCTTCAAACTGAAAACAACATATTGACACTGCAGGAGACAGAACAGAACTCAGTTGACAGTGCTAGGCCTTTATAGATTTCTGTATCTGCTCTCCATATAAAGGAAATATAAAATCCAGTAGCAGGTATTTTTAAGGAAGTGCCTTCTCATGTATTATTACATTCTGTAACAGTTAGCTTTCAAGCTCCTTGCACAGAACCCACCCACAGAACAGCATCAGAACTGTGTGATTT
Organism: Haliaeetus leucocephalus; assembly: GCF_000737465.1. Taxonomy (NCBI): domain Eukaryota; kingdom Metazoa; phylum Chordata; class Aves; order Accipitriformes; family Accipitridae; genus Haliaeetus; species Haliaeetus leucocephalus. The sequence goes on from NW_010972664.1 coordinate 24,370,392, forward strand.
ATTTCCTGTCTTTGGAGTTGCCTAATGTAAATAAGACAGAGAATCATAGAATATTTTGGGTTGGAAGTGACCTTTATATGTCATCTACTGCAACCCCACTGGAATGAGCAGGGACATCTTCAACTAGATCAGGTTGCTCAGAGCCCTGTCCAATCTCACACAATGTTTCCAGGGATGGGGCATCTACCATCTCTCTGGGCCACCTGCTCCAGTGTTGCACCACTCTCATAGAAAAAAATTTCTTCCTGACTGCTATTAGAATTTGGCTTCCAGTTTCCTGAGGTGACTTCATATTAAAAAAAATCCTGGAAAAAGACCTTATACAAAAGGGGCAGAATATTTTACCAATAGTAAATTATTCCCCAGTCAACTTTGCATAATCTTTTTGTTGATGATAAGTGGTTACAGACCATTTTTAGCATTATTTATTTGATCTGGAGGATAAACAGCTATAGAAAAAAATTTGAGGTGGGATAAGTCAGCAGATATAATGGGCACACCAGAAGTTGGAAATATTAAATTTAATATGTAAATGTGGAATACCTACCCTCTTCTATTAGGACATATACACATGAGCTGTGCCCATGTGAGCCTCAGATGATGAAGTAATAGGAGGCACTAGACGAACACTTGAGCTGTGTTGATGCAGTCTGGCTTAGACTCGGAAACAGCAATGACTACAGTCACACAAAGGCAAAGCACTTCTGCTGTAATATTCTGCACAAATGTGCTGCTTCATGATTTGCTTCATTTTTTGCATTTTGTGATGCAGTTATATGCTAAAATTCTGAAACCGTGCTGCTGCTGCTTGCTGTTGCAAGGTGTCTTTCCTCTGCCTCTTAACAATATTGCAATAATTTCAAAGCAGACATTCCTCCCCTCCTTGAAACTGCTAACCTCAGACTATCTTCTATGTTACTGGAGCAACTTCTGAGTTTATGATAATGTGATAAAAATGAATGTTTTGATCCAGTTGCTTGTAGTAAAATCAGAAGTATTTTGCTGAAAATAAAAATATTAAATAGGTGGAGTATCTTGTCTGCTTCTTTGTGTCTAAAATATCATGGGGCAATTTTTGTTTTTGTTTCTCTATTAGCAATCATGGACATTAATTGACAAGTTGTTTGGATTGTCATGTTTGGGTCCATGTTAAAGTTTTTGACCTAAAGCTGTTTTTCCACAGCAATCCACTTCAGAAATTTCTTTATGCAAAATTTGTATGGAGTTTCAAATACTGATTCCCAGTTCAAAGAAAGAACTGTCAATGCCCTTATTTTTTAAAGTCATTGAGTGTTTAGTGAAAATGCAGTACAAGCTCTTTGGAGAAGCAGCTGTATTTGCATGTTGGTGGAATGGCCCATTTTGGATGGTGAGGTGGTAGTCCTTTCTATAGCTGCTTGCAATAAAATGAGCTTAAGTACAGAGAGTTTTCTCAGTAATACACATGCAAAACATACAGATACACACAAAACTGGGCTATTTGATGAATTTGATGTTTACACCATTTCTTAAATGATTACTATGATTTCCTTTCTAGCCTGGTTAAGGGCTTCATCTTACATTATGCATTAAAGCAAGCCAGGCAAAGAAAGTGCAAGCCAGACTAATGGGATGAATCCTGATGAATGAATTTCCATAAACTCCTATTGAAATGCATTCTGTACTCTTGAAGAACTCAGCTGTAAACAAAGGGTCTTGCTTCTTTATTAGATAACAATACAGTTGCTAATATAGTAAAACAATAGTTTAATTGGGCTTTGAATTTGCACTTGTTTTTTCTCTTTTTTTGTTTGCAATATCTAACTTTAGTCCCAGTAATATTGGCTATTTTTTCAGATTTTTATAATAAATACAGTAACAAATCTGTCCTTATCTATGTCTTAGGTAGAAGTAAACAAGTTTAAACAACACTTTAAGTTGTTTTTTTGAAAGCTTTCTAAATAGGAATAAACCAATCCAACAAATACTTGGTTCATAGAAGTTTAGGGTAATATATAGAGCCATTAACCATTGATTTTTAAGAATAAAGTTATTTTTATTTCTGAAATGATAACATTTTAATCAAGCTCTCAACTGTGCACAGAGAACTCTTTGGCAAGAGTTTTGGGCCTGCCTTGAGAAATCTGCAAGATAAGAAACTAGTGAAGATGTAAGCAAGCGTCTCCAAGCTGGGCCATAAGATAAGCCTCTGGTCTTGCTACTGTTTTATGCAGGGTTGATAATTGCGAAGTATGTAAGATCTGCTGCTATTTTTCCCTCTCTGCTGCTCCAACAGAAGCACACTTTACCATCATCCCTCTGCATACATAAAAACCTTGTCCTTAGAACACCTTCCTACTCATTAATCAAATGCATTGGTTGGCTGAAGTTCTCTTTTTGTTGCAATGAATTAATTGAGACTATCTCAGAAAGAAGCAGAACTGGGAAAGAAGATACTACAGTGTTCCATAAGCTCAACCAGCCTATAGTATCAGAATGAATGATTTTTAAAAACCTCTGAGAAGTTCTAAGTTGATCTAGGAATTTTAATATAAAATATCAATAAATTAAAGTTTCTAGGGGGATAATATCTGCAACACATACTGATCAACTATATTATTGGTATAGTCAAGCTGGACTGGAAGCCACTTGGCAAAACCATGCTGTGCATTGATGCTAGCCCCACTTCTGTCTGGGACATGGAGGAAAAGTTGAAGAGAAAGTGGTGGCTTCCTAGAACTCCCGAGGGGATAGCTGGGCAAACAAAATGCCAGCAACCAGATGGAAAAAATTACAGATTCCTTGTCAGATGTGCTGATTTCTGTAGCATCTTGAGAAAGAAGATTTCAAACTGCCCAGCTGCTTAAGTACAGAACATCTAAAGCTTTGACTGAGATGAGTGAGGCACTTCACACCTCTTGTAGCTGTGGTTTCAGGCTTCCCACAGATCCAACCAGATGTCAGGGTATTAGTTACTGTCTCCTCACTGTTTCAGATTATCTCCATTTGGAAAACTTTTTAAATAGGAAAATATGAGATCTGGTTCCGCATCAAAAAGAATTTTATGGCAAATTCTGTGGAGCAGAATAAACAGTTCTGCCTTTCAGGAAGTAAGAGTAAGTTACAAAAGGTACTTGCCCAGTGCTAATCTCATTTATGTTGTAAACCATTCTCTGGCTTTTCCCATTATGCTTCTGACAGATAATAGAAAATTCACTAGCTTGCCCGGAAAAACTCTTCTGGGAGGCAATTTGACTCGTTCACCCTTCATCCTTTCTTTTAGTGTTCAGTTCTTGACAAATAAAGCTCTGGTTTTTCACCTAGAGGTGAAATAGACTGGACTAATTCTTCTCACAAATAAATACCAGTGATTCTAATCCCTAATCAGTAGCATTATCTATGGGAGAATTTTGCAAGTCAGCTTGGATTTGAAGATATAAGAGAAGCAAGATATTAAAAAAATGAATGAAAGGCTTGAGGTTAGCGGATTTCTATTAAGATTTATCTATTGGCTCATAGAAGAATTGGTTGTAAAGGACATCTGAGATCATCCAACATCAGACCATGTCTGCTGTGACTTTGTCTTCCAGAGTCTTGAAAATCTTAAAGATGGAGATCCAGAACTCCTCTGTGTACCTGTTTCTGTGCTGCACCAGCCTTGCGGTCAGAATATTTTTCCTAATGTCCAACCTGAACCTCTCAAGTCACAATTGATCATTGTCCCTTATTACTGAGACATTAATAGTCGTCTTTATTTGAATCCTCATCCTCCCCCCCCAAAATGAAGATTTAAAATAAAATGAAATTGCAACTCCATCTTTACTCTCTCCTGTAATTTCCCCTCTCTCATCTGGTCTTGTGCATATCTTTTGTCCTCCACCACCATTTTAGAGCTCAATATGAATTCGTATAGGCTTAGATATATACATATACAAATCACATTAATTACTGCAGTACTGAAGAGGTGAGTTTTATAATTACAGATGAAAAATTTGAGCTAAAAGTATTTGCTTAATGCCACTTAGGAAATAGTATAAAGTTGGACAATTGTCTTGGTGTTTTTCTGATTCCCAGTATGAACAATAACCTTGTATCCCCTGGGGTTAAGGGTATACTTGATAGTGCCATTCAGATAGCCTTATGGGTCACCTTACAAACTAGTAAGTTGTGAAGCCCTTACCTGCTGAAGGACATCAGCTGAAGCATTTTGAAAGGCCTCTGGAAGTAATTTGGAGGGTATGGGTCTTCATAAAGTTCCCAGTAGGCTTCACACAAAACGTCATGAATTGATAAATAGGACAACAAGAATAATTTTGAAAACTCTGTTCCCTGAGTGTCTTGCTTAAGGCACATCAACAAGACAACAGAAGGCTGGTTTTCCTTTGTAGCCTCAAAGAAGACTTTCTGAAGTGCTAAGCTCACCATATTTTGCAAAGTTTACAGTTTATGTGCTACAGAAGATAAGACTGAAACAGTTTGGCCTGTCATTAAAGAAAGTATGAGGGTTTTCTCCTAAGTCACTGAATCTGCACCCCACCTTAGCTTGGCACCTTTTTCTTAAATTGTAGTTCATGTGCAATTTTTCATGATTCAGCCTTTCCCTGATTTCACCAAGCTTATAGCACATGGTGTAACATTTACACCACCACCCCAGGGTCTACTCAAGCTTGCTGGCCACGGCTGGGGCTCAGACTAATGAGAAGGTATCAGTACTGTTGATTAAGCCTGTACATGCTGGAGAAGAAACTGGTTGCTGTGTCATACTGTTACACAGTTTTCAGAGTAGTGTCCCTGTGAATAAGTCAGGAAAGTTGATTTTTATAAACATTGTTTCCCAACTTTGGGACAATAAAATGGGTAAACACTGAAGAATGACTATTCAGCTCCTAACTTCAGAGGAAGCTGCTCACCATTTTAAAACTTTGCTTTACAGCAGGAATACATCTTTATAATATTGCAATGTTGTTGTACATTTTTAATATCTTAGAGTTGACAGAGTCCAAAAACCAGAAACACCTCTTTGGCAGAAATAAGACTGGAATTTAGTGATCATAAAAATTTACTAAGTGCTAATGCAGACATTTGGGGATTAACAAGGAACAGACATGGGTGTTTAGATATCAGGGTGTTTGTGATATGATCAAATCATATGAGAGGAAGGAGGGAGGAAGGAGGTGTAGAAGGGGAAGAAAAGAAGGGAGAGGGGAAAGGAGGAAGGAAGCAGGGAAGGAGTGAAGGGGAGAAGGAGAGAGCAAGGGAAGGAGAAAGGGAGGGAAGAAAGGGAGGGAGGGAGGGAGAGAAAGTGGGGGGGAGAGGTCTATTTTTTTTTTTTTTTTTTTTTTTTATTTGAAGTGTTGAAGTTGAGATGGCATGCTGTTACCTGACCAAGGCAAAATCCATTCTTAATAAGTGACAGCTGGGCCACTTTGCCTCTGCCAAAAACATCCACATCTCCTTAAAGGCTTTTTTTCTCTCTTATTAGAGAAAGTTTCCTAGAACTGCCATAGTCAGAAAAGGAGAAAAGAATCACAGAAATCCAGTTCCTGAAGCAATTTTTACATTAAATCAGTGAGAAGTGTGCATTATAGGTTGAAAGTTTTCTCTTCAACTATTTTTTTAAACTGATTATAAACTGTGAGTTCAGACTAGGTTGGGATACAATGAATTTTCTTGCACTTGAAATGAAAGATAATAAAATGACAAGAATAGGTTTTGAGGTACAAGGCAGATGTAAGCAGAAGAATCTGAACTATGATTCTGTTTCCTTTTTTTTTTTTTCACAAAGCAATGAGATCACAGCTGCTCATAATTTTCCCAGAACTCCATCTATGCTGCTTCTGCACGTAGATACACATACTGCTTCAACATATTATCCTTCATGACAGACATGAAACAGAATCTAATGGATTCAGATATAAGTTAGATCTTTATTGAGGCTCATGGTACTGTTAGCTTGCTTGTCTCCTGGGGAGCGTGCCCTGGACTGTGGAAGCAATAGGGACTGGCTCACCCTAATGCAATACACTGGGGATGTGGCTGAGGTGCTTGAGAACGCTGGCATGCTTATTTCTCCAATGTCTCAGTGTTTGGAATGGGCTTCACCAACTCCCGTTGGTAAAACCACGTGATATTCCACATATGAAATAATCAGGAATGGATCATAAATGTCAATGTGCAAAAGGTCACCTTCATGGCATTTTGTCAACAGCTGGCACTGGCTCTGGACAGCCTGCACATGCATATCTGGGTGTCAATCATAATGCTAAAGCAACTGACCTTTAACAAATACTCATCTCACCAGGGAGGGGCTGATGGAAGGACTGGCTCACCAGCTTGCAGATGGTGATCCTAGCTGGTCTTAGAGCATAACAGTTTCATCAGACTCATGGTCTGGTGGAATCCATGCTGAAAGAAGGCATGTGGTCAGTCCAGGTTATTTGGTTGTGCTAAGATCTTTAGCCACCACCTTTTCGCAATAAGCCTGGATGTTCTCCTCCTACTCTCTGTGAAGGGCAAAGATAGGGTATTTTGAAATGCTTTTTACGTATAGTGGCATTGTATTTCCCCTCTCTTCATCACTCCAAACAGCAGTTGCCATTTATGGCTTTGTTCAACATCTTTCCTTCATGAATATTTGATCTATAGCCTTGAATACTGCTTGGGTAAAGCAAGCATGACTGGAAGTGATTTTTGAGTGTTTTTAAGAGGGCTTTCCAATATCAGTACTTGGTGAACTGGGTGCTAGGATAGCCTGAGGGAGCACTCCGTTAGAAAAGTATAAATGCAGCCACCCACAATGGTGCTTCTCTTGTTGGCAAAACAATCAATACAGTCTGAATGATCCAGTGTCAGAACTACCTCCTCATAATACAAAATAGGTGACCTATTTAAACTCAAATATATATAAATGTTGAAAAGTGAGGGGATTTTCTAACTATACCACAACTCTTCGCTATTAAAAGCAAAAGGGTAAAGTGATATAGTCAGGAGCTCTGTATTTTCTTGGGAAGGTCTTTTCTAACCCCTTACCTCACCAATGCTTTCCAAAGACTTAAGTCCAAAGATTCAGGCATATGATTGAGTGCTAAAGTAATAAAACTTTTATATTTTAGTGTGTCTGCCTGTGTGAGACTAGCTCTCCTATTGACTGGTCAGAGGATATTGCTAATAGCTAATTAAATAAATCCTTTAATTTACGGCAGTCATGTCTGTGTTGTTGGTGATAAGTGGTTCTGAGAAATACTTTGTCTAGATGTGCATTTGTCTTCATATTTTAATCTCCTGTATGTCTGGATTTTCTTTAGTAGGAAGGAAGAACTATTTTTCTGTTTCTGTCCTTCTGTCCTTCTCTTTGTTCACTACCCCAGCAGCTCCTTCCCTATATACTTCTGTATAATTCTCTGAGTATGGAATAATCTGCCAGCTTGCCTTTTAAAACTCTCTATTTTTATCCCAAATGCCTTTTGTCAATCAGTAGCACTGGGGCCACTCCCTGACAGGCAATGATATGATCAAGACTTTCCATAGTTTTATTACATGATAGACTTAGAAGCTGCTTTAGAGGGTTTTGCAGCTGTGACAAATACAAGCTCCCTTTTTAATATCACATGCAACCTGATACTAAAACTAATGTGCATAGCCTGTTAGATTATGATTTTATAGGAAGATCTTACCCTGGGGCTAAAATACAGAAAAAATCTCAACCTTCTGAGATATTCCTCACATATATATTTTCCCCTGGGTCTTCTCCTAGTCTTCTGTCTACCTCTTAATCACATCAGTTTCTTCTTCAGACACAATCTTCTTCTGGAGTAGCATACAATTCAAGAAAGCCTAGAACTGTATTTGTCTGTGGGGCACCTCCACTTAACGCACTGAGCCCTATGCAAAAGGTATGCAAACTGGTACATTCAGTATGGGCTCATAACAAAAGGCAAAGGAATCTAATTCAAAAAACTGAAATAAAGAGAAACATAACTGCACCTGTTGTAGTGCTGACTATGTATAATAATGTACTAAAAAGACGGGGCCCATGAGAACAAAGGCATAACCATTTATTTTCCACAATAATGGGAAAAAAGCTACCATGTCCCTCCTCATAATGGACTTGTCATTCAGAGTGACATTGCCAAAGGTCAGAAATGAGATAGATTACCAATTTACAAAACAGTTTTTCATTATCATCTTTGCAGACTCCTAATTGCTGAAATCTATTTAAAAGTTTATCTGTACATACCAACACTTCTACAAGACACCTATACCTAGGTTCTCCTCTGTTTATACAAAACATATTTGTTTTCCTCTCAGGAACTGCAAAGGTTTACTCTCGAATTTGTCTTTATGGTCAGACACAAATGCTACATTGTTAATTAGAATCTTTATTTTTAATGGTAATTGCATAGCAGCTTCAAAAGCATTTTGAGGACCACAAAGTAACACAGGACTTACAGAAAAGTTCAGGCAATTTCCATAGTATTTTCTTTTCTGTAGGCATACCTGAAGAATATGCAAAATGGATATAGCAGCACATAAGATAAGTAGTTACTTAATGCAGGTTGCTTTAAATCATTCTCCTGGGGCTTCACATTACTTCATTAGACATATGGCCTGAGTTTGGAGGTTTGGTGGCTGGGGTCTTGTCTTGTATCATTATTGGACTGACTAATTTGGGGGTTTCTCCCACACTGGCATCTTCTGCTGTCATTTAGCCATCTAGGATTCCTGCACAATAATACACAGAGAAAATCAATTGAATGCACTGGTTTTGCTTGGGATAGTGCTAATTTTCTTCAGAGTAGCTTGTATGGTGCTGTGTTTCAGATTTGTGATTAAAACAGCGTTGATAACACAGGGATGTGTTAGTTATTGCTGAGCAGTGTTTGCACAGCATCAAGGCCTTTTCTGCTTCTCACCCCACACCACCAGTGAGGAGGCTGGGGGTGCACAAGAATTTGGGAGGGGACACAGCTGGGACAGCTGACCCCAGCTGATCAAAGGGATAGTCCATACTATATGATGATGTGCTCAGAAATAAAAGCTGGGGGAAGAAGGAGGAAGGGGGGACATTTGTCTTCCCAAGAAACTGTTATGCATGATGAAGCCCTGATTTCCTGCAAATGGCTAAACACCTGCCTGCTGATGGGGAGTAGTGAATGAATTCTTTATTTTGCTTTACTTGTGCATTCAGCTTTTTCTTTACCTATTAAGCTGTCTTTATCTCAGCCCATAAGTTTTCTCACTTTTACCCTTCCAGTTCTCTTTCCCATCCCACTAGGGGGGAAGTGAGCGAGCGTCTGTTTCTCTGTGGGGCTCAGCTGCCTACCAGGGTTCATTCACAATGGTGAAACACCAAAAAAAATCATACTACACAGAAACTTGGTTGAGAAACCATCTGAGCCAGCAAATAAGAAATGCTTAAGGGAGGAGAGATGACTGGACAGTCCTGTATATTGTTGGTAGATAATGTCAAATCAACAGGAGATATCTCAGCAGCTCTCAAAACCTCCTTGAACTTATGTGTCTAAAAATGGTTCAACTTATTTTCAAGATACAAACCCAGAATACACAGCCATTACATCCAGGCTGTGGCTCTTTCAGCCTGTCCTCATGAAGCTACTCAACTTTTTTGTAATTAGTCATTAAAAAAAGATGTGGATTTGACCTCCTGAACACTAAATAAGTGCCTTAAAACCCCACACTACAGAGTGAATCTACTAGTGTTTAACTTGTACTCTGATCTAATTTTATTTAAATTCATCATTATATATAAAATACTATGGATCTGGTAAAGAGAAGTGCAGTATTACAGCTCAGTAGTAGTAGTTCTCTTGAATAATGGTATCTGAATTCCTGCAGTCTTTGCTTTTATTTTCTTTTCTTCTGAGTATTTCAGGTAGCTCATTATTATGGGCTCCTTGTTCCCATTTACCTTCACAGTCACCATTAGTTAAGGGTCACGTGTTTTCAGGCCGCTCCTTAGTCATGCTGTTTCAGTCCTCTTCTATTATCTGCAACTGATCTTCAATTTCTACCTCTTTCCTTCATTTTCAAATTATTATGTTTGTTTTATGAGTTGCATCCTTTTGAAATAAGATTTCTGAACCTTTGGAGGCACTTGGTTAGTCTATTTCTATTCATTTTGATCACATCAAACACACACCCACATACACACAAGTGGGAATTCCTTGCCTGTAACCATTGAGAATTTTCATCACTTACAAACTTCAGCATACATACAAGTAACTCTTTCCTGTTCGTATTTGCCACCTACTTGTATGTTTTACCTTTGAGACTGGGAAAACCCTGTTACACATAAAAAAAATAGTCAGCAATAGTGAGAAACCTGTTTGACTAGTTCTACATGTCACTAGATAAAACAAAATCCATTGACAGGAGAGTTTTTAAAAAGTGATTAGAAGGAAAGTGAATGCATGAAACAAATCCAAAAGTGATTAACCACTATTTAACCTTTCTGTGGGTGATCTTTCATCCATTGTCTTGTCACTGAAAAATCAGAAGAAACCTAACCAGGTAGAGCTGTTTAGTATGGACAGTGCATATGTGAAATATGCAGAGACATATTCCCAGAGACATGGAGCAAATGTGACAGGAAACCGCAAAACATTGTGACATGAAGATGTATCCAAGATTCTGCCAGGTCTTTTTCTTTATGTTTTCTGCTTAGGGCATAAATAGAAGACAACAGTCCTCAGTAATTGGTCTGCCAGACATAGTGTGAAGTATTGTCTTGGCCTAACCTTAAAAAGTCTTAAAGATATAAGAAAACAGAGGATCAGAGGGGTTAAAGGCAGATACACTATTTATGTTTCTCCCTATGAATTCAGTGACTCCAAAGAATGCAAAGGTGAAAAAATCCTGCGTAGACGGAAGAAGGTAGAAGTAGAAAATAGCTCTGATTTCTCATTACAGACAGAGGAATGGTTATGAGGACATGGAATGAAACAGAGAAAAGCAAAATAGAAAACCTATTGACTATTCAGGGAGGCCAATGACTCCTGGCTGTATGGATGTTCCCACAGTGCTTACCAGGGACAGTATTTTCATTACAGAAGATCAAAATTAAAAATGTTATGCTTTAAGTAAGCATATAAAGGACTCTGAGCTCTGGCGTCATTCATATGTGTGCCTGTCACTTTGTGAATATTCATGTGTGCACACTCATGTGTATGAATTTGCTTTCAGTTTCTGTCATATTTTTTTCCTTTTAGTACTGTCAGTCTGGTGGCAGTCCATTAGGGATACATTTATATCTCAGTGATGTTTTTAGCTGAGTGGTGTCATTAAGAGCTTTTCCTCATAACAGCTGCCTAATTTACTTAATAAACTGGTAAGTTACAGTTGACAGTTTCAGTACCTGTTCGCATTGGCTCATGTTAGTATTCAGACCTCCATGCTTCAAAGAGAAACAACAATGTATGAGTTGAGTTTTTACTCTGAGGAAAATACAAACTCTACAAAATGGTAGTGGATAAGTGGAACAACAGCAACAACAAAATTTAAAAAAAAAATTAAATGCATTTGCTAAACCCAATAAATTAGGACTTAGAACTGCAAAGTCAACCTTGAAGGTAAGTGTGCAAGAAAGAATAGAATTTCTGCGTATGTGTATATGTTGGAGGCTGATGACTGCTCTGATTAAAACAATGACAAAAGTAAAAAGAAAAAACAGATTTTCCTTTTTTAAAATAAAGGCCAATGGAAAATAAAATTTTAACATTGAGCATTTTCTCTTAACAACCAACTCTTCTGCAGTATCTGTCTGTAAGAAAACAGCAGAATCAGTACTTTTAGGCAGCAGATTAAGCTCATCAAAAGTCTTGTACTACAGAGCTCCTATTCTCTGGATCCCAAAGGATGTTAAAATAACAGAATAAACTACTCAACCTTTTTGGAACTGGGACATGTGTTCTAGTAATTCTAGACACTTGGTGACCACTCTGGTAAAGGCTTACTTTAATAAATAAGTAGGCTTCCTATGAAGAGTCAAAGCATCCCCTCTCCAGGTTGAGGAGAGAAGAGTTCAGATTTATAATGCTGGATATATGCTCCCAATTTCTAATTGCATCTTTCTCTATAAGACCAAATCATGTGGCCAGTTCAGCTCAAAACCTTCCACTGTGTTTTGTTTCCAGAGTGTGTAATATATAGGAGGCTTTCACCTGCTTTCCTGTAACTTTATCTTGAGTGTTAAGTTGTCAATAACATTTTACATTTCTGTATCCTGAACTATGCAAAGATGTCAAAACACTTGAAATATCCTATAAAGTGGGACATAATTATTCATCCTAGCAATAGTCAAATTTAAGGAACTGAAAAGAAGACTCATTTAAAACTCCCACAGTTTAGAGGGAGCTTAATTACTGGGTCTACCAAATCAGGCACACAAGATCTGAAGATCCCTGAGTGTTCAACCTAAATGCTGTCCAAAATTGCATGAGAAACTGCTATTAGACTGCAACACAAAAAATTGTTCTTCCCTCTGTTCTTACATGTTCCAAGCACAGAACTGTCTTCCTGTCATGACCTCCTATGGCAATGTCTTGTGGCCCAGCTTTACTGAGATTTTTAATTTGGCTCTTTGTGGAGAGCTAAGCTGATCTAGAGCAAGATTGACTAGCATGGTCATTAGGAATGAGCGTTTTTCCCTACCACAGCATCTGTTAACACAGCAGTTTGGCACTTACTTTCCAGGAGCAGCAGGTAGGGGTTAAGTTGTTTAACGGCAATTTTCCATGGTGACAGTGCATTGGTCTCTTCAGTCCATAAATCTCCAAGCAATTTACAACTGCCTGATACTCAAGATTATTTTTCCCGTTGGACATATAGGGAATTGGTAGTGCTGCTGCCCATATAAGAACACTCAAAACCTGTTTCTCGTACAGACAACAACTCTGTCTACATGGAATCTTAAAGGCATTAGTCTTCTATAGCCAGATCTTAATAGTAACAGAAGTTCAGACACCAACCTCTGAAGTGATGTCTATCAGCTTCTAGCTGTATGAGGCTAATGGTGCATAGCTAAGTGGATGTATTTCTCTATTCAGAGCAGTGATGACCTAGCAATGTACTCATTGGGGGTGGACTGTTTCCTCCAACAGCAGCTCTGTAATTGCCTTGTCTAACTCCTCTTTGTTCAGGAAATCGATGCAACTGAAGAACATATTAAAAGGCTTTTCCTTCATTCCTTATATACAGATGATGTCAGGGATTGTTCATATGACTATATTTAGAGATTGTTTTCAAAGCTGGGAGGTATGTTAGCTTTTTTTGCTAGTGCAGAGAGGTAGAAAATTCCATGGTGCAAAACTATATATACTGTGTGCCAGGAAGGGTCATGGAGTTTGATTCCTCAATATCACAAGACCATGTTACCATATAATCCCTTTCACAAACTTAACAAGCTTTAAATAAATCACACAAACAGTAAAAAATAAAGAAATCTCATAAACAAATACAGGATCATGGAAAACATACCAAACAATTACAGTGGAAAACGTAGACATATTTCTGGTCATATACAACGTCATCTACTTGATTCCAACTAAAACTACCCAGAAGTTCATTTCTGACATCAGGCAGTGAGTGCATTTCCCTTAGCTTTAATCATGTAAATATTAGGCAGCTGCTCTATGTCAGGTTTTCTCAATGGTCAACAGCGGGAGACTGCTTTAGATGGGAGGGAACTCATCCTGCCTTGGGAGCCTCTCTCAATTATGGAGGGAACTTGTTGGCTATCTGACTAGTGACATACAGATGTCTACCATTTAGATTAGATGTCTGCCTCTGCATCAATCAAGACCTAATACCTTGAGCTTCAAGGAAGTTTCTTCCTTAGCACTCACTTGCTTAGCAGGATTTTGCTGTGATAAGATACTTGTTACTTTTAAAACATGCGTGACTAGTCTAAATTAACAGTAACTGCAGGTTAGCGAATATTTATGACCTCTGAAAGTAGCAACAGTTAGTGGTGTACATTTCAACTTTGATTCATCTGCAAGAGGTCTACTTCTTAACAATCATTTCACCCACTTGGGAGGCGTTTCTATATTATGATAAATATCTGGACAGCTGTTAAAAGACAGGCAGCTGCATTTGAACCAGAAATAAAACAGCATTGAGAGACTAGATAAAATTTAAACTTTCATATTTTTCCTTTCAATTTCCCTTTAGGGGAAGTTTATAGTATTTCCCCTTTGTAAGTGGAAGTGCAACACAGCTAAACAGGTAACACATCACCTTCTTTGAGATTATAGTGAAAGTGTCCATTTATTTAATGTTTGCACTTCACACAATTTGTAATTACAGAAAACAAAAGGAACTCAACCCTATCACCTGCCTCAGTATCACTTTGGAGATCTGCCTTCTGCTTTGACCTGAATAACCTCATTTGCAGCGTGAACTGAACGCTTCTAAATCTCTAAGTTAGGGCTACTTTTCAATCAGAAATCCAGAAGGGATATTTAGCATGTCAAGAAGGCTTACTGGAAACTGCTGGTCACATAGTAGTTCAGTTCTAATGCAGGATATTATTCCACAGGTATGAGGTTCATATTTACTGTAAGTAACCCCCTTCCAAATGAGATTAAAATTTATAATATTGTAAATACCAACTCCCTAAAGTGTAAATGAGAGATTGTACTTACATTGACTTCCAGGATTATTTCCTCTTAATATTCTTGCTTTTTCCCCCTATTTCTTCAGAATTTTTGTTTGTTTCCTTCTGATTTTTTCTGGGCTGTGTCTTCAGTTCTGCCTACTCATTAAATATTTCCTTCATTCTGAAGGGCTTTTGTTTCCTTTCCACCCATCCTTCCATTACCCATGTATTTTTCATTAGCTCAGCTTGCTCTCTTCATCCTCAACTCACTATGAGATGTTACTTTAGCTTGTTCTCCCTAGCCTCTACTTCAGAAAGTAGCAGGAGTTGCAAAGGTAACCAGACTTATCAATACAGCTAGCACTTCACACCTTTTGGGAGCCTGACCACATTAACATTCAGTGATGTTATTGAACAGTTGAATATGGTAGCTAGAGATAGTTTTTGAATTCTCCAGAGAAGGATTTGTGAACATCACATCCCTCACTCCATTGCTATTTCTGGAATACTTCTTTCAGTTAAGAAGATTTTTATATTGATAAATGTCTATCAGTCCTTGAATTTGTCTGATTATTAGGATCTGAAAAATTGCATGCAGAAGCGCTTGCTTATTTGAGGTATTTGTTATTTTCATGCTTTAAAATTGTCAGTAATCCAGTCAGGGAGCAGAGCCATTACTATATGATTTTGAAACCGATCACAATGGAATATATTTATTTGCTACCATGTAAAATCACGGTATTAATGTGTGAGAGTTGTCATCTTGCACTGCTGATCTATTACTGTTTTGATATCTAGCATGCATTGCAACATTTTATTTTATAGGATGACTAAATTTGGAGAACAAGAAACAAGATTGCTTGCCTCTTAGTCCCCAGGTTAATGTGGAGCTAGACATTTTTAATTTTCAAATGAAAAAGTTGAATCAGAGAGGATACTACCAAAGAGTAGATGGTAAGTATGGAGTTCTGTGTAGGCTACATATTTAGGGTTCACTTCCCAAAGCTGAACTACACTTGAAAATTTTCTTCACAGTAGCTAATACGGTGCCGTGTTTTGGATTTGTGCTGGGAACAGTGTTGATAACACAGGGATGTTTCGGTTACTGCTGAGCGGTGCTTACACAGAGCCAAGGGCTTTTCTGCTTCTCACCCCACCAGCGAGGAGGCTGGGGGTGCACAAGAAGTTGGGAGGGGACACAGCCGGGACAGCTGACCCCAACTGACCAAAGGGATATTCCAAACAATGGGACGTCATGCTCAGCATATAGTTCTGGGGGAAGAAGGAGGGGGGGACATTCAGAGTTGTGGCATTTTGTCTTCCCAAGTCACCATTATGCATGATGGAGCCCTGCTTTCCTGGGGATGGCTGAACACCTGCCTGCTGATGGGAAGTGGTGAATGAATTCCTTGTTTTGCTTTGCTTGCGTGCACAGCTCTTGCTTTACCTGTTAAACTGCCTCTATCTCAAGCCACCAGTTTTCTCACTTTCACTCTTCCGATTCTCTCCCCCATCCCACTGGGGGGTGTGAGTGAGTGGCTTAGTTGTCAGCTGGGTTTAAATCATGACAATGGCTGAATAAGAAAATAATAAAATCAGTATCCTCAGATACCAGCTTTTTTACTCTTGGCAGTGTTTTGTGGAGGGAAAGGAGGAAATGGGAATGCAGGAATGAATTCTCACCTAAATTTAGCTAACTCATGATAAAGCCCTGTTTGAGAGAAGGTTCTTGTTAGTGTTAGAGTTAAGAGGTAGTACCATAGCCCGCTTAGGCTTAAACTTGCCTTGCTAACTCCATTGCAGACTATAACCTCCACAAAACTACATACTCCCTTCTCCCTACCCCCTGCAATAGTTCTTACCATCAGCACAGCAAATTTAGTAAGTAATTGATGCACTTTCTGTGCCTTGCACAATGACTCTTAAGCATTTCTTGCCTACAGAGAGTTACAAATATTAAGGACATAAAAGCCATTCACCATAGTAGTATTTGAGATTATCATGGAAGATTGAGAGCTAATTGGTCACACTAACACAAATAAAATTTAGTGGTGTTGTTCCCATTTTGTATATGATGGAATTGAGATATAGAGTTGAACTGCCCAAGGAACTAAAAGTATCTGGCAGCACAGCTGCTGTCATATTAATGTCGCTTTAGTATATACCTGAGATAAATATAGTGGTGTAGTAAGTAAAAGAAACATCTGCACTCAACTAACTGAAATGCTTTTTGAAAACACTAGAAAAATATTTTGATATTCCAGAATATTTTCGCCACAAACTTTAGGAAAAGCAGACCATCAGTCTCTTGAGCATTTGTTACATAATCTTTTTTGTCTGGACAAATTTCCATTTTCCTGTGTGTATTGGAGTAACCTTATTTAAAACAATTCTCAGTCTGACTGATATGTTGTAATGTGTACTTCAGCCCCGCCACTGGTCTGTAGGAATTCCTGCTTGGTATATGCACCAATGTGAATGCTGTGGCATCCAAACTTGTCTGTGTCCTCTTGTGGATAAGCTTGTACTTTGTTTTGGTGGCTGCTGAGCTGTGAGGAAAACAAATTCTATCTATCTATCTTCTGTGTCTGATCTGACTTTTCTGAGTAAAGATAATGTGTCAGATCTTTCAAAGCACCTAAATGGTTGAGAGGGAGTGAGAGATAGTTTGTTCTGAGAGGGCAGGACAGGATTTTACCCCTTTTCCTTGTCAGAAGTCAGGCCCTTGATATTTAATCACTTCTCAAGAGACTGTTCTTCAGCTAAGAGAACTAGAACAAATGATGTTTGCCTGGTATTTCTAATAAGTGTTCCTGAGAACACAAGCATCATTGGTGTCCTTAAAGGAAAGGCTGGTCACAGCCATCAGCAGAGCAGTTATACGTAAATTGCTTTTGCTGGTGCGAACGCGTGTGTTCCTATCTAATCTGAACTCACTTACAAAGACCCTCACGTCAGAAAGATGATAGGCAGCTATATAGACTGAGTTACATATGTTCCCCCCAATCCTTTAAAGCCATTCATCTGTTTGCATGAAGACAGATCTCTCATCCTAACTGTTCCTGATGCTAGAAGGCAATAGAGGTTCATCTTCCCAGTCACTAAGGTTCTCACACTCCTCCATGTATACCCTCCTCTTTCTCCCTCCTCCCCGCAATTCCTTTGAAAGGAAAGCAGCGGTCTTACATCCATCAGCATGGTGAGACTCTGAGTTCACAGGGTTTATCCTCATGCAGTTCAGCAGACAGACTGTACCCAGAGACCTGACTCAAGCCAGCCTGCCAAACCTGCAGCAGATTACAATCATTCCAGCTCATGCTTTATGGATCAAAACAAGTTTTCTTTGGTTTCTGGTCATGATTAGAGAATGAGGCTGACATCCTTGGTTTATGGTGACAGCTAGATGATACCGTGACTTTGTTATGTCTGTTTAACAAGAGACCTATGACCTAACTCAGTCTCATGTATTGGTTTTGTGTTGGTGTGCTTTTCATGCTCATTCAGTTGAGTAGCATGAGAGAGAAGGAACAACAGTCTGATTCCTGGGCCCTCACATTTTTTTATTGTTAATCCAGCAGGATGAATTTTTTATTCAGGGATAGAAAGTACCTGCAAGGCTATTTTTGTAGGTGCAAAAGTGTCTGCATTAAAGAGAACTTATGGAGATGACTCCTTTTCAGTCCCTTTGCTGATATACTTTCGGTTTAATGACTCACACGGGGAAAAGAACATCTTAGGATAGCCAAAGGGCACGGGTAGCTGTTACCTGGGACAGGGTTTTAAGCATATGCATGTGGGCTTGCTTGTGGTGGAAAGAGACACAAGAGAAGTTTGCCTGGAGGTTAAAGCAGAAGAGCTTCAAGCAAACCTTCCCATTTGGTCTCCTGTCACTATCATTGCTCCTTCTTCTGCAGACAGGGACAAAATATACCTGAAAGAGAAAGAAAGTGAAAGGGAGAGGAGGTGAAACTGAGCCCCTGACAACCTTTGGCACTTCTTTTAGAACTCTGCTGTTTCTCTTAAAAATATGTGCTGGAAGTCCTGTGTGGAGTATAAACAAGACTATTCAGGGAACACAGTAGACTTCTTACAGCTTCTGAAGAAAGCTGCCTCTCTTTAAATCAGGAAGTAGTTTGGAAGAGAGGTGTGTGCTTGCTGTCTTTCACTCAGCAACTTTCCAGCAGGCTGCCTGTCTCTGAAACTCAGCCAAGTTGCCTGTCTTAGCCAAGTGTTGCAACTTTCTGCCACTCTTCTGCACCGACCTTTACTGTAGAAGCACCTGTTTCCCGTTTGGATTGTCTTATCCCAGGTGGAACAGAGGGAGGAAGTGTCATTTACAAATTAAAGGGAGAAAGAGATGGAGGTGGTGGTTTGAGTTCAGCTGAGGAGGGCACAGATCCATGTGGATGGTCTTGCCTAAGGATCATGGGTTGCTCCTCTGGCTCTGGAGCTCTTTTTTACACAGCTTACAGGGTGAAAGAACTTGGGGTAAGTGCCTGGGTGAAATCACTCTACTGCAGCAAAAAAAGGTATGTCCAAGACTTGCTGTTCCTTTCTGCTTCTTGCTTCAGGTTTTTTTTCTTGTCTGCTGTTCCCACCTGGTGTTTACCTGTTTTCTGCCCTAGACTTTGATACAGAGAATAATTGCTGTCTCCAGGCAGCTTGGAAACAGTTCCTCCTTTCATATATCATTGGATGTTAAGAAATGGGCATTCCAAAGATGCTAAGGACAAGCTAAAGGACACTACAACACAATAGCATACATAGCTGATTTGGCAGCTGAGAATTCAGCAGCTCCAAATTGTCAGGGAAAGCACAACAGAGATCATAGGAATCTTTTGCCATCATTAATAGTCTGTGGTCTTGAGGGAGCCATGCTCTGACCTTTGGCCCAATCGCAACCAGAAATTTGATGTGTCACATGCATGATTATTGCATATCCTCTCTGATGTGTCTCTGCTGAAATATTTGTGGAGAGGGACAAATTTTTAAAGCCTTGTAAAACTGTGTGACTGTGGAGAAGAATAAAGCAGAGATTACAGGAATCTTCCACCATCCACATGCAAAGCCCTAGGGGAAGAAAGGCAGCCAATGAGAAATTGTATAGCCTCTTCAGTGAGGCTGAATTTACGTGGTCACAGTGAGCTGGTGTTATGTGCTTTGGCTGCCACTGAAAGCAGAAGTCTTCTGGACCTGTGTCCAAAAGCTTCTACATCTACTCTTATCACATTCCTTGTGCCAGCACTAGTGCTAATGTGGCTGTGCTGTGAGCTGGAGCAGAGAAGTGAGCTTGCTGCAGAATAGAAACCTGAGAAAAAGGGTTGTTTTCAGCTGGATGGGTTCTTGATGTGTTGTGAACTGAACAAGGATTAACCCTGGCACAAGGAGGTATGGGAGGATGCATACCTGGGGCAGAGACAAGGGTGGGGCTGAGGCCCCCCACCCCCCTCAAATGGTTGCGTAGCCTCAACCCAAGACACAACATACCAACTGTTGATCCACCTTGCTCTGCTGCTATGCAGAGGCTTTTGACATCCTCCTTTTCTGACAGGGATGCCCAGTGAGGTGGGGGATAGCCAAACTGTCTGAAATCAGGCTGGGAAAGGGACTACCGCTTCAACATGGAAGTGTGCTTGGTGGATGGGTAGCAAAATAGTTCCTCTGAGTTTTAGCTGTCTGAGAAGTATCTCATCCGTACTTGCAGGGGGCTACGTATAACAATCATCATTGTTACTAATTTTCAGGATCCATAGCATAGGGGCCATAGCATCAGTGTTACTTAAATGATGTTTTGGAGAGGGAGGGGATGATCAAGCTGACCTGTTGCTCTATAGCTGGGTGGTCAGAATACAGAAAAAACCTTTTGTCGGGGTAAAAAGATTTTCACAATGCTAACATAGTAGCTGCTCTGGACTCTGTTCTTGCAAGGTATTTGGGGAAACGGAGTACTGCAGTGTGGGTGATTATTTCCTGTGGGTGGCCAAATAGGTGAATCACAGGACTGGCTTGATCAGTTATTTATTCTATTAAGTCTTAGGGTGTGCATACTGTAATTCTATGTGGCTTAATCATGATGGCTTACACCTGAGGAGTTCATGAACATGAAGGCAGCGAAACTTGGCTTGAGAACTGAAGTCCAGGGGGCCAGTAATTGCACAGTAACTGGAAGGTTAGCAACTGGAAACCTTTATTCTAAGCCCTACTGCTCTATTACCAATGTTCACTACCACTGAATTAATGAACCGTTCAAAGCAAATAATTAAATTAATGGAACATGTCTGAAAACAGGAAAGGGGTGAGAGGTTAGAATATTTTCATTGTTAGTGATTTCCTTTTTAAAATTTTAGCCTATTTAAAAATAGGAAGAGAATAACAATGAGAATATTGTAGCTGCTTCTAGCCCTAAGCATTACGAGCTGAATGAGAGAAATAAACAGTCACAGAGCCAACATCCTTCAGAAAAATTGCCCCTGCCCCATTCTGCAAATGAGTGAAACAACTTTCTGCTGAAATCATGTGTTCAGCTTTGGTTATCCTGCCTCAAAAAAATGAGGGGAATGTAACATTGGGTACGAAAACTTATTTAAAGCATGAAAAAAATATGATGCGAGACAGAGTTGAAATTGTTTGGTTTAGAAAGATTAGTAAGTGGGAGGGTGTGTGCATAGAGGGAAGATTTCTGAAAACAATGAATGAGAAAGAGGAGGATGATCCTGTCCTTCATATAATGGAAGAAATAAGAGATGTTACCAAATTAAAAAAAAAAAGTGCTTTTTACAGAAAGTGTAATTTACTTCTGGAACAAGATATAGTGAGGTGAAAAACACAGCACAAAAAAATAAAGTGTAGAGAATCTAGAGTTTGGGGTTTTGGGGTTTTTTTGAGGTAGATTACATTCATACCGTGGCTAGTAGCATAAATCTACTGTATGCAGTCAGAGATGCAAGAGACTTATTTAACAGCATTCTCAAGGTGAAGCTCTACAGGGAAGGAAAGGGACAGTTAAACGTACTGCAGATTCTCCCATCGTCAATGCTGTTATGCTAGTTTACATGACACCACCTCCCTACCAACTGGCATTCTTAACTGCCTTATATACTTCATGAGTGGATCTGATCCTGATATTAGCATTTAAAAAACCTCTGGCATCTTTCTGCATCATACATGTCACTGGCCGTGTTCTGACAGAACACTGAGTTAGTGAGCTGCCATTGTGTCACAGTATGGCCAAGACTATCTTACCTTAGTTTCACGCAATAAAAAGGGAAATCATTACAAACTTCACATAACCCTGAATTTTAATTGTGATGCATGGCCTTGGATAACTTGTGTTACCTCTCCCCGTTTTCAATCTTACAATCTGCAGGGTAGAGCTTCCCTTTTGGTTAACTTGTGTCCCAAAAGGTCAATGTTGGTTAAAAACTTTGACTATATCTTGAGGGGTAACATACTGTAATTCCTGGTTGCCTTAAAAATAGGACTGAGTTGATCTTCCAGAGGTTTTTATTTATTTAAATGATTACATATATTTTGATTATGCATTTTAAAATTATTATATATCATTAGATTATGCATATATGGTTAAAAATGCATAACATTTTTCAACAACACATGCATTCCTGATGTAGGCAAGGCCAAGTGCTATCAGTGGTGTGTTCATGTTTCATATTACACTGATGTTGTTTATTCAGATATCTGAAAAGCACCCTACCACCTAGCAGGAACTAGAATTTCATGTAGAACTGTCTGGGACATTCTTCTAGATGATTACATAGATAACATACTGAGGAATGCAGCACTGCTAATAGAGTATTAGGAAAGTAGTCATTACCATAAATGACTGTATTTTTAAGAGGGACTTTTTCTAACAGGTTTATCTAAAGGTTTATTATGTAACGCAAACAGCCCACAGCTGTTGCATTTTTATGAGCTAAATCCTACTCTCAGTGACACTGTCCAACCCCATTGACCTCAGTTAGCCTGTCCAAGTGGGTCCAAGAACAGATGACCTTCTGACCAGTAATCACCTCCTCCTCTGTTGTCTTATGAGGCTACACAAATAGTTTAAGGGTATTCTCATGTTTGAAATCCAGTTTCATTTTCTTTTAAAATTAGAATAGAATAGTATAGTTCTAGTTGGTAAGGACCTACAATGATCATGTTGTCGAACTGCCTGACCACTTCAGGGCTGACCAAGTTAAAGCATGTTATTAAGGGCATTGTCCAAATGTCTCTCCAACACTGACAGGCTTGGGGCATTGACCACATCTCCAGGAAGCCTGTTCAAGTGTATGACCACCCTCTCGGTAAAGAAATGTTTCCTAATGTCCAGTCTAAACCTCCCCTGGCACAGCTTTGACCCGTTCCCAGGCATCCTATCACTGGGTAGCAGGGAGAACAGATCAGCACCTCCCTTTCCCCTTCCCCTCCTCAGGAAGCTGTCGAGAGCAATGGGGTCGCCCCTCAGCCTCCTCTTCTCCAAACTAGACAAGCCCAAAGTCCTCAGCCGCTCCTCAGAGGACATGCCTTCCAGCCCTGTCACCGGCTTTGTGGCCTTCCTCTGGACACACTCAAGGACCTTCCCATAGTTCTTAAACTGTGGGGCCCAGAACGGCACACAGCACTCAAGGTGAGGCTGTACCAACGCCGAATACAGCGGGATCATCCCCTCTCTTGACTGGCCGGTTATGCCATGTTTGATGCCCCCCAGGATGGGGTTTGCCCTCTTGGCTGCCAGGGCACATGCTGCTGACTCCTGTTGTGCCTCCTGTCAACCAGCACCCCCAGATCCCTTTCCGCAGGGCTGCTCTCCAGCCACCCCTCTCCCAGTTTAGACTTGTGCCTGGTGTTACTGCATCCCAGGTGCAGAATCCAGCACTTCAACTATTAAATTTCGTGCCATTGATGAGTGCCCAGCACTCCGATCTATCTAGATCCCTCTGCAAGGCCTCTTGTCCCTCGAGAGAGTCAACAGCACCTCCCAGTTTGGTATCATCAGCAAACTTGCTAATGGTGCATTCAACTCCTGCATCCAGATCATTGATAAAAATAGCGAACAGAACTGGCAGCAGAACTGAGCCCTGAAGAACACTGCTGGTGACCAGGTGCCAGCCAGATGTAGCCCCACTCACTAGAACCCTTTGAGCCCTGCTTCACCCAGTACACCGTGTACCTGCTCATCTCACAGCTGGACAACTTTTCCAGAAAGATGCCATGGGGAACAGTATTGAAAGCCTTACTAAAATACAGAAAAATTACATCTACTGCCTTCCCTTCATCCACTAGGTGGGCAGCGTTATAGTGGAAGGATATCAAATTAGTTAGACAGGACTTTCCATTTGTGAACCCATGTTGACTGTGCCTGATGATTGCATTGTTCTTTAAATGCTTTCTAGTAGCACTCAGTATTATTTTTTCCATAATTTTCCTGGTACTGAGGTTAGACTAACAGGTCTGTAGTTCCCTGGGTCTTCCCTCACGCCCTTCTTGTAAACTGGAATAACACTGGCTAGCTTCCAGTCAGCAGGGACCTCCCCAGACTCCCAAGGCTTCGGTAGACGATTTCATCAGGTAAACAGACATGCATAGTAAATTCAGTAAATTGAAATAAATGGGTGAAAAAAAAATCTACTTAAACTCAGTTTTGTGCTCTACTCTACAAAACAGGTGTCTTTAGCAGGTCTACTCTTTTAACAGAAGCTGAGGGACAGCTTCCTGAGCACCATAGAGATGGCTTACCAGAGTAATACGAGAAACTCGGGTTCTAATATTTATTATCTTTGATTCAAAGTAGGGATGAGTCTTTCCTTGCAGGAGACTGCACACATTACTGAACTATAGGATTTTTGCAGAATTAGCAGTTCTCCAGCTTTTTACTATTTCCTTATAATTAGTCCAAAAAGAGAGAAACTATCTTCCACCTGGAGATACTGAGAGCAGTTTAATAAGGAATACCTGGTAGGAGGCTGGTCAGACCCATTTCCTGAGACTTTGATTCAAATCCTGCTCTGAATCATATATTATATGGTTTTAAATTCAGTGCTGTCACGGAGTACGTGACTGAATTGAAAGACACAATAAAGTATTTTTTCCTTTTCTTTTAAATTTTGTGTGTGATAGTTCTGCTTATTTGTGCCTCAATTCAAAATGTATAACTGATACATAATTTTTGGTTATAAACTAGTTGTAAAATTACTTCCAAATTCTTGAATAGGCCAAGAATAACCAAGATAACCCAAACTGCATTTTCCTACAAATAAAGTATTTGCCAAAAATTATAAAACCATCCCCAACAAATCCTCAATTCCATTAGTTTAAGTGGAGTAAACCCAAGTATGAATATTCAAGACATGCAGAGTTTTTTAGTTCTGATAGATTTCAGGAAGTTTGATATGCCTCAGCACTACTCTAGTCAAGAGGTTCTACAAATGGATATCACGGATAACTGCAAAGTGATTCTCATTTGCAAAACTACTCCAGGTTCTTGTGGTGACATTCTAACAACTTTGCTCTAGAAGTACCCTGTGGCCAAAATTAAGATACGGTTGAGTCCTAATATCAAGAGTATTAGGTTCCAATCTTAACCTAAACTAAGATTTATTCTTAAAAAAAAATGAACTCTCCAGTGTACCAAATCAAATATCTCGTGTGATACTGTTTCTTTTGATAGTCATTTATTCCATAGACATTTTTTATGTTCACATGGGTTTTTTTTACTAAAATAACCTGATAAGGATCTCAAACGTATCCACTTTGTTGCATTTATGCATCAGAAGTTCAGTATGTAAGTGCTTCTCAAAGCTCTATCTTCTTGGGCGAAATAGAGTACTTTTAGAGTTACAGACACCACTACCTTATAATGTCATATAATCTATATTCCTTCTAATGAAGGTCCTTCACCTTTAGCACATTTCTTGAAGAACTCAACCCCTAAGACTTTTAAAACCAAGATATATTGGTGGTGACATGATCTTCCAGGGGAGAGGAAATCCTTATCTCCTGAGTCACCTGTAGCTGGAACAAGTAGAGTAGTAGATATTATATTTCTAGCCTAGCTGTACTAGCTGTATTTTGGAAAAGAACTCTGGTCTAGTAAGGAAAGATCACAAGTTTTATTTGGAACTTTCCAAGTTTTTAATTTTGATGACCATAGTAGAGGAGTATTTGGTATTGTTCCTTTAAAATTGTTTTCATTGAATAGGTCTGAAATAATAAACTATTATTTTAGTGGTTTTAAACTTGGACTGGCCAGAGGCCTTTCTAATCCACTATACCATCTCTGTTGATACCCTGTGCTATGTCATTCTGAAGAAGGTAAAAGAGCACTCACAGTTAATACCTTGGAAAATAATCTATTCGCGTTTGGCTTTTATTTTGAAACAAAGGCTACGTTTTCAAGGTTTACTGGAATGTCCCTAAAGAATTGCCCTAGATTAATTATTTCCAATAATACACTGAATATAGTGTGCTGGCAATTCTGGTTTCTGCTGAGATGGAGATGAGGATGGTAAAAAAGCAAGCAGATATGATCTGTCCTGTTTCTCTGTTCCTTAGGAGCTGGAAGGATGAAGTAACAGCTTGTCCGTGCAGTGAGTTTGGCTAAAATAGCCACTAACGGATAACCTGCTCAGCATGTATTCCTGAAAGGCTCCTGGTGATATAATGTTACGTTTTCTTACAAAACTGTATACACTTCTGAAGCACAATATTTATTCTGGAAAAAAGATCTGTGTTGTTCTGGAATAGAATAGCTGTTACAAAGGAGTTTACTATAACAGTAATTCTAATCAAGTGCTATATGGATAATTCCTAGATTACATTTGGGTATGTCTGGAAAGGAGAAAGAGGGGAAAGACTGTAGTTTGGTTTGCTTAATTTCATGCCAAATGAATCACCATAACCTATTCAGAGTGATGAACAGAAAGGATAACAGGAAGTATTAATATATCAAGAGATTATGTGTTTTGATCAGAAACTGGTGTGCTGAAATGACTTGAAAGGGTTGTTAGTGTTGACCTCTTGTGTAAGATATATCATCAGCAGTCAGCATATATATGTTTAAATTGTTCCTGATTAGAAACTGCATGGACTTTGCAGGACCACTTTCCAGAGAACAGGTACTGTTGCAAACAAGGCCAGTGTTAGAGTCATTTGTAGTCTTTTTTATTATGAAAATGATGAATGTCACTGTGATTACAAAAACTATAAGTAAGGGGTTTTTTGTCTAGACCAACAGAAGAATTTTTTGATTGAGGTCTTAATTTCATTCAAAAGATAGTTTATATATATATAAAAGTATCTGGAAACAAATATATTTTATCTGCATATTACTGTAGTTTATATCAGGAACTTTGGGAGTTTTATAAAGTTCTGTTCTCTGAAAGGAAGCACAAATAGAAAATTGTCTGTAGTATAGACTTCTGTCTTGCTGGTTTTATTTTCGTTTCGGTTTGATGTTCAGTCAAATGGATCATCCACATGGAAGTGTGTAACTTCCAGGACAGTTGCAACTAGGGTGACATCTATGAGCAACCTATTCTGTGAATACTTGAAAGTATTCACAGAAATACCATCTAAATGGCAGATGAGATGGATCCAAGGATTCTCTGCTAAAACCCCTGATGTTCTGGGGAATCAGGGTATCAAGAAGTCATGGAGTCACCAATGATCTCAGTGGAGCACAGAACATTCCCTAGCAGCAGAAATGGCTGGTAGTGTGGTGCTACTGGTATGTTTAAGATATCTAGTAAATCCTCTGAGGTAAGAGCAACATGATCCAGTTAAATTGCTCTTGAAGCCTGTGACTGGCCCGGTGACCATGAGGAGCACAGCAGGTGTGTCTGCAGCATAGCAGAAGTGAAGGAAGGGGACCTGTGTTCCTTTCAGTGCCCAAGGCTAGACACAAACTAGAAGCTGGGGCTCTTTGTTGCATCATTCTATTCACGTGGCAACAAGATTACTGGCAGAAAGACAAGCTTATTTGAAAAAAGAACACGTGATTTTCACGGTGTTTCTCATGTCAAATTCCCAGGGTGCTTTTCAAGGGTTACCTGAGTATCTGAGACATAAAAGGAAATGTTCTGCCCAGAGCTACAGAGTCCTATAACTGGCTCAGGTCTTGTCCAAATCCGGTGTGTTGTGGAAAGTACCAAGTCCTTGTTCGAGGACCTTGCTGAGTGTAGTGTGAGGGATGAAGGTTACTGAGTTGGTATATGATGTGACTCAGTCCCATTCCAGGCTACCTGGTCATTTGTAGACTTCACTGTCCTTCACTAGTGATTCTCCTTTTAGATGGAACAATAGCAGGATTGTGATATGGCAGAGAAGAAAGTGCAGGACAAAAATCCCAGAAAAGCAGCAAATTTTGGATTGCCATCAGGCAATCCACGGAGTTCAGACAGCCCCTATTATTCAGAGTATCTGAATGAGATATGCATCTTTGTGAAGTCACAAAATGCCTTTGTTTATGACACATGTGCACCCAGAGTGTTTGCTGAACAGCATTGTAGCAATAGCATGTCATAGATATAAAATATGATAGCGCTGGCTTCAGTTCTGTGCTGAGAGATAATCTGCAGTGAGGGGTAGTGATAAGGAGTGGGAATACATTAAGAAAACACCCATCAGTCTGCTGTTTTATCATTCTGGAATTGCTGTATTCCTGGGCTGAGTCATAGATAGAGAAGTGACAGAAGGGAATTGCTCCAGAAAGAAGTGCTATCCCAAGCTCCTCTTCTACCCACAGCTCTTCAAACTGGCTCGGCTCTTGTTAGACTAAACATCGGTTCTGGAGGGCACAATATGTAACTACCTGGATATGATGTTTGTAATACTGGGGGAAGGAGTTTGTACTGTGGGGTTCAGGAGCCGAAGGTATAGCACAGTTAAGGAAAACATAATAAAATCCGGCAGAGAAAGAAGGCTGCTTCCCGCCCCCCCCCCCCCCCCCCCCCCCCCCCCCCCCCCCTTATTACAAGAGCTCTGTTAGCTGATAAAATAGCATCTTCAAATGAAATAAGTGAGACTTATTGTTTGAGCCAGGCAGGGTGGAGTCAAGCCTGGGAAGAAGAACAAGGTATATAGTTTTATGGACAAACTCCCTGACTTTAGAGGTAGCAGCTGCATTCCAAGGTTTTAAAACTGGCCTCCTAAAGCCTGTGCACATTTTATACTTAGTGTCTGATTTACACCGAGGTGTCAATGGCTTAGCCAAAGATGAGTCTTAAGATGGGGTTACGTTGAAGTTTGTAGCAATTTGAACTAAAACCTAGTTCAAATGGTTTGTGTTTAATTGAGGTTGCTACATATGTATTTTCTCTAAACAGACATGTACTGACCAAGTCTTCATCTCTTGGGTTCAGGCAGAGATTAATTTCCTCAAGCCCTTCCTGTTTTCTGCTCAGATCTCTGCTGCTATCTTGTGGTAATTTAGTTTCCCTGCAGTAGAATGGCTATGGTGTCACCACAAAACTGTCTAGGATCTCAGAGTAACAATCAAGATTGAGAGTTTCAAGTTTAGAGAAGCATTTGAGGTAGTCATCTAAGGTAGGCCTTTTTGTGCTGAGTCATGCTAGACATTTCTCAGCTCAGCAAATTCTTTGCAGATTTTAGTGTTAAAAATAAAATAGACTATTGTTCCTGTCTCAGATCAAATGAATTATATTTACTTCCAAAAAATAAATCGCCCCAAAACCTAAATCTGGAACCTTTGCATGGAAACTGATATGCAGGATTCCTTTGTGGATGGTTAGCAAATTTAGATAGATCTATTAGTATTAGGATAATTTTCAATCATATTATTTTTTGCATCTGCCTTTGCATTTGTAGAAATTTGTGTAAAAAGGTTTCCCATTCAGGCCAACAATCCACTGAATCTGCCTACATATGTTGCTCTGGATGGTTTTTTTTGCCTCTTCAGCATGGCAGCAACATCATGTAATTTACTTCTGGAACAGGATATAGTGAGGTGAAAAGCACAGCACAAAAAGATAAAGTGTAGAGAATCTAGAGTTTGGGTTTGGGGTGGGGTTTTGTTTTTTTTTTTGAGGTAGATTACATTCATACCATGGCTAGTAGCATAAATCTACTGTATGCAGTCAGAGATGCAAGAGACTTGTTTAACAGCATTCTCAAGGTGAAGCTCTACAGGGAAGGAAAGGGACAATATTACCCACTGAACTATTAAGGAACCATTATAACCATTTTATCTTATTTATCTCTTTAATAAATCAGGAATTGCATTGCTGGTAAAGATGAGTAGCTGACAGCATTACCTAGTGTTATGCAGTGCCAGTGAATGCTGAACAAGTGTTGATCATACATTCAAGCATACTCCATTCCTCTTCCATATCTTTTCTGCTTTTTCTTCTTTGGTTTCAGCATGTCATTTTGCAGATGCAGGTCAGCAGAGACATGTAGCCCTTTTCCTAATTTAGTTCTTCAACCTTGTATAGCTGTGGTGTAATACCTGTTGGCAAGATTCTCTGTTACCCCAATCTTGCCCTTTCAGCAGGTTTGTCAGTAACTTCAGGCTTGACTTCTCATTTTCTTAAGTGCAGCCTGCCCCATTAAAAGCAGGCAGAGTAGTTTTCATTCTTTCCTTATGAAAAGCATGATGCTGCTTGTTGTTAGTACATTTTCTTAGGGTATCGCCTTGTTTTACTTGAGTTAATAAGCTGATGAAGCAGCAGCTTCTTTCTTTTTTTTTTTTTTTCTTTTCATTTTGGCAGATTAAGCTGGCTAGGTACATACAGGCAGAAGCCCTGTGGCTCTCAGCATCAGAGATAATTACAATGGGCATGCAGCCAACCTTTATTTTTCTTAAAAATTATTTATTGCTGTTAACAATGACGTCTTTATTTTCAAACTTTCCAGAGGGATCATTAGATATTGTATTCAGCTGAAGCTCCCATGCTGGGACGGAGCAAGATGAAAGGTTTGAAAATTTAAAAAGGATTCTTTTTCTACCTGAGTTTCCTGGTTAGAGGGGAGGGCTAGGAGTCAAAAGACAGTTTGTGTTCTGCCAGTGTATTTACATCTGTCAGAAAGAAAGGGTTTGGTTAATGAATTTTGTATTATGACAAGAATCAATGATCCAGTCTACTTGAGACTGGCTGATGAACTTGAAATGGGAACAGATATCCAGAAATAATGCAGGGAATATGTGCAATTTCTGCATGGATCTCAGATGTCGTCCACTAGAAAATGCTGAGGCCTAGCAGTGTAATATTTGAAGGTAATTTGGCACTTTGTACAAAGTCTAGTCAAGAACAGTAAATGTGCAATTACCCTGGAATGCTAAATTACCTGAGTCAGAATTATATTTCCTTTGTGACATTTTCATCAGCTCTCTAGTCATTTAAAAGCTGAATTATAGATCTTCTCGTTATGCAAAATGTCTGATCTTTAAAAAGTGGTTCATTCATGAATGTATCTTGACAGTTCTCAAAAGTGTCTGTTATCTTGAGAACAAAAAACTCTAACCAAGTCTGTTTTGCTGATGCAGCAAGATTTCTTTCCTAGAACCACTATGTTTATTTTAAGACTACGAATGGGCAGTTTTTATTGTTCCGGGCTCTGCTCAAAGCCTCAAAGGATAATGATGTGCGAGCTACCTTGTAAAGCCTGTGGTACTCATCAGAGAGATAGTGCCCCTTCTTGTACTAGCCTTGACTGAAATACTTTTGAGAAGAAAACTTCTGGGGTCTGCATATTTGGATAACAGGCACAGGGCTGTAGCTGTAGCAGAGAATAAACTTGCCAGGGTGGAGTGGAAACAGTTGAATGGTGGGGATTCAGCACTGAGATGGTAAATTTATTATTGTCTCTCTAGGTGCACTGGGGGAGACAGCCCTTCATGTGGCTGCCTTGTATGACAATGTGGATGCTGCTCAGGCTGTGATGGAGGCAGCCCCAGAGCTTGTCAATGAAGTAATGACATCTGAGCTGCAAGCAGGTAAAAATGCTGAGCTGAAAAGACAGTGTCGGGACACCCAAATGGTCCAAAATAGTCCAATAATGGTCTAGATCCATGTTAGAGATTCACTCAGGATCCCTAACAGCCAGTGAAAATGACCTACTCAAGGATGTTCTATTTATTGTCCTGTGACTCAGTTGCTTGACACCTCTGGATACTCTGCTTTCATTCCAAGAAGTAAACTGTGTACCTACATTGATCTAAAAAACCTCTGTACCTGAACTGTGTACATATGCTGACCTAAAAAAACAGGAGTTAATTTTGTCCTTGGAAACTGAGCAAGATCACTTTGTGGTAAGATCTGCAGATATGTTTCAATGCTGCAAGAAGCAGTATGGATTCAGAAGATGATGCTTTTCCTACCTGAAGCTCATTTTCACATATGTTGCTACACAGAGACATGCCAGAGGAAGCACTGTAAGCAGTCCTGGGGAGGATCCTCCTCCCTGACCAAACACACTCACTGAGAGGAGAATGCATCTGAAGCTCTTGTATACTCATGTAGCCCTCGGGAGCAGCAGTATTTATTCTATTGTTTTGCCTAAATCTCAGGGTGAACATTACAGTTAACTCTGTGAATGTTTCAAAGAGGATGTCACTTTTTTTAGAATGTTTTCATAGCAATTCTGTGCATTGTGTGAGAATTGCATCCTCCTATTTCAGAAAAAGACTGAAAAAAGTAGGGAATACAGTGATTTATGTGGAAAACCTAGCTAGGTCATTTGCGCCTCTGTGAACATTTCTCTGTGCCCCAGTTTCTCCACCTGTAAAATATCATTAATTATTTCAGAGCCATAAACAAAGGTTGATGTAAAATTTGGTGAAGTAACATTTCCATATGCTTGAGATACTCACATAGAAGCTATTACAAAAGCACATTAGGAGTGACTTTGCAGGAGACATTCTGGATTTTGTCCTGTGAGAAGGACCACAAGATCTGGCCTAGTTTCTATCCATGCGGTCTTTAATTTGTTTTGATCCAAAGGCAGATATTGTAACTGTGAAGTAAATTGCCACTCAGAATGACCAATATTCACTCTCAGCATTTCTCATTGAAGTGTTTCAGCACCTTGTTTATTCCACTTATGTTCCCATTCATATTTTCACACTTCTGTAATTTGATAAAAACTGGAATAGTGCAATAAATGTCGTTAGTTGATTTATGTTAGACAATGATCTGGCCACTGTATTTAGTAATTGCCAATGCCAGGATCTAAGAGTGTAAGCAAATGAGTGTAGGAGAGAAATTTACTGCTACTTTTTAGACTGACTCTTCAATTCTTTTTCAGTCAGACATCTGTGTTTTGTATATATGTATATACCTGTGGTGTGTGTATATATATGTATGTTGTGTTTATATATGCATGTACATATGTGTATATTACACTTCTACTTCCATTTCTTTCCCAATAAGATTAAAATCTACTGCTACTGAAACTAGCATCATAGATCTTTCCATCCCATTGAGTTTTCAATATTCTCCTCTAAAACTGCTACTGGGCCATTGTCTAATTTCAGATTGAGAAAGCATGAAAGCTTGGCTCTCTGTGTACTTGTTTAATAAAAGCAACTTTTCAGAGAGGTTGCCATTTTTCAGATAAAATCTGCTGCAGATGGTGGTCTAATCTTATTCTTGATTACTTCACTGTGAATATAGTGGCACTGTGAATATAGTCACTTTTTTTAGAATGTTTACATAGAAATTCTGTGCATTGTGTGAGAATTGCATCCT
The DNA here is from genome assembly GCF_000737465.1 of Haliaeetus leucocephalus. Classification (NCBI taxonomy): domain Eukaryota; kingdom Metazoa; phylum Chordata; class Aves; order Accipitriformes; family Accipitridae; genus Haliaeetus; species Haliaeetus leucocephalus. Next base: position 24,403,695 of record NW_010972664.1, read on the forward strand.
CAAATTTCAAAGATATAACCAATACCAACTGAAAACCAGGGGGAGTAAACAATCTCCTCTGGGGAGGTTGTGATCCTAGAGCTACCTAGACAGAGAAGTGCTCAGTTCCAAACTCACTAGTCCTAAATCAAAAAGGAAAGAGGCTCTTGTACTGATAACCTATCCCATCCACTTCAGTCAGCAGCAAACTACCTTTTTTGATAATTTTTCTTGTGTATTGAATGCCTCTACTTGGCAGCTGCTATCCTTAGATTTTAAAGTGCATTTGTTTGTAGGGCACTTAGGGGATGCAGGGTGCTAACAAATTGCTTTCTCTTACTGAAGCTGAGTACAGCCTAAAATTCTGTCATAACTAGGAGATGAGGGTATTTTATCTTACTGTTTCACGGATCTCAATTTCTGTCAGACCTCTACAGGTAACATTGTTCTCCATATCCTGGTTCTTCAACCCAACAAAACCTTTGCCTGCCAGATGTACAATCTCATCCTCTCTTATGAAAGGGATAACATGGGGTAGGAAGCCCTGAATCAGATTCCTAACAACAAGGGACTCACTCCATTCAAGCTAGCAGGCATAGAAGGCAGCATAATAGTGAGTATGTGAATACCATTCAGATTACCTAAAGATATTGTCACTGTATCACCTCCTGAACTGACAGAGTTGATGGATTACCTGTGTATAGGACCATTTAGATGCAACAATGCAGCTGCCCAAGGTAAAATGTGATAAGACTGGACCTGTGCTGATCCAGTGAGAGCTTCTGCTCTCCTGCATCATCATCAAGTTATCATACAGTGTATCAGAGCGCTATTCTGGTCAGTAGTGACTTAGGAGGCAAAACATCTATTACTAATCACCTAACATCACAGCAAGGACGTGGGTCAGTTCTGGCTGAGGGAGAAGAGGACCTCTGTTAAACTGGTAATGCCTGTAACACATGGGGATTTTTGGAAGTCTTTCCACCCTGCTATTGACCCAGATCAGCTTACTTAGCTTGAGAACCTGGGAACACCAGAGACTGACAAGTCCATTCTCTCTTTGCAGGAGAGTAAGGCAGCTGGGCAACCTGGAGAGACTATAAAGGAGACTGGTTTGAGCAAATGTTTTTATTGTTTCAGCTGTTCCCATCTCATTAATTAGATATTTCAGCACCTCATGAAAAAAGAAAACATGTCCAGTGGAATTTTGGCTCTTTGACTTCCACCTTGTATGACCTCACTGAGATTGACTCATGGGAAGACGGACCATTCTCTCTTGGAACTTACCATCAACACAAGGAAGAGAGAAGTGTATGATTTGATCTCTAACTCCTTCCTTCACTGACAAAGTTTTGCACACTTTCTAAATATCCCAGAATATTAGAATTGTCCATGCATTGAAAGCTAGGAGTGCAACTGTTACAGTGGAACATCACTACTGGCATAATCTCAGAGGAATGTGGGTTGGATGTCCAAGAATGGCCTGGTCCCTGTGTCCTCTTTTACTCGTACGTTCCCCCTTATCCTAGGTTCTTTCTCTGTTGTCATTATGGTGTTGTTTATCTAGTGAGTACACTGGGCCTTAGTCTTTAAATAGGTGCAGTGGCAGTAAAGGAGTGAATAGGTCAGTGAGAAAAACTGTTGCTTTTTCCATTAGTCTTTCTCTGCCTGTGGCATTTCAATCATTTGTGTTTGATAGGCAGAGCAAGGTACAGCCAAGACTGGAAGGTTCTACTTCATCTTGGTTTGTGATAACTTTGGGAATTGCAGTCTTCCCAGTCTGAGGTGAGTTGTTCATAGGTTACTCTTCTCCTGATTGACAATGTAAATTTAGTCTGGCTTCTTTTCTGAGGCCCAGATGGTCCTTGATCTTACTCCTGTTACTGAGCTGGTGAGTTTGAAGTGGAATAAATATGGATGTAGCAGTTTCTGTATCCTCACTGTGTCCTATGTGCTCTACATGATCTGCTTCACCACCCACTGTATTTACTGACCTCTGAAACTTCAAGACAACACCAAAACAGATCAAAGAGATGATAATATATATGTGCAGAAACTGTTGCAGGTATCGGATTCTTCATGTCCCCTTCATATCCCGAAGTGACTAAGTCTACACAGGTGGAGTGTAGACTGCCACCCTGCAGACTTAATCGAGTGACTCAAGAGCTTCACCCTAGCTTTCCCAGGTCAAAATAACAAGGCAGCATAGGCTTCAGCATGTCCTAGAAGCATATTTGGAGCTCCCGAATAAGCTTTTATGGCCTGCATGAAGGTCAGCATGACACTACAATAGATTGCCCATATTTTAGGGAGCCACAGTGATGGGCATGCCTGTGCCTGTCTATGCAATATTTCTCATAGTCATAGTATGTCACTATGAAGGAAGAAGTAGCACTTCCTCCTGAGAAGCACACTTTAAATCCTACAACACTGTCCTAAACTTTAACGCATTCTAAAGCTGGCTGCTTCCAGTTCTGGGGACATTTAGGCTACATGATGTAGTCAAGATAGCGGACAGGTCCCCCCTATGTGGACTAGCTAAACAAGTGGCTATTATGTGATACTGTATTAGTCTGCCTTTTTTATTCAAAACCTCTTCCCTCATTCTCTTCTTGCTCTTGTGTGTGAAAAGTATGTAAAGGTGTTAACAGAGAGCTCTGCTTATCAATACCTCTCAGAAATTGATGATTTATTTCCATTTCATGGATGAGGACACAGAGTCATGGAAGAGAAGCAGCTAGAACTGTGAAAACTGTTTGTGATTTTTAGTGCCCCAGTTCAATGGACAATATGAAATATCCATGGCCATATTCTGTGGAATAGGTATCCACAATTCCAGGTGAACTCTTTGGCAATGCAAATGCCCAGAACCTCTGAAAATCATCCTCTACTAGGTTGTCTACAACTGGGAACCTGACTGTGAGATGATTAGGTAGCCATCTTTTGTTAGCACTTGAGACCTAAATCAGTTTTCCTTAGACTAAGCTGAATTTGGCAAAGGATGGAAAGAATAATAAGAAGGGCTTCTACAGGTACATTGGCCCAGAAAAGGAAGATTAAAGAAAATGTAACACCCACACCCCCACACACACCCCCACCCCGATAAATAAGACAAGAGATCTCGTGAAATCTGACATGGAGAAGGCTGAGGTACTAAACAATTTTTTTGCCTTGGTTTTCAATGGTAGTCTCTATTCCCACATCTCTCAAGCCCCTGAACCTGAAGGCAGGGATTAGGGAAATGAACTCCCACCCATTGTGAAGATCAAGGTAAAAACCACCTGAGGAACCTGAACATACAAAAGTCCATGGGACCCAGTCAGATGCATCCCAGGGTCCTGAGAGAATTGGCTGATGTAGTTGTCAAGCCACTATCCATCATATTTGAAAAGTCATGGCAGTCAGGTGAAGTCCCCAGTGACTGGAGAAAAAGCAGCAGCATCACCCCCATTTTTAAAAAGGGTAAAAAAGAGGACCCTGGGAAGTACCAGCCAGTCAGACTTACCTCTGTGCCCAGTAAAATCATGGAACAGATCCTTATGGAAGATATGTTGAAACATATGGAATCTGGGGAGGTGATTAGAGACAGCCAACACGGTGTCACCAAATGCAAGTTTTGCCTCACTGATCTAGTGGCCTTCTATAATGGAGTGACTGCACCAGTGGACAAGGGAAGAGCTACAGATGTCATCTACCTGGACTTCTGTAAGGCCTTTGATACGGTCCCCAACATTCTTGCCAATAAATTGGAGAGATATGGGGTTTATGGATGGACAGTTACATGGGTAAGGAACTGGCTGGATGACCATGCCCAAAGAGTTGCAGACAATGGCTCCATGTCCAAGTGGAAACCAGTAACGAGTGGTTTCCCTCAAGGGTCCATACTGGGACTGATACCATTTAATACCGCCCTCATTGTGTCATTGGTAGTGGGATTGAGTGCACCCTCAGTAAGTCTGTGGATGACACCAAGATGAGTGGTGCAGTTGATATGCTTGAGGGAAGGGATGCCACCCAGAGGGACCTGGACAGGCTTGAGGAGTGGGCCCATGTGAACATCATGAAGTTCAACAAGGCCAAGGGCAAGGTCCTGCACATGGGTTGGGGCAATCACCAGGATCAGTACAGTCTGGGGGATGAATGGCTTGAGAGCAGCCCTGTGGAGAAGGACTTGGCAATACTGGTGGATGAAAAAGTGTATGTCAGCCGGCCATGTGCACTTGCAGCCCAGACAGCCAATTGTATCCTGGGCTGCATCAAGAGAAGCGTGGCCAGCAGGTCAAGGGAGGCGATTCTGGCCCTCTACTCTGCACTCCTGTGACCCCACCTGGAGTACTGCATCCAGTTCTGGGGGCCCCAGTGCAAGACAGACATGGACATGTTAGAGCAGGTCCAGAAGAAGGCCACAAAAATGGTCAGAGGGCTGGAACAGCTCTCCAGTGAAGAAAGGCCGAGAGAGTTGGGGTTGTTGAGCCTGGAGAAGAGAAGCCTCTGGGGAGACCTTCTTGTGGCCTTTCAATATACAAAGGGGCTTACAAGAAAGATGGAGAGAGACTTTCCACCAGGGCCTGCAGTGACAGGACTAGGGGCAACACTTTTAAACTGATACAGGGTAGCTTTAGATTGGATATAAGGAAGAATTTGTTATGATGAGGGTGGTGAGACACTGGAACAGGTTTCCCAGAGAAGTTGTGGATGCCCCATCACTGGAAGTGTTCAAAGTCAAGTTGGATGGGCCTTTGAGCAACCTGATCTAGTGAAAGATGTCCCTGCCTATGGCAGGGGGGGTTGGACCACACCTACGTCTGTGGTACTGAAAGCTGAACTTACAGTTCAACTTGCCAATTGTGCTGCATTCTGACTGTGGCTGCTTAAGAGAAGTCTCAAGAACAGTTCGCTGATTTTATGATATATATTTGTGTGAAGCTACTCAACCTAAGATCCTCAGTGTTAGCTTAATAACTTGGTACTATTTCCTAGAGAGGTCTGAAAAAAGCATTCTAAATATGAATAAAAAGTCTAGCAGTCCTAACAATAAATATTATGTGCATGCAGTTAAGCAGCTGTTCGCATGATCCTAAGTATGTTCCTAAGCTGACATTTAGTTTCCTAATTGGTAGGTTTGATAAACTGATCTTTCAGTTTGCAATAATATTTCACCTGTCAAAAAAATACATTGCTTCTCAGCACAAATCACAGGCAACCCAGCTGCTGGACTACTGCTATTTTTACTGCAGTTCTCTTCACCGGGGAAAACCACATTTGTTTTTCACAATCATTGTTATTATTGTTGGTGTTAGTTTGTTCTTGTTACGAGTCTGCAGAGATAACAGGTTAAAATAGCAACAGTTTTGCAACTTAACTTATAGTAGAGACATTAGGGTGCATTATAATTGCTGTCCTTTTTTACAGAGCAACACTAATAGACCTATTTTTAGATAGCTTATTTCAGATAGCGTGCCTTCTCACTCATATCTGTCAAACTAGCTGACTTCTTTGAATAAACCTGATTTTCTTATTTTTAATCTCCTATTCACTTTCAAAGTCAATATCATTCAAAGAGGACTAGAGTCTGTTCTCTGCAACTGAATTGTTTATAAATGATCAATCTGTTACAGCTGTCCAACTGCATGGATAGTAGTAGGTTTGTATAAAAGTTACCAAAATGCAATGAGAGAGAGAGAGTTGCATAGATGTAACTAAAATTCTAGTTTTAGCCAGCAGCGTGTATATTTCTAGTGCCACTGTAAACTAGAAAAAAGCCAACCTTACTTAGCATGGCCTGAATTCAAGGGATTAGTTTTCAGAAGCAAGCAGCATTATCAGTTAGCCAAGCACACTTGGTCTTGTATAAGAGACATAAATAACAGACCAAACTCTATTACCTAGTTGAGGCATAGATGCTGACCCATTGTACTCATACTTGTGACTTGCTCTTACAGCAGCTGACTAAAAGACCACATTACTCTGGTCATTCAAGGAAAAAAGGTCATGGAAGAAACTAGGAAGAAATCTTGATATGTTTTCATGAATCTGCATGTTTTAGCTGAGACTATTTCAGGAACAGAGTTTTCTCATCATCCCAGAAAAGGGAAATAAAGAATATAAGCTACAAGGCTTTTTGAGGGTAGTCGAGCCTTCTCTTTTGTGTTTGAGGTAGCGGTACACCAGGGGGGCAATTCCTCTCTGAACAGGTCCGAGGTACAACACGGCAAGCTCTGGAAGACACAGCCATTTCTTACTAGCTCAGTGCAGGCCTTTCAGTAACACAGAAGTGGAACAGCTTCATACACAGAGCACGATGATCTTGAATGCCACAACGAAATGTAAATTCTGAGAGTGCTGCCATTTTTTCCATATAGATTTGAAAAAGGATTAGACTAGCTTTTTGGTAGGATATGAGGTTTGCTCTTCCATGCTGTCTTTTAATGATATCCAGAGATTCAAATTTACATGTGATGTACAATCCTTAGGATGCTCGATACTCATGAATAGTTGCTAGCATGGCATATATGTGAACAGCTCATTGCATTGCCCTCTCTAGCATCTGCTGGTTTCAGGGAAGAGAAAGAATGGGTTTTTGTCCTGAATCCAAATCTATTGCTTAGCTGCACCCGTATGCATAAGAGCTGTGTAGCTGACTGCTGAGAAAGTGTGCCAAAGGCAGGATGGATTCAGGCTGCTTACCTTCACTTAGACTAGCTCCCAGGTAGATTCGTTGGCTGGAATCCCTGACCAAAGAGGATCCAGCGGTAGGGACAGCTCTACCTTTGTTTGCGTATTAAAGGTAAGTTCCTTGGTGTTGCTCACCATTTCTCACCGCACCCAGAGGTTTCATTCAGCTTAATAACAAGTGAATTGTCTGGGCCTAAGGAAGCTAGAAAAGCTTTCTTTTTAGATAGTCCCAGGTGCTGCATATATTCGTATTAGACAGATTCTTTCAGCTCTCCTTCAGTAGCATCAAGCAGCTTGTGCTCCCTCAACTAGCCCTAATATAGTGTTATCAAAGTATGCACTAAGATTACATCCTTGAATTTTAAAAAACAAACAAACAAAACAAAAAATAGGGACTGCAAGCCGTACCAGGAATCACTAAGTCATACTGTCATTGAGCCTTTCCTCAACATCATTTCCGGCATGGATGCAAAAATCTTAGCTTATGTGCTTGTCTTTGAATACTCTGGCTGAGCAGGGCTTGCTTTTGACATAAACATGCCATGGCTTAGTGAGGCAGGGGGTGCACAGACATGTAGCTCCTGGCTGAGGATTTCACTTGGCTGCCAAAGCAGCATAGGTGGGAACTTGCTTGCCTGATGTGCTCTTTGGCAGCACAATACAACTGACATACTGGTGCAGACCCAATTGTCTGGGAGGCTGTCCAACAAGAGACACCTAAAAGGCAGGTGCAAAGAACCTCATCAGGAATAATTACAAAACAGCTTGCCTTAAGGTGAAGTTTCTTCCCGTTTCCAGATAGTGAAAAGTTCATGTTGAGGCAGAAGAGCTATTGGTCTTTGCAATATATTCCTTCCAACTCTAAGTATGGATCTTCTGAGTTTTCATACAAATGCCTAATGCCCTGATGAAGCTCTGCGCATTGATACTGGTGCATTTAATTTACTCAGTCTTCTCATCCACTGCATATTATAGATATCATGTGGAGTAAATGTTGGCGATAACTTGTTAATCTCCCATTGCTTCTCTGGCAAAGAATATGGCTCTGTAAGACTTTTTTGCATTGTTTCTCACTCTTCTGGTAAAGTACAGATACCAGGTGCCTAGGTGAGCCCCACTCCTTTCCCTCATGATTCTCATCCCTACCTGTTGAGGGTGCCCATATACTGCAGGACATCCCAGATGACATCTGTGGAAACAGAATGTTGGATTTCTGCTTTCACATGACTGAGAAAAGTAAGATCAGGATATTTCTAATGCTTTTGCCATGACTGCCTTTCCTCCATGCTTCCAGAGTTGAGGGCTAACATGATGACAAATAACACAAGATGCATTGTGACGTGAGAGCCTTTGCATCCCAAATTATGGAAGAAGTTAAGTACTCTGAAAATAGGGAGCACCCTGGGAATAAAGAGAATAGAGAGACTTCTTACAGAAAACAGTTATCCTTTTGCACTCTGTCTGTGACCCCAAGCCTGTCCCTGTGCAGTTCTAGCCACAGCCAGGATATCTTGACACTTTACCACTTGGAACTATCATAGAGACATTTAAACCTTGCCTTAGAACAGGAGGCAGAGCTCTATGACATCCAATCACTACTTGCCTGCCTTAGTATAGCAAGTAAATCCCTTTCCTCCCACTGTGAAAACCACTTTGCCATAGACTTCATATGCAAAAGTAAATGTCCCACTGCCTGAACTACAACCAAACAATTCATTTCACTGCACCTGCCCATAAGGGGCTATTAAACCTCATTGTCATTGGTATGAAATTCAGACAAGGCTCCCATTTTGTCTCCCATTGCATGAAGACAGAGAAAGTTATTTTCTGTATGTAAGTTTCCAGTAGGCTGAAAAAAGGCCATAGGATTTGAACTAGATCACCAATTTCTCCACTAATCTTGACCACTGAAGACATGGAAAACATAGCCTGCCATGTTTCCCCAAATGGCCAGCAGAACTTCTAGAAGACACTCATATATGAATATGCTTTGTTGTCCTCAGGTGAATACATACGGAAGGTGCTAGAGACCACAGATTGCCTTCAACATCTTGTGCTCAACACACTTTCTGAAGAGGACATCACTTGTTCAGTCTCAGATGCTGTAGGTGGAGCTGACAGTCAGCAAACATGTAACTGGATTTGTATTACAAGTTTGTAGAAATCCTTTAAAAAGCAATAGACTCAAATTTTCTAGGGTTGGACTCTCTAGTCTGTTTGTGGGGGGTTTTTTTTAAATTATTTTCACACTCTTTGTACTGCTATCAATGTTTTATTCTTTTTTCCTTGTATTGTTTTTGTATTGACTTTTTTATATCTTGAAAAAATGCACTGCTATTCTCCCTCGTCAACTAAAAAAAAATAACAATAATGTTGCTCTAATGGTGTAATAAAGAGTCAACTGTGTTGGCTGTTCTAGTGCAACTATTCTGGAGCACCTCCTGTCATGTTATGGGACTCTTCAATACATATTAAATGTGGCTTCTCAGTCTTTAATTGCTGGGTTGACTGGGAGAATCCTTAAATCTGTACAGGAGTAGTATCTGCAGAAGTTGTGCTATTCTAACCTTGACAGCTGGAGAAATACAGTAAGTTCATGACTAGTTCACAGTGAGCCAACAGATGGGGACATATCGGAACAGCTAGGGTTATTTCCTCTCTAGACACAAAGAAGGTATCTTTTTATGTAATGTCTTCATTGGGCTCTTGCTTAACAAGGCCATTTCCATTTCCTTTCCCATGTGTTGGTGAGGTAGACAAGTGTATAGTTTATGAGTTTACCTCTCAAGCTCAGCTTCATGTTTTCATATTCCTGCCTAGGGATAGATACAGAGATACAGTCCTGAAGCTCTGCTCCTCCTTAAGCAGGTTCTAGTCTGTCTGAAGGGAGTCATAAGCTCTGCCATTCTGGTCATTCTCATGCATCTCTACCAGACAACATAGTTGATCCCAAGTACACTGTTATTCCTTTAAGGACTGAAGTGACTTGTGGGACTGATGCTCTTCCCTGATCACTCTTGACAAAAACTTGTGAAAGAGTATCACCTCCCTTGTTCCAAGTGTCTATTTAGAGTTGACTACTGTGGGTCTGCATTTTCTTCAGAAACAATATTCAGACACCTGGGCCCACTGATGTAGCTGGTTAGGGTGAGAAAAAGAGCAAGTATTTTTCAACAGCAAAGGGCTTCAGACTTTTTTGTCATGTTCTTCAATGTCTGTAAGAGGGTCAGAAGAAAACAAAACCCAAATTCTGGGTGCTCAGGATTTCAGAACATCACAACTTATGCCTTTCCTCTTAAGAATGGGCTTGTGAGGACCAGAACCTATTTGTTTCCCTCTCCACTTGCAGATCCAGGAGGATGGATTCTAGGAATCCTTATTGTTCCATTCTGTTGCAGTCCCATAAAAAGAGTTATGTAGCACCAAGGACTTGCTGTTCCTTGCGTCAGCACAAAGGATTAGCAAGTTTTCCTCCTGGATCATAGAGCAGACCCAGTAACTGCACATGAAATAGCATAGAATTTTGAGCCCTTTACTCTCAACCTCTTTACCAGGTGACATATCTTATTGCTTACCACATATTGTACACTAACTGGAACTTCAGTTCTGGACTGAGCTGGCATACCAAGTGATAGCCTAATGCTCATCTCCACCTGAGTAATAATCTCTCACACCATAATGGCATCCTTTGGGAAAAAAAATGGTCATTTTTTTGTTGCCTTTATTATGTCTTTGTAGCTTTGCTGGGCTCCCAGCCACAGATAAAGCCTGCTGATGGCTTTATAAAAATTGTCTGATACCTTTTGTTGGCAGAGAAGAGGCAACAGGTGCTTGTGATCCGTCCAAGCTATTATTCCATCTTCTCCCCATGTTACTATAACTTTCCCTCCCCCAACCCATTCCCGATGCATGATGTCAGCCACATTTAAATGCCACCAGTTATATAGCTCTGCTTTCAAATAATGACAAGGCTTTGTTTTTGTTCATGGAACGGGACATGTAATGTGCACTCTCTGGGTGCATTAAGTCTTCAAGTAGCATACTGACATCTCTTTTTCCTTACAGTGAAAATTCCTCTGAATTCCCCTGAACCTTTCCAGAGTTTGAGACTAGTGGAATAAGGATGGTGTAAACATCACACTTCAACTGGTTCAAGCTGATTCAAATGGACTCGCATGAGCTGGATGCTGTTTAGAATCTTCTTCTGGTGACCAACGAGGGTGATGCCAATACGCTGGATATCTCTGCAAGAGAATAGAGGATGTGGAAGTTGTTATAATGGGCTTCTTGTTCTGAACACTCCCAGTCCATTTCCCTGTAGATCCAAATAAATGTGTATGTGTATCTTTGTCTGAGAAACAGTTGACAAGGCTTCTGCTTTTGCTTGGCAAATATGTGTGGGTGGAGGGGGTGTTGGCAGAACCTGGTAGGTCATGATACAAAAAGAAGCATTGGAAATGGGCCATGAAAATGATCAGAGGGCTGGAACACCTCTTTTATGAAGAAAGGCTGAAGGAGTTGGGGTTGTTCAGCCTCAAGAAAAGGCTCCAGAGAGAACTTCTTGCAGTCTTTCAATATACAAAGGGGCTTACAAGAAAGATGGAGAGAGACTTTTACCAGGGTCTGTAGTGACAGGACTAGGGGCAACACTTTTAAACTGAAAGAAGGTAGGTTTAGATTGGATATAAGGAAGAATTTGTTATGATGAGGGTGGTGAGACACTAGAACAGGTTGCCAGGAGAAGTTGTGGATGCCCCATCCCTGGAAGCGTTCAAAGTTAGGTTGGACAGGCCTTTGAGCAACCTGATCTAGTGAAAGATGTCTCTGCTCATGGCAGGAGGGTTGGACTGGATGATCTTTAAAGGTCCCTTCCAACCCACACCATTCTATGATTCTAAGAATGTTCCTTTTCCTGGCTCCTGTCTTCTACATAACACTTCAGCCCAGTATATTGTATGGCTGGTTCTACACACCTCCTTAAAAGTGGTTACTACCTGTGGCAGCTGTCATGAATATTCTGATGTAACAGTCTCTCTGCAATACTGACAATATGTTTTGTAGTGTACATGGGATCAGTATTGGTGCTTATAGAAACAGATTACAAATGTATATTGCTATGGAGGGTGTCCAGAGGCCCTAATAAGATGTAAGAAACAGTAGCTACTTTGCTCTGGCTTCTCTCTCCTTTTTCATGTGTATGTATTCTCCATATAGCCCTTACTAAATACTTCTCAGGCTGCTTTCACTTTCTGCATGGAAAACTCAGTGTCTGGTATCTTCTGCTCTCTACCCCTCTACTTACTCCAGAGTCATGCGTGATATGACATCAAATGTAATCAGACCAGCCTGGTCAAAATTCTCCTTGTAACGACCCATCTTGATAGCATCCAACCACTCATGGGCATTGCTGAGTGAAGGGAAATCTGGAGGACAGTTGCTCAGGAGAGGCTGAGATGGTCTGCAAAAGAGGCAGGTTCTAAAAACCCAAGTTATCAACATCAGCTGACCACACCAGTAAGATAAGAGTTATGAGAGGGAGAGAATGCAACCTCTGAAGAGCACCGAATGGAGAACAATATTTGTTATCCATGCCCTGATTCCTAAAGTCCCACCCTCATGACCTGTTTCTAGACTACTCATGTTCCCTTTTCCACCTTAAAACAATCAACCTAACCCAAGAAATTGATCCTTCCTTCCCATTTTATACTCTCTCAGGCACATTCTCTTCTTGTTGCCCGAGAACTTTCCACACTTTCTGGGTCTAGACCTATTAGATGGGCAAAGAGTTGCAGTGAGGAGGTTTTTGAGGCAGAGATGAGACATTATACCTTTTTACCTCTGTGACTAGCTCTCCCTCTCCTAGATGCACTCCTTGGATCAGAAAGTAACCTATGTGACAATGAATGCATTGTTTCAGGTACAACACCCATCAGATAAAAGCATAGCAGTAAAAGGCCAAAGAAATAACTGTTTATACACAGCATTTGCTATTTTCCCCATCATCTGAATCTGTCCCAAAGCTGTAACTCTCTTTATGTGCTGTTTTTAGGAAACTGGGCTTGACTAAGCACTTTTTCCCTCCCCCAGCTGTGGAGTACATTCCACTGAGACAAGGTTTATAACCACAGGGGAAAAACCCTCCAGGCCAGCAGGATGTAATTCCACCATCAGCCCAACAGCCATCTAATCTTGGTGCCATTTAGCCCCCAGAGACTTCTCCTTTGCCAACCTCCTGCCTCTGGTTCCATCAGGTTGCAAAATGTGGTTGGGAAAATATGGGATGCAAGCTGCAGTTCTAATTAGTAGAACTAGTCTGTAATCTGTAGCTAAGGCTACCGATTTCCTTCCCTCCATAAACTAAGGTCTTCTCTTCCTTCATCACCTCTTGCGATCACACAGTATTCTGTGATCACAGAATATCTTGTGTAACTGCACCCAGATTTGTCCCTGCCTTCATTCCCCAAGATCCCTCACCAGTTCATCCTCAGTGCACCTCATCAAGAGATTTGTCTCCCCTCAGATTCAGCACTCACAACTCCTCATCACCCATTAAGTCAATCAGGACATACAGTTCTTCCAACCCTCTCCCTAATTTTTTTTTCCCTTCCTAATTGTTTCCAGTCTCAGATGAGAGGGTTGGAAAAAATACTATATAGCCTGATTTACTGCTTTCTTTTCCTCATGATGCCTACTGAGAAACAAGCCCTATTATTTTGCATTAAATCCTCATCTCACCTGCTGCTCCCAGTGCCAGTGGCTTTGAGGGCAGATGGCTTGCGGATCATTTTATCTAGGGCACTGACTATTTGTTCAAATTTGGGTCTCTGGACCCGCTCCTTCTGCCAGCAGTCAAGCATCAGCAAGTGCAAAACAGTTGGGCAGTCTGGGGGTGGTGGCAGGCGATAGTCCTGGTCAATGGCATTAATTACCTGCAGGAAAAGAAGAACAAAGCTTTATTACAGCTGGGAAAATAAAAGACAAACAAGCTTCAATCACTTGGTGGTGTATGACTTTCTTCTACTTGAATAGGAAGAGAGGCAGATGTACATTCTCACCACTTCTAAAACTTACATCCTGATTGGACATGTCCCAGTAAGGCCTCTCACCATAGGACATCACCTCCCACATGACAATGCCATAGCTCCAGACATCACTGGAGGAGGTGAACTTGCGATACTGGACAGCTTCAGGGGCAGTCCAACGGATGGGGATTTTGCAGCCCTAGAAAGCAGTCAGAGAGCAACCAGAATGTTAGTGAGATAAGGACTATTTGTGAAAATGACATCACTGAACTGATCAGATGCTGGTAGCATGACACAACTCTGAGCATGGGGTACTAGTCCAGTTGATACTGTCTTGTAGACATTGTTGGTTTAAATTCAAGCTACGTTCAAGGTTTCCACCTTGTTCTATTGACAAATATAGATGAAAAAACAGAATCATGCCTCCTTCCTGCTACAAATCCCATGACATAACAGATTTTAACTTTTATAGCTCTTCTTTGCAGCTTTTGAGAGGTGGCAGATAATAAAGTCCTCCTGAAAGTCACAATCATTTGGAAATCTAAAGCCATTTAAACAATCCCAACCTGCAACATTAAGGACAGATACACTGAGTGGCTAGCATTAACTCCTTCTTTTTTCCATCTTGACCTCTCTGACTGTACATATGACCTGCCAGATGAAATATTATTTAGGTGCTGGTTTTTCAAAACACATACATCTAAAACTTGTTTCACTTTTCAGTGACTGAATTCTTCTTCACCATCTGCATACCAAATGGTAGGTTCAACCCACCTGTTATACTCCCACCCATTTTGTAGTATGTATAACAGGTGTCAGACCTTCATAGGCAATAAATTAATTTGATGGTTGGTTGTAAGCCCATAAATATACTTATGCCCATTATCTTTTCTGTAGGAGAAAAACAACTCTCAAAGGGTGGTAGTACAGGACTTCAATCTCTCCTTCAGTCCTTTGTACTTCTTGTAAGAAGCTAATGTAAGGGGAAAGACAACTTCTACATCAGGTTATGAGGTTTGTCCTATTCACCATCATTCCACAAAGAACAGCACTGAGTCTCCATTTCACATGGCAGAGTGGATCAGATATTCAGTTATTTTGGGGTTTTGCTGGTTTGGAATAGACAGCCCACAAGATAGAACGCTCTACCCCACTGGTCTCTCTGGTCTCAAGATGGATGAAAAAGGGTAAACCAAATAAAGGAGGAACACAGGAAAAAATGATAGCTGGCAGCACTGCAGTAACTCACTCGATAGAGGTAACTCACCAGAGCTCCAGTATAGGTGGGATTTGAAGCATCATCCTCCAGAAAGCGGGACAAACCAAAGTCTGACACCTTGCACACAAGGTTACTGTTGACTAAGATGTTACGTGCTGCCAGGTCACGATGCACATAGTTCATGTCTGAAAGGTAGCGCATGCCAGCCGCAATCCCCCGTAGCATGCCCACCAGCTGTAACACACTGAACTGTCCCTCCTTCTGCTGCAAGTGAGGAGGCAAACATAGGCTTTTATGACCAGAGAACATGAAGCCAACAGGGAAGACTAACAAAGAGCAAGGTAACAAGGCGGATTTATGAAGTTAGAGAACATACATCTTAACTTCAGCCAAAATCTGAAGGTTCAGGGACAGCAAATAAGAAAGGAGGGTGGGCTTAAAGCAATGAATCTCAAATTAAGTCAGACACTGGTGATCTTTTTCTGAAGACAAGTCCAATCTTGCGGCCATAGCCTCCTTTAGCATATTCCGCCTAGTCTCATTAACTACTAAGATGGCTAAATGAAAGGGAGCAGACAAATCTGCTCTTACTGTTTTAAGATCTTTACAATGGGTTCTATCCAATTCTACACAATGGGTTCATGTGCTCTTCAAAATATACCTGCCAAAGCATTTGTGGTTGAATTAGCATATGACTCAGTAAAAAAAAAGTAGTGAAGCATCTATACTACAAAAATGCCTGTATTTATGTTTCATTACTAGAAAAAACACTGGAAACTCTGAGTCCAAAAATAACTACAAGTTTCATTACTTCATTACAATGTTGAAACTTGAAAACATTCAGCGGAATAAAGTCTGAAAAGCATTATTAGAAAAGCAAACTTTGGAGCATGCACATAAGGAACTGGAAGGCTGTGTACAAAGATAAACAATTTAGTACTGTTTACCATTAATTATTTGAGCTGGAGAAGTCTAAGATAATGAAGAAATTTTATCGGATGGGTGAGCTTTTGGAGTATTTTCACCATGTTGGCCCAAAACCACTTATTCTGGTAATTTGCTATTATTTCTATTGCACCCGAAGAGGGCAACTGAGGACTTATAGAGACAGGAGTGAAGAGGAAGGACAGGCAAAATTATCAGATCTGAGACTGGCACACAGCAAGATGAAGAGGTAACAGTTGTGGAGACTCTAGTTGTGGTACCCTGAGGAAGGAATCCAGTGATCCATTCTCCATGAACTCTGTGACAATCATGACTGGTCGGCTCTTGGTGACCACACCCTCCAGATGGATGACATTGGGATGCTCAAATTGCCCCATGATGCTGGCCTCGCTCAGGAACTCCCGTCGCTGTTCATCTGTGTAACCTGACTTCAGGGTCTTAATAGCTACTGTGTATTCACGCTTCCCTGGGTGTTTTAGGCGCCCAAAGCATACCTCTCCAAACTCTCCTGTCAGGGAGGGAAGAAACACACCTCAAGTAAGGAAACACAGCAAGGAATTTTGGTCAGGTGCACTAAAACCTTCTGTTGGGGAAGACTCCAGGTACTGCTTGGAAATAGGGTTACTAGGACTATTTGGATTAAGGTAAAGTTCTTGATGATGGCTCAGGTTGGAGACTAAATCCTCCGGGTTCAACTGAGGAGCTCTGAGTCTTCAAAGGGTGTTTTAAACTTGGTTTGGAGCCAGCATCTAAGGGTAAGTAGCTTAAGATGAATTTTGGTAAAAATGAAGGTTAGCTATCCTGAGACACTTGAGGTATCATGGTTGGGTCCGTTTGAGGCCAGTAATGTGCCAGGTCTCAAGGTGAACAAGAAGGCACTTCAAAATCTGCAGATTCTCACACTACCTGATCCAATGACCTCCTCAATCTTGATGAAGGACACATCAATCTCCTTGGCAAATTCTCGAATAGCTTCATTGGGATCTTCATAGGTTGAAGGATCAATGTAATACTTCACTCCAAGTCCTGCAGTGGAGGAGACAGCCCAAAACATCACCAGAATCAAACCCTGAGAGACATGGGTGTTAATGAGTCCTGAAAAGAGACAGGCCCTTGCCATCTGTTGCTCAAGAACTCTTACCTCGTGCACTGATATACTGCTGGAGGCGGTCTGTGTATGGAGTCTCTCGCCTTTTACTGCAGGACATAAAGGAAAGGAAAGTCAAAACACACACAAGAGTCTCTCATAGGATGTTGGGGTAGGCTTCTCAATGCAAGACTCAGAGAATCCTTGAATTTAGGGATAGAAGATGGGTGTTAAGATCCTGCCCATCTCTTAGTAACTAGTGCATGCTTGTTTTCTATGTGGTAGTTTTTACACCACTGTTTGCATCCCCACTTTAGATATGACAAATGATAAGGCCTCCAGCACTATCCTGAAAAAAAAACATTAGAGTCTAACATTACTGCCTTGGAAGTTTTTTTGCTATTCAGGCTAAAACTGCATTTTAATTTCATTTAATTACAACAAATCATTCTTTCAATACTAATCTAAGCCATCTCCTGTGATGCCTTTTAAGTTCTTCAAAAACATTCTAAGAGCCATTTACTCTAATGCTTACTTTGTGTAAATTTCCCCCAAATGTTAATTCTTCTTTCTTTTTCCTCCTGGCTCTTTAACAGCACTTACTTTGACTATTCTTTTCGTAAGTATGGTACCCAAAACCAACCACACAGAGCCAGAAAGACAGAAATCTGTTCCATTATGAGATTTTTTGCATGTGCAGATCAAAACTGGTATAGTCTTCATTATTGTAATATTTATTGCATATAGGCATCTAATCTCTAGTAAGCATAGATCCTTCTCAGCATAGGCATTTCTCAGATTTCATTCTCCTCTTAAATGTGTGTGATTCAAGCAATTTTTTTCCCACATGATCGAGTTGTGTTTCATCCTATTCTTGGTTTGCTCTAAAGATATTTTCCATTTTCAAGTTACTGCCTTTGTTCCCAATAGTTTTCATTTTTTTTTTCCAAAAGTGTACACTTCATGCTAGTTTACAATCTTTTCTAAATCATATTAATTAGACTAGATTGTAAATCAAACCCTGTAGCATCCTGTAGTATCCCTGCTGTATGCATGGATTTGTGTCAACTCATGTGCTTTGCTGTTTCAGCACAAGACCATCTAGCTGCTGATTCAATTAACATCTGATGACAAGATTATCATGAAACCCTACGTTACTTTTCTTTACTAACATAACTAATTCTGTCATTCTAACAGGTAACTTTGTGTATTATTCTTACTTGTCAGGCTTATGTCTTCAAATTCTGCTAAGATTGCAAAAGCACAAAGCGTTCTACCTTCAAAATCTGTTCCGTTGTGGAAAGAAACTGTCTTTACTGGGGGCCTATACGTAAGAGCTCTAACTCTGCTGTTGTATCTGAAAGTCAGGTCTACATTCACAATTTTTTTTTAGGTTATCTGATATACCAATGGTTTTCCATTATTAAAAAAACCCAACAATTAGCTAAAATAGGTGTTTCACATTGCATATTGCCTGGAAAATGTGTACCAACAATTTACAAAACCGAGTTAAAATTATAGCATTTGACTCTACATATATTCAACCTTTTAAAGAACTACTCACTTCATGTGGTGTTCCTCATTTCCTACCTCTTCAAACTTACTTTTCTTATCAAGGACAAATTTAAAGTAGAAATTTAGTATCTCCACTTTTTCCAAACAACTGTCTATTTGCACATGATCCTTCAAGTATCAATGAATCTATTTTTTATGATACTTCTTTATGCAGATACATTTACAGAAACCCATTAATGTCTTTCCCCAACACAGTTTTGGTAATATTAATTTATTCTGGCTTTGGTTTATTTTTTTTAGAAAAATATATGCTTTATTGAGTTGTGCACATAATATCACATTTCCAGCTGTAACAAGAAATTATATTTTTAACAGTTCGAAGCTACAAAAGGAGGCAACAGTGCATATATAACAATACTTGATAATTCTTTTCTTTCCAGAAAGAAAAATATTAGAAGAGACTATACACAGAAGGAGAAAACAAATGTAGAAAAGGGAAGAGAACAAAAAAGAAATAACTAAAACTACTTGTCACTTTCTAAAGTTAAGTAGTTTATACATTTTTTAGGTCAGCAGAAAAAGCTAAAAAGTCCCTCCTGTGCAGAGGCAGAGTAGAGCAAAGACACAGAAATCCATTACTGACAATCATCTAGGGGATTAAGTTCAAACCTCAGTAAATTCAAGGAGCTGGTAATGACTTTTTCTTTTCTTCAAATAACAAAACCCCCATTGTTTACTTTTGTACCTCTACAAAAGTAGTGACCCTTACTTTTCTCTCTTTCTCTTTAAAATGTCTGTTCTTCTTTTTTGCCATATCAGATTATCTCTACATTGACTTATTTGCTCTTTTTTCTTTCCAAAATGGGAAGTGGTATTTGCTTTCTTTAACCTGTATTTTATGAGTTAGTGTTCCATGGAACCATTGGGGTTGTACAGATTTTATTCTTTAGCAAATGAGCTATTGTCTCTTGGTCCTTGGTTAAAGGGCCTTTAGCACCTTCTAAATAGTGGATCTAAATATTTATTCCACCAGTCCTTCTTCACTACATTGTTTCACTCTCCACTTGCTTGCCTAAAATGCAATTTACAGTCCCTTCTTTACAGTGATGCATTTAAATTCTTTTGAGCACCAGCTTTAAAATGCTTCCTTTGTGTTCATATTGCTAACTAGCCAAATATCAGCTAAGTACATGAGCAGTTTACCAAAGGAGAGGCTCCTCAGATAGGAGTAATGGGGCAGGATCTTTCCTTAATTAGAAAATGGCATCTCAAGGACATCTGGATAAATGTAGATCAGGCTGTTTCCCTTGGGACGGGGTTAAGTAGCGGGGGTGGGAAAGTTCCAATGTCTGCAGTGCACATGAGCAGGTCAAGGAATTCACCTCTTGAAGATGATGGCAAGGATGGCAATGGCAGCAATTACCAAGAAGGCTAGACCACCGAGTGCTGAGCCCACGATAAGCGGCAGTCGGTCCTGTACCATCTCCGAGCGCTCCCCTAGCAAGGAAGACACATGCATACACACACAAATGCAGAGGACAGGAACTGTTAGAGTCTCCCCTCTACTCAACTAGCTCTCACCCATAATTCCATCCCTACCAGCCCTTTGCTTCCCAGGCTAGTCCTGGCAGTTCAACAAATGCTTGACTTGGTTATCCCTTTACCCCTCCAGTCACTGTGCTTCTCCAGTGCCTGCCTTCCTTCTTTTGAAAAGCCAGTGCGCCCTCTGAATCCACTTTTCCTTCCCCTGATCCACTGACAGCTGACTAGCCACTTAAGTATAGGCTAGCTCTACACCTGGGCTTTGATCCCATTGTCCCCTATTAATTTAGCTTGTAGATGACATACACGAATACCTTTGATCCAGACCAAAGAGTATCACAAGGTAATATGTTGCTCTCTGCATGAATAGATGGTGATACTGCTGGAAGGCAAGCTTCTGGGTGTATGTCCTGTGTCCCACTTGTCTTTAAGACTTTCACAGAGCATTCAGCTGTAAGATGTCCCGTGATGGCTGGAGACCAAACTACAGCAGTGTATAGTGCTACGTACTGTAACACCCTCCTAAAGAGAGTTCTACTGACACACTCTGCTCCTGCTGGTCAGAGGTGCAGGGGCAACAATCAGTAGGACTGGGGAATATGATGGTAGCATAAATAAGATGCTCTGACAGTATGAAGCTTCTCTGAGTGAACAAATCTTGCATATGCAAAGTATGATATACAGAAATACAAGTTGAGTAGGAGTGTCTGGTTGCAGTCCTCCAGAGGATAAGCTAATACTCTCACAGACACACCCAAGTGAAAGATGGTCACATGCAGATCTGAGTACAAAATGGTAGCACTTACCTCCCATTAAAGTCTGGAAATACATCTTTCCACTGTATGGGCCATAGCCCACTGCTGTTCTAGCTCGTACTTGGAAGGCATAGATCTTGCCTGGGCTCAGATTTGATATGGTGGCCATGTTTGTTTCGCTAGTCAAGGTGAATGAATTATCCTCATCTTCTGCCTGTGAATGTCAGTGACCAGAAAGGAATGTGAGACTTCTGCCCAGCCCGATCACTGTCCTCACCAAGGAATGCTAGTTTCCATGTTGGCCCAATATTATTTGAATCTGTTACAGAGCCTTCCAACCACAACTGCCCTTCCAGACCTGACTTCCTCGCATGCTACTCATTGTTCCTTACTGCTCCTTTTCATTCCCTTGGGCCTGGGCTTCCCACAAAGCTCTGCCAGAGACCCTCAGTCCTGACCTAAACAAGAGTGAGAGACAAAACTACCTTGTCCTGTGGTTCCTTGCTAAGCATATCCATAAAAAATAGAGGAAGCTGCTAGACATTTTATTACAAATAGCAGGCCCTTTTACTGCTAGAAAAACAGTAGCCGTGGACAATCCTGCAAAAACGGTTATGTGAAAGATCAAGAATATGGAATGGGAGCTTGTCTGAACAGCCCTATGTACTTCTTCCCCTCAAATCAGTTGGATTAGGAGTCATGAAAGATGTAAATGGAGAACAACTTTGTATTTGGCACCCTGTAATTCCAGCACATAAACAGGTAACTCATATCCACCACTTAAGTGAATGAAAGAGTGCATTCCTCCTCCCAGAATTTCTTAGAGATGTCTGTCCAGGCACAAATGGGGACACAGGACTTCCCTCCACAAACACAAAACAGAATGTTGCAGTGTGTCCAATTCCAACATACGCATTTGGAAACTTAAGCCCCTTCCACTGTTACTTGTGTTAGCTGGTGCTAAACTTACTAGGTTGTTAGCCACAGCTTTTTAGCTTAGCTATCTTCTCTTTTTTTATTTGCATTGCCCCTAGATCATTCCAAGTTGGGAATGCAAATGGACTGAGGTTAGATGAAGCGTGCATTTTTCTCCACCTTACCCATCCTGATCCAGGGGTGCATCTCCCAGACACAAGATTTCCCTGTTCTCTTTTGCGTAATAACTATACAACAATCAGCACTGCATCACTTTCTGCTCACCTTGTCAAAGTAGCGTAGCTGGTAATCCAGGATGATGCCATTGGGCTGGTCTGGCTGAGGCCATGACAGTGTGATGCTATTGGTAGTACGACTCACCTGATGCATCATAGGGACTGCAGAGGGGACTGGAATAGAAGAGAGGAAGGAGAGATTGCAAACGGATAAGCTTAACAATGAACTATAATTGAATATTCATTATGATGAGTTAATAAGTTAGGTCAGCTCTTCCTGTAATCTCCCTTAATTTCCATTATGATCTACTTTATAAAATAACCAGAATAAATCCAGGCACAATTCTACTCTGCTGGGAGATACAGTCACTGACAACTTAGACAGAAAGAAAACAAAGAAATCCACATCCAACTGATCATGTACAAGAATTATGAAATTATCTATGTTATTGCTGGAACATTATTCTGATCTTCAAATTTGCAAATTTTACATGCAAGATGACAAGGTGTTCAGTGCCACTGCCTTGTTCTAGGATCACGCTTGGACAAACAATGTGATAGTGGTCAGAGCAAACACAGAGCACACTACGTCTCTTCTGCTTCTCCCCCAGAGTATAATTCCTTTCCTGGGGAAAAAATCAAGTATGGGCTATCAGAGTAATGGAGGCTTTTCACTACCAGATCACAGTTGCAAATCAAGATGGAGGCAGATGAGAACACTGATGTGTTAAGGAACAGACTTTGAAGCATTCCTCAGTTCAGTGGTCCCAGTTCAGTTGCAGATCATAGAGAACGAAAGCATCTCAGTTTCACAGCCTGATATGCAGCCTTGTGCTCAGACTAGCTCCTGGATCTCAGGCCAATCCCCGTCAGGATTGTTGCCCAGATGTCAAAACTACCACTGTATTTGAGACTCTCAGTCCCTCTAGGCCACTGAACCACAGAAGTCCAGTCTGAATGGGCTTCTAACTAGCACTACTGTCTGGAACCACAACCTAAAGGTAACTGTTAAGTGTGCATGTACAGTTTTTCTGCCTGTTCTTAAATAGCTTGCTCAGTTTCTGTCTTTTGGTGAACAGGCCAGCCTGGTATACTACCCAGATGGAACTGTTAGCTCTCTTGATTCCATTATGATATTAAGTGCTTATAGTCTGTGTCAGATATTAATTAATGTGGGAAAATGTCAACTTCCCTTTATGTAGAAAGCAATGATCTGGACATCAAACACAAAAGAGGGCTTTGGAAGCATGAATCTAAACCAGAAAGCAAGCAGCAACTTGTGTCTACCAATTCTGGAAATCTTTTGATTGCCTATTCTAAAAGTCTGAAGTTCAGTTCAAGACTTTGAGACTTGTGTAATTGCCATTACTTCTCACTAACCTGAAATTCATTAAATCAGTAGGAAGGAAACAAAATATTATCTTGAAGATAATATGATTAATGATTCAAACACTGCTCACTGAACTAAAATTAGATTACAATAAGAAACAATCCAAGCTACTATTTGGGGTAGTTTTGCTTTTCATTTTTTTGTCCTCCTGAGACAACAAAGGTACAGAACATCTATTTAATAGCAGGCCCTTTCCTGAAGTAGTTAGTTCTTCTAAAAAATGTCCCCAGAGCTGGATGATCCTCAGAAGGGAGATGAATGGTTGTTAAAGCCACTTGCATGTGAAGCTTTCTGGAGAATGAAAATCCACTTCTACAGAAAACATCCGTGAATTTATACACACACACGCTCTCCAGGTTCATGCAAAAGCTAAAAGAATATGAGTTTCTTGTAAGGAAGAGATTTCCAAGCAAAAATTTTAGGATAATTGGAAGAGGATCTTTCAGCCTGCCAGCTGTCTGTCCACAAAGCTCTTCTCAAGTTTTGCTTTCTCTCTGCAAGCAAAATGTCATGTTGCCAAGAAAACTCCAGGTAGGCAGCTAGGGAACCCTCATTTTCCTAATGGAAGTAACATTTTCAGCAACATTTAAATTTTCCAGAAACAGCATGCCAATGAAAAGCTGCCACCTAACTCCACTGGTTTTACACAATAGACATAAACTTTCTTGATATGAGGAATGAAGCAGAGACATTTGGCAAATGATCAAAAACTGCAGAATAGCATTTTCTTCCCTCATTAGTTGTGAAAAAGATAAAAGGTTTGTTTTTAATAACAAGATAAAATTATTCTGAAAGACATAATTCAAATGGGCTTCAAACAGCTCAGGCAAGTGGGAACCAGTTAAAAATGTAAATGAAACAAAAATGTAAGAGTATAAACAATAAAATGCTTTCTCTCATCCTTACTCCTTTTATTTTTTACAATTGCTTGTCTTTCAAACAAGATTGCACAACTACTTCACCTGCTAATGACAATGTCAAGACAAGGATGGAAGACAGCAGCAATTAACCAAGACCATATGTAGCATTTGAGACATAAACGAATAACACTGTATGCAAATGATAATGTGAGGAGAATAGAATAATTGGTGAGTTAACATTTGATGAAGACAGATTTCACTACATTTTAATGTTGTGAAAAATTTAACTTCCTTCTGATGGGTCATAAAGCATACACAGGGAGAGGTGCAAACCTAAATACACAGCTATCATGTCAGGGAAGAGCCCACTTCCTTCTAGTTTCAAATGAAGATTTTGCAGAATGATCAAAGTTAAATCTCCCCTCCATTCCTGCCCTTCCATCTCTTTTCATTCCTCTCCTTCCCACATCCATCAGTTATTCTTGCCACCCCTCTCATTTCTTCCCAATCCACAATTTTTCCCCTACCTGGAAGGAATAGTCAAAGTCAGCTAGGGATATTTGACCTGTAATTTAGTTAAAACATATCTATTCTGATGCTAATATGTTCTATGAATTTTCAGCTACCCATCAACAGGTTATGTTTTGCCAAGGGTACAAAGACCTGAGCTGGCACTGTGCATAGTACATTTAGGCACAGCAAAATCTGCACCAGAACAATGATGATAAATGCTACTCTACTCAGATGGGCAGTATGCAGAAGCAGGTTAAAGCTAGTGGAATGAGAAATATTGGGAAACATAAGCAAAATATCACTGGAGTAGCTTTGCCCAGAATTACACTGTGTATATCTCTTAACCATGCGCCGCAGCATTTTAGAATGCCCCTATTATCCAGGTATGTCCATCACTCAGGGTAACTGGGGGGTGGTGGGGATGCCTATGATAACGTAGTCTGCTGTATTAAAAATAGTCATTTTGGTGATATGTACCTAATAAGCAGATACTACTTAAGGCAAAAGCCTAAACGAGTAAAAATGCTCAGTATTAAAAATAGCTATGAATCAATGCAAGACAGGTTGGCTTTAATCTACCTCTCTGAGACAGAGTTCAGATTTTGATACATGTGTTTGCCTCTCTTTTAAGGAGAAAACTTATGAAATGCTGGCCAGGGAGCTCTCCCACCACTTCAAGTAAAAAAGATATCTATATTTCTCCTTTGAAAAATTTCATACTAAGGTAACGTGAATACTAATACTAAGGTGATGCAAAACATATTTGTGGGTGGACTAAGTACATATTTCCCATCATTAGTGTATGATAAAGTTACTCTCCCAGTGTTAATAAATTAGGAAATATAAAGCTCAAGGTTTTATGTCTTAACACAACATCCAAATTACCCTACCTCTGCTGCCACAGAAGTGCTAGATGAGTATTTTCCTTTGTATGCATGCCGACTATTAAGAACGTTTATAACAGAACATTGCTTTCAAAGCTTGTTTCATGTATATAAGTGTCCAGTTCTATGTTGATTTGCCACTTTTATTCATTTTGCTCTTTTCACATGGGGTTTATAAATGAAGACATGCTAGGTCTGCGTCTCATGACAGCTGAAATCACAGGGCCTGATTCAATCCAATCTGGGAAGTTGGACTAGATAATGGTTGTAGGTCCCTTCCAATTGGACTATTCTATTCTGTTCTATTCTATTCTATTCTATATTTATTCCATTATGAGTGCAGACAACATGTGAGATCAGACCTCTAAGGAAGATGGAAAAAGGACTGCTTTTTGTATACTATTTATAAAATAGCAAATGTATGGAAAATTCTTGCACATATAAAACGTAATCAAAGAGAAATACAGCGCCCAGATTCTATTTTTGGTGGGCTGTCAGTTGCAACTCTTCTACGTGGCAGGACAAATTTTTCTTGTTAGCACACAGGGGTGGAAGTAAGATATTTTGAGTACCTTGAAAATGCTACATTCTCTGAGTTATTAATGTTTGACACGTTTCTGCTGTTTTCTAATAAAGCTGATGTCCTTGACTGTAGTATCTGCTCAGACGAACAACATGTGCCTGCAAGCCTAAAAATCTACCTAAATCAACATGTAAGGAAGGAATGTGAAGGAAGTGCAGGCTAGTATAACGGTACATGGTGATCCCCACTTATGCAGACAGAGCACAGCCAAGTGCCATTCTCAGTAGACCATGAACATCTCTGGCATGTGACACTCAGTCCATATTCCACACAGATACCCATGACAGGCAGCTGAATCCCATCCCCAGTCAATACAATCAGTGGAACCTAATGAGCAGTGGAGCAACTCAGTTGCCCATACATTTGAGAGGCCCCTGGCAACCATTCTCTCTGTCATCCAAATGGCATTCCAGTAGGTGCTGGGTCTTCCACTGTTCCTATGTCCTATCTGCCTACGTCCTCATGGAGAACACAGCATGGGCTTTAAGCACTGTCTCCCATAATATCCTCACAGACAACCTGATGAAGTATGGGGCGGGTGAGCAGACAGTGAGGTTAATTGAAAACTGCCTGAACAACTGAGCCCAGAGGGTGGTGACCACTGGAATGAAGTCTAGATGGAGGCCAGCGCCTAGCGGTGTACCCCAGGGGTCAATACTGGGTCCAATACTGTTCAACATCTTCACTAATGACATGGTTGATGGGGCAGAGCGTACCCTCAGCAAGTTTGCTGATGATACAAAACTGGGAGGAGAGGCTGATACACCAGTGGGCTGCGCTGCCATCCAGAGGGATCGACAGGCTGCAGAAATGGGCTGACTGGATCCTCACGAAGTTCAACAAAGGGAAGTGCAGAGTCCTGCACCTGGGCAGGAATAATCCCATGAACCAGTGGTGTTCTGGGGGTGCTGGGGGTGACCACCTGGCAAGCAGCTTAGCAGAAAGCGTCCTGGTGGACACCAAGTTGAACAGGAGCCAGCAATGTGTCCTTGTGGCAAAGAAGGCTAATGGTATCCTGGGCTGCATTAGGAGGAGTGTTGCCAGCAGGTCAAGGGGGGTGATCCTTCCCCTCTACTCAGCTCTGGTGAGGCCATGTGTGGAGTCCTGTGTCCGTTTCTGGGCTCCCCAGTACAAGAGAGACCTGGACATATTGGAGAGAATCCAGCAAACGGCCACAAAGATGATTAAGGCAATGGAGCATCTCTCACAGGAGGAGAGGCTGAGAGAGCTGGGACTGTTCAGCCTGGAGAAGAGAAGGCTTCCAGGGATCTCATGAATGTGCACAAATACTTGAAGGGAGGATGCAAAGAGGACAGAGAAGGGCTCTTTTCAGTGGTGCCCAGTGACAGGCCCAGAGGTGATGGGCACAAACTGAAACACAGGAGGTTCCTTCTGAACACAAGGAAACACTTTTTACCATGAGGGTGACGGAGCACTGGAGAAGGTTACCCAGAGGGGTTGTGGAGTCTCCCTCCTTGGAGAAATTCAAAAGTGGTCTGGACGTAGTCCTGGGCAACCTGCTCAAGGTGACCCTGCTTGAGCAGGGGGGGTTGGAGAAGATGTCCTCCAGAGAGGTCTCTTCCAAGTTCAGCTATCTTCTGATTCTGACCAGACAGCTGAATCACTCAGCAGTACTGACTAGAGATCCATGGACTATAACAGGACTTCAGACAACTGGCTCACAGGTCATCACTTAATTGGGTTTCAAACTAAACCCTGTGAGGGTCTCTGTGTTCTTTCTAGTTATTTATGGGTTTTCTTCCCCTTCTGAAAGCATCCAGTGTCTCATTCATTATATTTCATATGGTTTGATCAGCCTCAGCTATGCCTCTGATGTTCTCTAATATGCCTCCATATTCTCTAATACTAGCCCCAAATCTACCACTCTCACATTCTTATTTCTCCTTCATCACCTCTTCAGGTATCCTATGATCCTCACATTCTAAGCAAATGGCATGAAGACCCTAGCTTTCTTCCACACATCTTCCCACATATCATATTCAAGGACGATCAGTCTGAATACAGCATGGAAATTCCCTTCTTTATGTGTTTAATATCTTATCTTGATTTTGAGATTGTCCTATGTCTTTTCCACAGACTCCAGTTTAGTTCCGACCCCTTTCTCTAAATACCTGAAAATACTTTAAAAGTATCTTGGGTTTTCTTCTATCATAACCTTGTACTTTACTTCCTGTGGATGGAAAGTGCTTTAGAAAGCCAAATTACTTAGTTATTTTCACTTCCCTTACCTCTATTATTACTACTTTTTGTGTATGGGTTCCACTCATTCCTAATAAACAGGACAAAATCCTTTACACCACAAGGTGCCACATTTTACTATGCACCTCCTATTTCTACTTGCTGAAAAAGTTTGTCTTCATTTAAACAGTTGCTGAAACCTGAAATGTGAAAACAAGCACATTTATTCTCTGCCCGTGCTGCAGAGATAGGGCATAGTAAAGAGAGAAACTGGAAGTTTCTTTTTGTCGAGCGACCACAGAAATTTTTATTAAGTCCCAGACATAACTGGGCAAATCTGCTGAAGATGGCAAAGTTGACAAATGTCACTAAGGGAAAAATTAAACCTTAAGAGTATTTTTGTTGTCCCTATGTAAGAAGAAAACAATAAAAAAAAATTAAATTCTTAGGGACCTTTGGTGAGTGCTCAGAGTTGGCAATTAGATTGTAAATAAACAAACAGCTTGTTACTTTGAAACTTAATGTAGTTCATTCAGAGGATAACAAACACAGAGCTCACACTCCACTTGCTTCACCTGCTGGTTTTAGCCTGGCAAAACACAGTAGTATGTAGCTTTTGACAGCTCTCTTTTTATTCCTTTCCTGTTTTGATCAAGAAAACGCCTCGTCTGTGTCCCTGCTCTTGCCAACTAAGTCTACTAGACTCTTGTCTCTCTTTGGAAAAGCAAACATCTTCAAGCAACTCATCCATTTCCCTTCATAATCTCATAATCATACTTAGCATTTAATTCTTTTCCTCTTCTCACACTATTTCACCTGAATATCTTCTGTCAGGTCCTCTTAAATTTCCTGGCACTACCCATAACTGTCCTTGTCCCCATTCAGCCTCTTACACAAGCCTTCAGTCTGTCTAGCTTCCATTTCTGCAGTTCTACAGATTTTTGGTACTGCCAGGTCCCACTGCTCTGAATCCAACTGATGTAGAAGGCTTCTACATATCTTTTCACAGGTACAAGGCAACCTGGTCACATAACCTTTATCCTCGCATATCTCCATTATCTCTCATAATGTCTGGATTCAGTTTAAAAGAAGAATCTACTTGCTTTTAAAAGTCTGCATATATTTGCTCCAACATTTGGGTCTCTGCTGTCTTTCTCTCTTCCTCTTCATTCTAGGTATGTAACAACTGCCTGAATGAATAAGTTCAATAGCATGTCTCTGGCAACAGATATTACCACATGCTTCAGTGGAAGGTGTAGGAAAAAAAATGGACAGGTACCTATAGCTGTGCACAGAGAACGTTTTTTCACAATCCTTTAAAGGAGAACCTCACTTCTGTCCTGACACATGAGAAGAGATATTTGTTTAGCCTGATAAGTACACCTGAATATGTTAAAATAATAATTAAAATTTTAGTCAGTTTAATTTTTTTTTTTTTTAATAATATGGTTGGATTTTAAGTTCTTTGCTTTCTTTGTGTCAGGTTCCCCTCTGTAAAGAAGCGTAACTCCACTACAATTACACAATAGTCTTTCTTCATGCAGTTCATGCTGTCTGGAACAGCCTCCCAACATCTTTCTATATATCCTGACAGTTCTTTAGGTATTCACCCTCAGCACTTCAAACCTGAGGTGAAAGCAATTGCCTTCTCTCTTGTCTCATCTATGGACAGTTTTTCCTTCTGGTAATTTGCATATCATATTTGCATGTCATACTATTACTATCTAAGCAGGTTTTATTATTACCATCCAAACAGGTTTCAGATGCTTTTTGCTATAGAAGGTTAAGTCTTACTACATCAAAGGAAGTTTTTCAGTGCTAGCCCTTCTTATTCTGTCTTCAGACACATAGTCACTGAAGAGTAGGAACATCATAATCAGACTACCACAGAAAAACATGATTGTATAACCAAAGGGCTAGCAGACTGTTAGGGATAAGCAAACTCTCAGATGAACAGTGTTTTGGAGACAAAGATGAAGAGCAAATAGCTAGCAGGGGAAAAAGAAAAGTAGAACTGTTCCAGCACAGAATATTGCCCAAGACACCCTTAACAAAGG
Source organism: Haliaeetus leucocephalus (assembly GCF_000737465.1). Taxonomy (NCBI): domain Eukaryota; kingdom Metazoa; phylum Chordata; class Aves; order Accipitriformes; family Accipitridae; genus Haliaeetus; species Haliaeetus leucocephalus. The sequence continues at coordinate 24,434,071 of NW_010972664.1, forward strand.
GGCAGAGGGTGGGGAGAAGGACTTTTTGGATCAGCAACTGGAAGAAGCAAGCTAACTCTGACTGATGTATGAGTAAGCAGAATATTCAGAAACTGCCAGGGCTGGAGGGTCTTTCTTTGGTCACCTTTAATTCAACAGAGAGAAAATTTTTGCTATGGCCATTTATTCTGAAAGCTTATCTTTCTCCAGTTCGCTTTTTTTACACCTGTCGTGGTTTAAGCCCAGCCATCAACTAGGCACCACACAGCTGCTCGCTCACTCCCCTGCCCTCCACCAAGTGGGATAGGGGAGAGAATTGGGAGAGGGGGAAAAAAAAAAGGTAAAACTCATGGGTTGAGATAAGAACTATTTAATAATTAAAGTAAAATAAAATGTAATACTAACAGTAATAATAATAAACTATAATAATAATTGTAATGAAAAGGAATGAAATAAAATAAAATAAAATAAAATAAAGGAGAAAAGAAAAACAAGAAAAGACAAGTGATGCACAATACAATTGCTCACGACCTACTGACCGATGCCTGAGCAGTGATCTGCCCCTCCTGGCCATCTCCCCCTGGTTTATATACTAAGCATGACATTCTATGGCATGGAATATCCCTTTGGCTAGTTCAGGTCAGCTGTCCCGGCCATGCTCCCTCCCAGCTTCTTGTGCACCTGCTTGTTAGCAGACCGTGGGGAACTGAAAAATCCTGAACTTAGGGTAAGCATACTTAGCAACAACTAAACCATCAGTGTGTTATCAATATTATTCTCACACTAAATCCAAAACACACTGTATCAGCTATTGAGAAGAAAATTAACTCTATCCCAGCCAAAACCAGAACAATACTCTTCATACCTTCCTCTCCCCTCCTTCTCTTTCAGAACATAAGATCCTGAAATGTCCATCTCTGCTTGTATAATAATAATAGTAATAATAATAATTGTTATAATAACACAACAACAACAATAAGCCATGCTAAAGTGAAAAGCTGCTGAAGGGATTGAAGGGAGGGGGGTATGGATGAGACAGGCCATGTGATGGAGGAAGCAGGGCCTTGTTAGTATGAGCTGTCACTATGAATCGAGGGCAGCTCATCTCAAGCTCACTTCCAACGATCTTGAGGAAGAGCAAGGGAAAAAAACCCAAACACACAAAGAAGCCATTCAGTACACACTGCTGTTTAAGTTGGCCTCCCCTGGAACTGTTTCAGTGCACGAGAGGCACCTTAAAGAGAGACACCCAACACACCCAGAGACAGCAAGAGACACCTGGAGGAACAGGAGTGGTCAGAAAAGCCAAACAGAAGCAAAAGAAGAGGGTAGATTTGGTGATTCCAGGCAGGAGTAGGAAGCAGCTACTCAATTAAATTACCTCAGATATAGATGAAGAAGGCTGAGATGAGAAGCACAAAGAAAGAGAATTCTTTAGGATGTTAACAGAACACCCACCTCTCTCCAGGAGAAGCCAAAGGAACTGCCTGCAATTACCATACAAATTACTCAGCTACATCTTTTACTGTAAACAAAAACTGATCACCCACTTGCAGCCAGCCTCTTAAGGGGACCAGGTATCCTATACATGCTCTGCTACTCAATGCCTGTCAGGTAACATTTCAAAGGGAAGAAACTGATGTTGTCAAACCCCTGGCACCGGCTAACAGTAGGAAATTACTTGGGGTGTATATATATTCCCTTCCTCTCCATAGCACAGAAGCAGAAATGACAAGATGTGATTTAACCAAGAGCATGATGTCACATCTGGTTTTGCAGCATTTCTCCTGAGCTTTACTGAAGCCTGGTTTTGCAGGGATTTCCACAACTACAGTGTGGAATCTCATTAGGGATTTGTTTGAGTTTAACATTTACACATCTCTAAATGTTTATAGACATTTGCTCTCACTCAGTTCAAATTGTTCCCCCTTTCTCCTCCTCCTCACATTACTCTTCATTATATCCTCTTAAACAAGCTGTGTACAATTCCTCTCCATACTAGCTTATACATGCTTGTAAAGAACAACATATGCCCAGTTTCTTATTGTTGACATTTAGCAGAACTGTATGCCTGTATGCATGTGGCTCTCTCCAGTTCCAGTCCTCGTATATGGTATTTACAGAAAATCAGAATTTGCTTGATGCTGTTCTCCATTTTCCTCCATATATATAAGCCTTCTGTATGCTATCCATCAGTCTGACCTACTCTTCAACTCTTTAATCTCTCCCCTTCCTTTGAATGCCCACACAAACCATTAGTATTTCAGTTTAGTGAACCCTGTGGTTTACTTCCTAGTTACAAGGATCACAGCACCTTTGATAGAACTGTACAAGTGTGGCAGGTTCACCCGCCCTGATAAAGACTGAAAGTTCTCAACCACTGAAAGGAAAAGGCTAAACTAGAAGCTGTGGTTTGGGGGTCGAGCTGCCCAGCCCATGTGGAGTCACGTACACAGAGTGCCCCCAAGTCACGCACTCCAGCTACCTCAGCCTGCCAGAAGCACCTCATCCAATGCATCATCTCGGTTAAGAGAAGTTTCTAGACCCCTGACCACATACGACCATGAGCCCCGACCTGACCTAGGGTATAAATGGAGCCAGCCAGGAGACCCCTTTGAGCCAGTCTTCCTCAGAGCAGTGGATCTGCAGTCAGAGACTCTCCCCTTAGATCAGGACACCATCTAAGTAAACTTTCCGGGATTCAGTGCCTTGCCTTATTGGTGATACAAGCATTTTGAGTCATCATTCTAAGCTTAGATTTCGTTACAGTTCATGCAGTGATAGTTCCCAACTGACATCCTGAACATGTAAATAAGTTGTGTTTGTCGCAGCATTTACCACCTAATATTCCTGTTCAATCTGGCTGTTATATCTCAATACCACATAACATTCCTGTTTAATTTGACTGTTGCATTTTGAAATCATCAAAGAAAGTTAACTTTTGAAACATATCGCTGTTGGCCTAGTGTTTCTGCAACAACACCACATTTTAATATTTCTGCCATGTAACAAGCAAAAAAAAAATCTTTGTTTCCTATTGACAGGAGAATAATATTCCAAGACCACTTATCAGAACAGCAAACTTGAAAAGGCACGAACAAGGTAGAAGAAAATACATGGCATGCAGAAGAACCCAGAGCAGTTTCAGTAAACTGTAGTTTTCATATCCTTTTATAACCCACAGGACTGCACAGCATTAACACATCCCATCCCAGGGTCACATATATTTAGATGATGAGTAAATATCATTGTATACATTCTTTCTTGTCATACAGCGCCCACCTGTATCTTTAACTGTATCTTCATCATTAGACAGTACCTACCTGTCTCTCTATTTTCCAATTCCTTACTTTGATATGCAGCAAGGCAAAGGTGGACATATTTGATGAAACACTCAGTACCACTTGTTAAAGTGCACTAGAGTATGAACTGAAATGAGGAGAATGGAAGGTGGTGTATGGCAACAAGAAAGGATGGAAAAACAGAGTATGTCAAAACATAGACAAAAAAGAAAAGTGAACAGGTGAAAAATGCTAGAAAGACTGACTGAAGTATAAGAAGATGAAATGGAGAAGAGTAGGAGATAGAGAAGGTGAAGAGGAAATGAAGAAACGCTCTCTAAGACCTGCTGTGGCAAGCTGACGCTCACAACATCCCCGTCAAACCCCGACAGAGTCCCCTGTCTTGCACAGTGAAGCAACACGCTTGGTCTGACCCACAGAACCACATCTCCCGTTGCCTTCTTCTCTGGGGCAGCATCCGCCCCAACAACTCTTCTCCATATACAACCACATCAGCTGCTAAACTCAGTTTTTCTGTCAAGAGGGAAGAAAGGAAAGCCCATTCAGAGAAAGCAGGAATGAGAAGGGCAGAAGCGAAATCATGGAACTAGCAGGGCAAGATGAAAAAGGGCACAACACACAAGTAAGAAGACAAAGCTCTAGGATTCAAAAGATAAAAGCAAATCAAATGAGAGACAGAACTGGAAACTTTGGGACTCACACGCAGGGATCTCCTCACCTGACTGGCTGGTGCTAACATTGATGGTGGCATAGTGGGGTGCTTCTGAACTCAATTCAGTCACCAAGTTGACAGCCTGGATCTCAAAGGTGTACTGCACACGGGCCAAGAGGTTGGAGACTTGCACACGACTTTCTGTCAGGCCCACTTGGCGTGGTTCAAATTGTACGCTGTCCCCACAGCGCACACATGGCCCTGAGGACCCTGCTGGGCATACTTTGCAGATGACATTGAAGAAAACATCCTTGCGGCCACCCAGGTCCTTGGGGAGGCGCCAGGTCAGGAGCACATTGGAGCCAACAATTTCATAGCTAAGGTCACGGGGAGCAGACGGGATGCCTAGAAGACAGAAGATCAAAATCCCATGAAAGAATGGGAAAGAGGTGGAGGAGGGCAGAAGACAAAGAAGGGGGAAAAGAACAGGAGAACAAGTTGATTTTTCTTCTTATTCTTACTCTTCTCTAGTTGTTTCTCTGAACAAGGCTAAGAAAAATATATTTTTTGATACATCAAACATATACTTACATACAGAAAGGAGCAACTGTACTAGTACATTTTAGAGAAACAAAATTAACAGGAAGGGTCTTTGTTTCAAGGGTGCGACTTTTACTTTTCCCTAAAAGAACAGCCAGTGTTTAGGGAAATTCCAAGCCTTTGAAATTTTAAACTTTGCACAAACTTAGTAAAGATTTGTCTCTACTGAGACCTCTAATTCTCTCCTTTGGCACCCAATATCTCTGAACTCTCTCAGACTTCACTTAGCCTGTTCCATCTATTGCAGGAACTGAACATCAGTTTCCCTATGATTATTTCTGTTGCCAGCCAGATTCCCGAATGGCATCGGGAGTAACGTGACAGCTGATAAACTGCCCATTCTGTGCATCCAACACTTCCCCTACTGGCACAGAGACAGTGAAGAGAAGGAAGAAAATGCAGAGGATGAGAAGATGGCATGGGGATGAGAATGGGACAAGATACTGGAGCCAGAAAATGAAAAGCTCAGGCAGGTGAAAATAAGCAGCAGTGTTGCACTGCTAAAGCTGGGCATGGGCACAAAGCAAGACTGGAAGGGCAGGGACAGAAAGGCTGAGCTCAGTAACAGGGAGGGGCAAGGGAAACATGATTTACAGAACATTTCCCTCCAAAGGCCATAATGAAATCCAAGAATCTTCATTCTCATCATTACTCTATTGGGAAGAAATATCAATGAAAACTAAGGGCAAAGCCTTTTCTCTAACACTGATCAGTAGTATAAAGGATGACACCATCAATTAGTACAGGTGGATGAAGTCTTTTTGGGGGATCTCTCTGGCTGCAATCTAATTCATTGCTAGAGCATTTGAGTATTTCCAATAGCTGTATTTCCCTGGGGACTCACATTTCCAGTATTGTTAAAAAAAAAAAATTATGCTGGAAATTTGCACACAGAAGACTGTTTAAAAATGTATTACTGACAAGATGAAGCATTTGTACATCAGGGAATGTCAGAATTAAATTTTCTTTTGTGATCTTAACTGGGCCACTCAGCATTTGCATTGTGTAATATTTAATTGCATGATCACATATTAGTTTTCCCTGAGGATTCTTATCACAGTCAATGCAAAGGATAGATAACTGCTCAGGAAAAATAATCCCTGTGAGGTAAAGATTGCTTGATGCTGCTGAAGCTGGATTCTGTGCAGTATAGGAAGCAAAGGATTACAGAAAAAAAACACAATCACATTTCCTAATTTCTGAGTGTTTAACTTCAGAGCCATAAAGTGTTTGCAAGATGCTTTAGAAAGTTAATTTTTTTCCCTGTCACTTCCACAAAGTTTAAGGGTGATGTTTGATATATTTTTTAAACTATATTTTTGAGTGCTAATCAATAACTTTATTTCATTTTCTGCATCTAATTATTCTTTCTTGACCTATTAATATTCATAACCAATGACTGTGAAAAGTCAAAACTGATGAGAACCATAGAGAAGCCAATGAAAAAATGAATTATTTTTCCGTAAATAAAATTTCCAGAATTTTAATTCTATGCAGTAAATATGGTCTTCACACTTTCAGTGATAAAGGGAAGAAAATACTGGTCAACTCCTTCAATGAACAATGTTTACCCTCTGTATGAAATGAGTTTAGCATTTCATGAGAAATTAGTATATTACTATTAAAAGTTGTACCTTATGCACATTTGCAATGGACTTATTTAAGGTTGCAGGAGTTATCTAAAATTTGACATTTTTCATTTCTGAGCAGCTAGTATTGCAACACCCCAGTATTCTCAAATCATAGTTTCACCAATGCATCAACATTGTAAAAAGCATGTGGGTACACTTCTGCCTTCTCATTTACATTCAGTGAGTGGATATACGCTGTAGTCAACCGGAGGAGCAAAGCGAAGTTTTGGGTTATTTCAGAGGTCATGAGAAGAGGTGAATTGCAACTCCCCTGAATCACTCAGGCAAGTTCTCTCTCATTAGCTGCCCTTCTTGCTTTCAAACACTCCATCCAAATACTTACCAGTGCAGGGAGCATCAGAATTGTCCGAAGCAGATCGATAGTAGCGGTTCTGACACACACATTCACTGGAACCTGGCAGTGGAGCGTGGCTGTGGGCAGGGCATAGATAGCAGGGGTCATCTCCCACAGATACTTTAAAGAAACCAAGGGGACAGGCTAAGAGGAGGAAAATGAGAGAGGCAAAAGCAGGAAACTCATTAATTCAGATTCCAGAAACAATGCAGTCTTATTTACATTTAACTCAGGCTGCTGCTGCAGGGAGAAATTATTACATATAGTATCTACTAGTGGTTTTGCTGCTTTATGGAGCATGTATAGTTGAAGTTGCAATTTCAAAACAGTTTATTTTATTCTATACAATAGGTGCTTAAATTGATTCATTGGCAGATGAAAGAGAACCAGTCCAGAGACAGCTCTGGCCATCTGAAATAATTGTCTTCTCATTACTCACTCAAAGAGCTTTAGTGTTGGAGGAGCCAAAGAGCATAGTCATGTGATCTGTCTGGAAATAGCCTTAGCAGTTACAGGTATCATCCACACCTCCTCCTCCCCACCCAATACAGCTACCAAAATGGATTTTTTATGCTGTCTTCAACAGTTTCATTGCTTAAAGTAATTTAAGCTACCATAGTTGATTTAGCATCAAAATTAGGAGCAGGCGCTCAGATTGGCAGACCTATTGTTTCCCTGTAGGTCTGGAAACTTCCCAGTAATGGATAAAAGCCTCCTGATTTAGTCAAATTTAATCTGCAAATGCACAGGAACATGCCTATGCAAAAAACTGAAACAAGGACGGAAATCCATCCTACAGGGAAAGAAAATGAAAAAAATAATAATTTATTAACAATATGGGAGTACGGCAAATTCTAGGTTTGGCAAAGATGCTATGATGAACTACATAACAGAAGGTGCTTGGATCTTACACTGAAGTGCTAGGATAAAGCTTTTACAATTTTTATGGCAGTTTTATGTAAGTTTTCTAAAGCTGATTTTCTATATAAATAGATACAGCTCTTATTTTACAGACTAACAAGCTCAGGTGAAAGTTCATTTGTGGACTGACATTGGTTAGTTAACTTCACAATAAAGAGCATTTACAGGGAAGGGGAAACTTTCAGATAGACCCCAGATGAGCATTTGCTGTCGAAAGACACAAGGAACACACTTAAGTGAAGAACTGCCCTAGTGATTACCATAAGCAGAACATTCCAAAGGATTGTGGGTAGCAAAAAGTTATGTAAAGAAAGAAAAATGTGTAAGAGAAGAATATTGTATACAGGTGTTAATACAAAATTAGAGCATCTAATGAATGTTCTGAAACAGAACGCCACACCAGAAGCTGCAGAATTAGCCCATCTGGTTATTACTTACTGTACTTACAGGCTTCCACCTCCAATAACAATTATTTGGAAATGTTTCTAACCCACATCGGTGCTGAGTGGCCATTGATGCATCTTTCTTAACAAATAAACAACTTCAGAAAAACAGAGTAGCTTGCTTATCTAACCCTCTTCTCATATGTGTTCAATTGCCTTTGCTTTGGGTTTTGAAAGCCCATTGTAGAATTTTTGATGTATACTGTGGGACTGCAGGTATGCAAACCTTAACAGAGCTGAAAAGGTTACAGCCGCAGTCCAGACGTAACAGCCAATAACATCTGTGGAGTCTCATCAGCTTTATGCCTGTTATATTACTTCATCCTCTCTGTCAGAAGTCTTCTTGGCTGCAGAGTAACCTCCACATGTACTGTGATAAGAGTGGTAAGTCCTGGAACAGTTCAGACCATAAAAGGGACTTCAATAACTCTGAATGATAGCTATTAGATAGGAGAACACTGATTCTTCCCAGCACTCAGAAAATTACAACATGCAGTATGTGATACATTGCCATATGGAAAGGAATGGGGAAGAATAGATTGTAATTTTGCATATGATGGATGATGGTAAGGAAAGAGCAACTGCCTTTGCCTTCAGGCCTTTATCCAGCAGAAAAATCAAATTATTCTCATATAGAAAGATCTGTCCCTATGTTCCTACGGACAAAAAGTAAGTAAAATTTTGTCCACTTTATGAATTGTATCCCTTTCATTCAGTTTAAGGATCTGCTAACAGCCACAGATGTAGAATATAATTTTCACATTTCTTGGCAAATACACCTGTACTGAAACTATGAGTATTATGAATGGGAAGTTCTCATCCACCTCAGTGCACAGTCATTCAACCAAAATTTACCACTTTCAGGGATCTTCCTTTATCTATTTAAGAATAAATTTAAGAATGCTGAACTGAATGTGAATGTCTTTATTTCCTTACAAGTCATTTTATCTCATCTAGTTTTTCTTGCATTGAACGCCGTCTGAAGCTTTTGTCAAGGCTTAGAACTAATGGCACATTCGTTCCACTTGTCAAGGTAGACCCTGGAGAATGGTTCTTTTTCTTCATTCAGTTATACAGACCCTGACATGAAGTGCGACAATGACCTTGCTGCTAGTCACAACAGTGAAAATGAACAGGTAATGATAATGCCTGCAGTCTATGTGATGCTAAAAGGAAATCTACAGAGGATACAGACTTTACCCCTGCAGTGCAAAACCATACTTACCCTACAAGGGTAGTACTAAGAGAATTCAGGTAGATTAATCTCTAGCCCAATTGCAAATTATATGGAAAGCTAGACAAAGCTGTGAATGAAGAAGAATTTGTCTGGTATTTAGTAAATAAAATTTATTTTAGAATAAACATGGTTGTGTTAAAAATAAACAAACATTTTTTACGTGGTGCTTTTAAGTCTACTGGCAACTTGCTGTTGAGACTGGGGATGCAGGGACAAGGTCTGCAGGGATGGCACACTGTTGATGAGCTAGACAAAGGTATTAAGCAAAAGTGCAATGTTGTAGGTTTTACATAATGGAATGAACGTTCCAGTAGCACTACCACCTCAGTAAAGAAAGCCAGTTTATATAAGGCAGAGCAAGTCTATTGCTTAAAAGGCCACGCAAGATTTCATTAATACTATACAGTCATTCCAATTGACCAAAAGCATTCAACACCTGCTTATAAAAACCAACCAACCAACCAACCCAGCAAGAATACAAACCTTTGTATAGGGACATGGTGTCTCCTAATGGATTACAATGTTATCTACTCATACCACAGATACAGTACAATACTACAGAGACAACACTTTGGAAAAGGTACTCTTAACAAATACTAGAGAGCGAATACTTACAGCTATTCTTTTGTATTTGCCTCACAAAATCTAATTTCTTCATCCATGCACTGTCCTTGCCGCTATACACTTGCACCATATGCAAAGGCAGGTTACTGCTGTCTGCCCTAGCACTGCCCAGCATGCTATGCTTTTCGTGCTGTCATACTTAGGTGGTTTCTTGCTATCTATTCTCTCTCTTACTTGTTGAGGCAGCATCTGTTCTTGAATGTAATCCCAGTTAAAGTCAGTGAATGAAGAATTGTTTGTTTATGCTGAAGAGTGATGTCAGCATGAAAACAGGTGACTTTACAGTAAATTACAAGTTTAAGGAAGAAGAATGCTTCTACTAACTAAAGCAGCAGGCTTCTGAGAAAAACTTCCAATACAAGCAGCAGACAAAAAAAAAAGCTTAACCACATTTAAGAAGGAAGGTAGCCTGTTTCTGAAGTGATTTTGTGATACAGTTGCCACTGAGAGCAAAGTAGCAGACAATGTAAACACATCTCCGCCTCCCAGTGTCTCCGGTCCAATACTACCTTGTCCTGTATTTAACATCAAGCAGAACATGAAGCAGCCACATAGGCTCATTTATAAGCATTCCACTACACCTGAGTAAACTGGACAAATAACATTCCACTGCAGCTGTTTCACCAACAAAACAAATTTCAGTAATATTTCTCTGTCCTCACATGCTCCCTCCCTTTTCGGAGAAGAGGTGGAATTTCTGCCATTTTGGCTATCATATTCCTCCTCAGTGACCCAAAGAAAGAGATGAAAGAGGGGTACATACAGTGAGTTAAAGTCTCCATTAAGGTGTATCATTTTTACAAGGTGAGTCAAGTACAAAAAACCCACCAACTACGGTGGCTAATTAATTTTCTATGCAAAAAATCAACCCTAAAATATTAAGTAACCACATCACAGAGAGAAGGGAGCTAAGAAGGCTCCCTGTAAGAAAAAAATCAAGAGAGCAGGCTAGTATAACGGTACATGGTGATCCCCACTTATGCAGACAGAGCACAGCCAAGTGCCATTCTCAGTAGACCATGAACATCTCTGGCATGTGACACTCAGTCCATATTCCACACAGATACCCATGACAGGCAGCTGAATCCCATCCCCAGTCAATACAATCAGTGGAACCTAATGAGCAGTGGAGCAACTCAGTTGCCCATACATTTGAGAGGCCCCTGGCAACCATTCTCTCTGTCATCCAAATGGCATTCCAGTAGGTGCTGGGTCTTCCACTGTTCCTATGTCCTATCTGCCTACGTCCTCATGGAGAACACAGCATGGGCTTTAAGCACTGTCTCCCATAATATCCTCACAGACAACCTGATGAAGTATGGGGCGGGTGAGCAGACAGTGAGGTTAATTGAAAACTGCCTGAACAACTGAGCCCAGAGGGTGGTGACCACTGGAATGAAGTCTAGATGGAGGCCAGCGCCTAGCGGTGTACCCCAGGGGTCAATACTGGGTCCAATACTGTTCAACATCTTCACTAATGACATGGTTGATGGGGCAGAGCGTACCCTCAGCAAGTTTGCTGATGATACAAAACTGGGAGGAGAGGCTGATACACCAGTGGGCTGCGCTGCCATCCAGAGGGATCGACAGGCTGCAGAAATGGGCTGACTGGATCCTCACGAAGTTCAACAAAGGGAAGTGCAGAGTCCTGCACCTGGGCAGGAATAATCCCATGAACCAGTGGTGTTCTGGGGGTGCTGGGGGTGACCACCTGGCAAGCAGCTTAGCAGAAAGCGTCCTGGTGGACACCAAGTTGAACAGGAGCCAGCAATGTGTCCTTGTGGCAAAGAAGGCTAATGGTATCCTGGGCTGCATTAGGAGGAGTGTTGCCAGCAGGTCAAGGGGGATGATCCTTCCCCTCTACTCAGCTCTGGTGAGGCCATGTGTGGAGTCCTGTGTCCGTTTCTGGGCTCCCCAGTACAAGAGAGACCTGGACATATTGGAGAGAATCCAGCAAACGGCCACAAAGATGATTAAGGCAATGGAGCATCTCTCACAGGAGGAGAGGCTGAGAGAGCTGGGACTGTTCAGCCTGGAGAAGAGAAGGCTTCCAGGGATCTCATGAATGTGCACAAATACTTGAAGGGAGGATGCAAAGAGGACAGAGAAGGGCTCTTTTCAGTGGTGCCCAGTGACAGGCCCAGAGGTGATGGGCACAAACTGAAACACAGGAGGTTCCTTCTGAACACAAGGAAACACTTTTTACCATGAGGGTGACGGAGCACTGGAGAAGGTTACCCAGAGGGGTTGTGGAGTCTCCCTCCTTGGAGAAATTCAAAAGTGGTCTGGACGTAGTCCTGGGCAACCTGCTCAAGGTGACCCTGCTTGAGCAGGGGGGGTTGGAGAAGATGTCCTCCAGAGAGGTCTCTTCCAAGTTCAGCTATTCTGTGATTTCCCTTAAACATATGCAAATTAAAATGTGTGGATAGATCCCTGTGGTCTTGGCTGCCCCACTGCCAGATCTTTCACCACATACATGATTGTGGGTAGACAGGGAACAATGAATGGAAAGTTGACACTAGGCTACATCTCATTTCAGATGTTCAGAAGTGAAATGAGAATAGGATTGGCAGGTTCCCTCTGAGGGAGGAACCTGAGAAAAGAGTTTAAAGGAGACAGGAAAAGTGTAAAGGAAAGTGGTAAGGAAGAGACTCACCTACGCAGTTCAACTCACATGACAGAAATGGCAGTTGAGGAACTATGGAGTGGAATCCAGAGAAACTTAGGAGGAAAGATCTCTCCACAGTGATTATTTTTGTATTGTCTAGTGAAAAAAATTAATGACTACATAAACTTATAATCTCATGCTGGTATTTCCAGGAGAGATGGCAGACACAGAGAAAGGATCATGCTTTGAAACCCTCATTCTGCCCCTGGGTATTTCTAGTTCCAGAAGGAAAACAGTAAAATGAAATCACACAGCATACTGCAAGCAAAGCAGATTTGCAGTGATTAAACATGATTCACATCTCCCCCACCTTCCTAATGAAAAGACAGTTGCAAAAAAAAAAGACTATAACCTAAAATTTGTAGTTACTTGTATTTTACATTTGCAATTTTGGTCAATAAGGCTGGATTGACTACAGTAGACACTTACTGGCCACCATGCAGCTAAAGAATGGCCTCCACGGGCAGGACTGCAGTTATCACAAACCTTCTGCTTCCACCTAAACCCTACCTCCTGCTGCTGCATCCAGTTAGGGAGCAGCTTACATTCACAAGCACCTTTATCCCTTTCCAAAATTGCCTAAGATATGCTAGCTCTCTGCACTCAGGACTTCAGCCCGCAGATGGCAAGAATAATTGTTCCCATGACATGGAGCTTTTCCTGGCATCGCCTCAGTCCAATCACTCTATAAATAGTATATCAAAGGTCAAGTTGGGAGGAAAAAAATCCCCTAGCAATCTAAATAGGCAAAAGCCACTTCCTTTTATTCCAGCAGTTACAGTAAGCCTAGGGCTGTCTTTCCACACACAGACAGAATCCATCTCTCATTTGTTTCTGAAGGATCCCTTTTTTCACACCATGAGATTTTTCAGTTTTCATGTACCTTACATTCCCTTTCCCTGTCCACTTGATGTGGTCCTACAATCTCTGTGCATGACTACTGTGCTCACTGGAGACAGTCATAACTAATACCTGAGCTGAAGCAAGCCCACCATCACTAGGACTAGCATGTTTTGCCTTAGTGAACATTACCATCTCAGGACCATCCCAGAGAAAGCCTGAACAAGAGCAGCTTCTCCTGAAACACTTCCACTGGGTGCCTGCAGAACAACTTCACACGAACACCAACACCAGTTAAGCCACAGGCCTTGTCACTGGGGATAGGACAACTTGATCATGTCCCAGGCACCAGCACTTTCCAAGAAAACACCAATTTAGCTCTCATTGATTCACAATATCCAATGCAAGGACAGAGGGTTGCAGAGCTAGCACCTCAGGGGGCAGAGCAAGCTGCCACTTCCCATCAAGGCAAGGTTACTATGAAAGGAGAAGGCAGAGCTTGGAGTGCGCAAGCGCTTTTCTCTCAGCTTGTCTCAGTCATTTTTCATATCTTGGCACAGTGTCAGAATGCCACAACAGTTCAGCTCAGCACAGCTCATCCCAGAGACACTGACCCAATTTTCCTCAGCTCCCCCCTACAACACTTGCCCCTGTGTTGCCTGTATTTGCCTGACTGCTCAATAAAGATAAGTTTCACCTGGGAGGCCAGAGGAGCAGCTTCTGACAGACTTCTAACAAAAACAAATATCAGCAGAGAAAAGTGCTGGAATCATGGAGTGGCGGGGGGAGGGGGATGAAGAAACTGAAAATGGGGAGGGGACAGACCAAGAACAAAAGTAGTTAGAGAAAGAGGCACTGAAAAGCTCACTTGGACAATAAGGGCAGAGAGGAAATATTCCAAGAGTAAAACAAAATACAGCAAGGGGAGAGGGACCAAGGAGGGCAGTCAGAAACTTCAACAGAGCTTTAGGTACCCTAGAAGCATTTTTAGGGAACGTGATACAGGTGACACTGACTTTTGTCACTGACTTTTGATTTGGAACTGAGCTTGGACATAGGAAGACATTAAGAAGAGCATAAAATTGCTCTCTTCTTGGTGGAGACAAGTGATCTGTTTCTTATATGGGAGCTCTGCTCCCAGGTGTAGTGTGGGGCAGCAAGAATGAATGCTAGATGTGAGAGTATTGAAAATGAACAGAGTGTCAAAGCTGGCACTGGAGTCAAACTGGGAGGGATGAATGGACATAGCTGAATTTGAGGCCTGGGGAAAACAGGATGTGCAGAGCTACAGAGGGCCTCAAATGATAATGACTCTAGGCAAAGCAGAATCTGCATGGAGTTTAAAAGAGAAGATAACTGGTACGGGCCATGCCACTTGCTTTAACTAGACAATGGGAGTCACTGTTAGAATAAGCCCTGAACTGAATCAGCTGGGAAGAGGGATGGAGTTTGGCAGTTACAGAGGGAAGGATGATGGCAAGGATTCAATAATTGATAATATTGTAGAAATACGATTTAGACATTACTCTCTTATAATGCAAGAAAGATGGCATAATTAACATGCAGAAGACACACTAGAAAAGAAAAATCTAAGTAACTTTTAGAAAATCACTGCTTTTTTTTGTCGCCAGAAATAAGCCTACAGGTAGCTTATGGTGATAGGAAGTAATTTCCCACTGGGGCAGGCTATTACACAGTGACTGTTACTGTGTATCTTGCATCTTGTTCTGAATAAGGTGGGATGAGCCAGAGTTAGAAGGCATGGTGAAGCTATAGGGCCCTAGGTTGATTTAGAGTTTCATAGTTTCTACAACTGTTTAGCTGGGGAGGAGATAGCGGAAAATAAAAGCAACATAAGGAGAGAAGAGTGTGGATTTGGGTTTTTTAAATGGAGAAGGAGAGCATCAAATCAACTGAAATAAAATAAATGAAGTGACTAAGTATTGTTTCCCGCTGAACTGTTGATAAGGAGATCAGTTGAGTAAGGGATTTTTAGGTAAAAGAGGTGGAGCTGAAGCAATTACTAGCTAGTAATATATTGGGAGGACTGCCAGGGAATGGGCTGTGTGAAGAAAAAAAGGCAAAACAAGAGAGGAAACAGAAGGATGGAATATGAGTAGAGAGCAACCACTGGATTTAGGAAAAGCAGCAAACTACTTGAAAAGCACCAAAATGTATGTGCATATAGCAGAATAAGGCTGGAGAAGCTGATGAAAGGAGAAATACGTAAGAAAAAAAAAAAAAAGGTAATCTAGCACAAGGCACCGAACATTATTATCAACTGTGAGTTTACCTCGAAGTTGAACCTCTTACTCAGGAGAGACTAAGACACTGGGTTTGTTAATTGTAAAGAGAAGACTGGGGGGGGGGCAAATTATGGGTGGCATCAGCCACCTAAATGGGAGGATATAAAGAAGGTGTAGGCACAGAGTGGTAGAACATGAGACAATGGACACAAGTTGTAATAATCTCTTATTACATCTTATTACAATCTCCTATATAGGAAAAAGAAATTTCACCATGGGTGTTGTCATACATTGGAACAGTTGCCCAGGGACATTGTGGAATCTTCATCTTTAGGAATACTGAAAACTACACTAGGATAGGCCTTGAGTGACCTAACCCAATTTGGTCCTGCTCAAAGCATGGGGTTGGCACAGATGACTTCCACAGGTCCTGCAATGTAGATTATTCTATGGTTTTAAAGGAAGCATCATGTAAGTGATTAAAATTTGAGAAGAGCTTATTGTGGGGGGGGGGTTTTGCTAATAGGATATGCATATTTTTAGTAGACTACTGAAGGTTATGCTTTAACATAAATCTTAACATTTCCTTAGCCTCACACACTGAAAAAAGTTTATCCAGGCTGGTGAGGAAGAACATCTTTTAATAATACAAAAATAATCATGCAATATTCTTCCCAAGTGAACCCTCAAACAGCTGTGTGCACAGTTACTAGCTCCTGTAGTTATCAGTAACACAGATGTGATTCCTTTGCAATCAGAAGGGACTACACATGGCCACAGGACATGGGCAATTTTATGGAATCCTCTTCTCCATATGACTTCTTCATATAGCCTTGCATCCTACGGAAGAAGAGCCAGTTATAGCTACTACAGAAGACAGGCAGACCTTTCCTTAATACTCTCAGAAACATCCAGGGCAAGACGACAGAAGAAGCCGTGTGGTGGGTTAACCTTGGTAAACAGCCAAATGCGCACCCAGCCACTCTCTCACTCCCCCTCCTCAGCAAGACATAGGGAGAAAACAGGATGAGAAAGTTTGTGGGTAGCAATAAAGACAGGAAGATTGTTTACTAATTACTATCACAGGCAAAACAGACTTGGCTTGGGGAAAATTAATTTAATTTATTGCTGATTAAAATGGATTTGGGTAATGAGAAAACAAAAACAAACATTAAACCAACACTTTTCCTCCTCCCTCTCCCAAGCTCAACTTAACTCTTTTCATGCCAAACTCTTCTACTCCACCCAAGCATCACAGGGTAGGATATGCGGTATACAGTTTCTCTCTGTCACTTCTTCCCCCTCACACTTTTCCCCTGCCCCAGTGTGGGCTCTCCATGAGCCACAGTCCCTTCAGCAAATATCCATCTGCTCCGGCATGGGATTCTTCACAGGCTGCAGTGTGGATATCTGCTCTGGCAATGAGCTCTTCCACAAGCTACAGAGAGTATCTGCTCCAGTGCCTGAAGTACCTCCCCTCCTCCTTCTCTGATCTTGGTGTTCCCTCTGCTGTTTCTCACTGTTTTTGTTCCTTCCTCCCCTCTCTGGCAGATGTTTTCTGCTCCTTCTTAAGTAAGTTTGTACAGAGGTGTCACACACATGGCTAATGGGCTCAGCTCTTGTCCTGTGGTGGGTCCATTGCAGAGCTGTCTGGAAAAAGCTATGTCTGGCATGGGACAGCCCCTGCCCTCTTGCCACAGAGGCCACCCCGTCAGCCCCCACCACTACCAGAACCTTGCCACGTAAACCCAATACACAATGATACCCAACAAGGTGATCAGCCGCCCAAGTCCAACAAGGGGACTTCAACAAGGATGCAAAGACCTGCCCCCAGTCTCATGACTGAAATGGCTCCCTCCACTCTATCCCTTTCTAAATATGGTTCCATCTATGTTTTTCTCCTATAGTCCCATGATCTTCTCTCCCTCAGACATCAAAGCTGGATAAAGGGAGAAGAGTCAGTTCTCTGAGCTACAGAAACAGCAGGTGGGTAGTTGGAGGGTAACTGCAGATTAGGGGTATACCGGTATAGTAATGGCACGTTTTCAGTGATGTGGGACAAACATCATACTGGATACTGCTATGGGACTGAGTAGAAAAACAGACACGGAACTTGACTGGCAGAACTGACTTGGAATTAATTTGTATTTGAACTTGAAAGACAAAAAAAGATAAATTCCATATTATTAAATTAATAGTTCTATTTCAGTGATTATTCAAGCTAAGAGCTCACCTTACTTCTTCCTTTGGAAGTCAGCACTTTATCTAGCAGTCATTTCTCTATTCTTTTTTCTCCACGTTGTCATTTAAAAAATATTTTTTAAAATATCTCAATCATGAATTCTAAGTACTATTTTCAAAAGCATCTGGCAACTTAAATCCCATGTGACTTCTAGCTAAAAGGCGATGATAAGCAGTGGGCAGTGAATCCCAAGAAACACATTATATTGTAAAATATATTTTACGAAATATTGTGGGGATGGAATCTGGGAACAACTGTTTTCAGTAATGAATCTGTTGATCTGAGGGAAGACTTGGGAGAACAGCCAATCAGTCCAGAATTTTGGGAACCAGTAGCCTAGGATGGCCTAATCACCCAGAATTTTCCATTTCTGGCCTTCTATGTGGAAAAACACTTAAGAATTGCAGGAAACCTTGCAAGGCAAGGCACCCTGTGGGTATACAACTACAGAAAGAAAAGGAGCTAAGGTCCCAACCTTCCTTTTTCCTCTGTAAACTGCCATTCTCCTTTCTGACTGTTCAGCATGAGAAAAAGTCTACTTGGATAAAGTCAAAAGTGAATCCCACATGACACCACATCCCACATCACTTAAGAGGGCTTAGCAAAGGATGTTGTTTCACTCTTCTATTTAGCTGGAGAAATTGGCCGTATAGTAAGAAACAGCAGGCAGTCTTATGAAACTAATGAAAGAAAGTATCTTAACTCATGGTAGGGGACAGGAAAAAAAAAGGGCTTTCTATCTATCTGCTCAGAATGGCTCTTGTCAGATTCTTTGTTCTAAATAAAGAGGTAACAGCTGGTCCAGGAAGGACTCTACAGGCTTCCATATGGTGAGGGGGAAGGCAATGCCCACACACTCTTCTACTAAAGTATAAGAAGGAAACTTGCTTCTCCTTCCTATCCTTGGTTCATTCTTCAGTCTTATTAAGAAGAGCTCTGCAGGATCAACAGAAATCTGCCCTTGGGCTATTGCTTTTGTTCTGTGTTTCATATAGGACACTGTAGCAACCCTGTATCACAGTGTACTTCCGCTCTTAGGAAGAGAGAACATACAGAGGAGAAGTCCTGGAAAGGAGTCCATGCAAAGAAACACCAAGCAAGGGGACAAGGGGACAAACTACACTAGATGAACGTGGCTCCATTCACACAGGACGGCAACACATTGTTAGCAGGAGAAGAGATCAGGAATGGTGATCAAGCCAGCGGAGTTTACAAGAAACATGAAGCGAAAAAATACCTTCTAACATTAAGGTTCATTATCTGGTTGTCTTTGGCTGCTCTAAGCTGCTCATGGAATCTCAGGAAGTAAATGATGGGAACAGTGTTTTGTAGTTTGATAGACTGTCTTTTCAGTTATTCCTTAAAATATTTACCATTTTCATCTATCTCCAGCTTCTGTGATAATGGGGCTGCAAGGGAGTATCAGCTTTCATTGAACACTACAAAAAAGGGAAGATAGATTTAAAAAAAATCCCTATTTTTATTTGCCAAGCCTAATTTCCATATTTTTTGAGTGCTTAAGACTACTACTTTATTGACTGGCAGTTCACCTGGATTGTGAACTAGTCATGCTGCTGATGCAGACAACAAAGCTAGTGCCATACAGAGCTGCTCTATGTCCATCTGAGCTTCCTGTCTCAAAAGCAGCACTATATGAATGTAGTTACTTTTTTTTCAGGATGAGCAGGATAAAAAGGCGCACACATTTTAATCATTCTCAAAGCTTATACAAATAAAAAGCACTTACCAATTTTAATTGCTTTCTATGTCTCCAGCACAATAAACTGTATTTTAATAAAGTTATTTTACACAACCCCAATCACTTAATGAAACGGGAATTTAAGATAACATATTGACAACCATTAACTATCGACTGCATTTACACTTGGTGCTAACTAGAAGATTTGTACTCTCAATGTCCCAGTCGAACTCTTATTTGAATAAATTACAATCCAACTTTAAAATTGTGCCTGCAGCCAAAACTGGGTTCCACATTACATTTATTTTTTAGAGTACTAACTGTGGTGCAGTAACATTTTACATTGCTAAGAGATCTTGAGTAGATGCGTATTAAAACCAAGGAAGCACCAGAATAACATTATACACAAAATTATATAAACAACATAAGCAGTTTGGTCTAATGGACTGTCTTAAGCTTGCCATAGGAAGACAGTCATGACATTAGACTGGGTGTTCAGGCTTGGCCAGATTTTGGCCCAATACCATTACTGGGTGATACGTAATTTATTCTACTTCCTCCTACAAGCATTTCACACAAAATACCATGGGCCCCAGGGCAGAAAGCACATTAGAAGTAATGATAATACCATTATGACCATTTTTTCTTACTAAGCCAGGTTCATAGATCCCTGCTACGTGTTCCCTGTCCCATGACCAGGGTGCTGCCATTTCCCCCTTATTTTATCACTAGTTCCAACAGCACTAGCAAAAGGGCACAAACCAGTGAGGATGGTAGAGTGTATTAGCTCCATGTGGCATCTTTCCTCTAATGCTGTTGCCTCTTCGTAAAGAAGTGGCACTCTGTTAGATCCGGCTAGATACAACTCTTGCTAATTCTGTATATGTAGCTTAACAGGCTGTCTCTGACAGCAGCTTGAACTAAGGCCTGAGTGGAGTTTCCAAGCACCAAGAAGTGGTCACTCCAACTCCAGTCTTAGGTGCCAAAAGTGTCAGAAGAGGCTGCCAGTAAGTGCGCTCTGTGACAAATTATTTAATCTCCTAGCTCTGTGAACTTTTGGTAAATGCCAAACACTACAAATACAGAGAACCAACAAAGAAGTGGCTGCCTAAGGGGTGGGGAAAAAGGGTCTCTCACCTTGGCAGGCTCGTTCATCATCAACAGGCTGGTAGCCAGCCTTGCAGGTGCATCGTCCAATAGCCACCATCCACTCCCCTTCTCCATTGCAGTGCAGCCGAACACCTGAAGACCCAGTTGTGCTTGTCTCTTCAGCATTTGGTACACAAGTCCCTGGTGACTCCACCAGTGAGGTCCTTTCCCCTCCAGCAAAAGTTTCAGGGAAGGAGGCAAATCCTTTCACCACAGCTGGGCACTTGTAGAAGAAGACTTGGACTGCCACCAGGGACATGCAGGCTCCTGAGTCCTGGAAGGCCAGGTAGAAGCCATGCTTGGTGAGTGGCCCAAAGCTACGTACTTTAACATTCATCTTTACCACCTTCCCAGTGCTGTCCACCTGGGAAAAGCTTTCATCGGCTGCAATAGTATCCACTTTGGTCCAGGGGCCCTCACGCCACTCTGGCAGTTCCTGAGAGGCTATGTCAGCCTCCGACTGGTGGTAGTAGAGTGTGAAAGTCTCCTTGCAAGAAGAGGCTACAGTGCGCATGCTGGCACAGTCTCTCACTGAGAAACGGAGGCGGACATGGACTCGGTGGGCTCCGCGTCGCTCTATGAAGTGGGTACGCAACCAGTTATTCTGACCTGGTTCAGCCACATTACAGACTTCAAAGGTCCGGATCAGGTGCTTCTTGTCATCCAGGACACTTACCTCATCCCACTATAATGGATATATGGGAGAGAAAAGGAAGAAGAAATAGTAAAAACCATACGGATTCAGTGTTCAACTGTACCAAAAATACAAGACAAGCCTTCTTCTTCCCCTCCCTTCTCCTTGCCATGTCTATGACAAGACTTGAACCTGCTGATGGCACGTGCAGCCCAGCACTCTAGACAGGACAAAGTATGACCCTGTAAAGAAGAGCTGTTAAAGCTTGCAAGTAAGAACTGTTGTGATAGAAAACATAATTCATGCAAACCTGTCACGTGGCGTTGAGAATCTTAAAATCAGTGTCACACTTTCTTCCCTCCTATCTCTCATCTCCAGAGACAAGACGCACAACACAAACAAATGAGACAGAGAAACAAGACACTGGAGAAAACATTAAAGCAGAAGTCCCTTCTACCCAACTTTAGCACAGTTGGAGCTGTGCTCTGCCATTTCCAATGCACACAAGACAACTCAGCATGGCAATATGGGGGCAGGTCCGGGATCTGTTTTGTGCTAGGAGGAAGACACAAGGGAGAGACAGGGAGGGGTGGAAGCAGGTTAGTACACAAAGCTGTAAAAGAACCCCCCCCTTTACCCTCTCAACTAGCTTTACAGAATAGGTACGAGGCCCTGGGTATGATACATGAAATGCATAATGAAATAGAAGGAAACTGTGTAAACACTCTCGCCAAGGTCAGATTGACCAATTCCTTGCAACAAGATCTGCATTAAGACCAGAGCTGAGAAGAAACAACTGCAAGTTATGGTCATCAGTGACTCCCTCCTGGGTGAAACAGAAGTACCCATTTGCAGACTGGACTGTCTTTTCAGGGAAGTTTGCTGCCTCCCTGGGGCATGGATTAGTGATGTCACCAGGCTATGGAAGAGCTTAGTACAGCCTTCAGACTATTATCCACTCCTGCTCTTTCATGTGGGTACTAATGATGTTGCAACAAAAAGTCTAAGGTTGATCAAAATAGATTTCAGGGTCCTGGGAAGAATGCTAAAAAATTCAGGAGCATAGGCAGTGTTTTCCTCAATCCTCCCAGTAATGGGGAGAGACTTTGGAAGAAACAGGTGATCCCAAGATATCAATACCTGGCTTCAGGACTGGTGCCTCTGCCAAAACTTTTGGTTTTATAACCATGGAAGTGTCTTTGAGGCACAAGGTACGCTGGGGCCTGATGGGACCCACCTGTCCCAATGGGGGAAATGCGTCTTTGCTTGTAAGCTGGAAGGACTGATTGAGGGCTTTAATCTAGAACTGATGGGGGAAGGGGATACCAACAGGAGAGCTGAAGGTAAGCCAAGCATTGGCATGGCATTGCCTGAGGGTGGCAATGCTAGTGAGAACGTTTATGCTGCTCCTGGGAGCATGGAGGGCTCAGAAGCATATCTGAAATGCTTGTACACCAACGCACACAGTATGAGAAACAAACTGGATGAACTAGAAGCGTTGGTCAGTTCCCAGAGCTATGATATTATTGGTATTAGTGGGAGCTGGAGGAATGAGTTCCACAAGTGGAGTGCTGGGATGGAGGGCTACAGGCTGTTCAGGAGAGACAGGCAGGGCAGGGGAAGTAGAGGAGCTGCACTGTACGTGAGGGAGAGGTTTGATTGTACAGCCCTTACAGTTAGTGATGATGTGGTTGAGGGGCTCTGGGTGACGATTAGGGCAGTGGAACACAAAGGAGATGTTGTAGCAGGTGTCTACTACTGATCGCCCAGCCAGGAGGTTAGCAGTGATGAGTTATTCTATAGGCAATCAGGAGAAATCTCTGGATCTTTAGCCCTTGTCCTTATGAGAGATGTCAACCTCCCAGATATCAACTGGGAATACCATGCTGCTGTGATGAGCAAGTCTGGGAAATTCCTGAAGTTTGGGGAAGAAAACTTCTTGTCACAACTACTCGGTGAGCCAACTACAAAAGAGGCCCTCCTAGATTTGCTATTTTTGAATAGAGAAGGACTCGTGGGAGATGTGATGGTAAGTGGCTGTCTTGGCCACAAGTGATCATGAATGGTTGAGTTTAAAGTTTTCAGTGTAATGAGAAAAAAGGACAGCAGAGTTTCTGCTCTGGATTTCAAGAGAGCAAACTTTAAGCTATTCAGGGAGCTACTTAGCAGCGTCCCCTGGGAATTTGCTTTTGAGGGCTTACGAGTCCATGAGTGCTGGTCAGTCTTTAAAAACCACCTTTCAGAAGCACAGGAGCAGGCAATTCCACTGTGTCGTAAGTCAAGCAAGCAGGGCAGAAGACCATCTTAGCTGAGCAGGAAACTCCTCATGGAGTTCAAGAGGAAAAAGAAATTGTATGATATCTGGAAGTGAGGTCAGGTGTTGCAGGAAGATTACAGAGCTGTGGTTCGTATATGCAGGGAAAGACAGGAAAGCCAAAGCTCAATTAGAGTTGAAACTGGCCAGTGTTGCTCCAGATAACAAGAAGGGCTTTTTTAAGTACTTAGCAAGAGGAGGTTTAAAGAAAACATTGGACAGATACTTGTTCAAGATGGTCACCTTATAGGGATGAAGAAAAAGCAGTGGCATTCAGTGCTTTTTTTGCCTTGGTCTTCAATAATACTGATAGACCTTGGGCTGCCCAGTCCCCTGAGTCGGAGGACCACAAGTGTGGGAACAGTGACTTTCCCTTTGTGAACACTGAAATTGTAAGGCACCAGCTGCATCAGCTGAATGTTCACACATTCATGGGACCTGACGGGATTCATCCCAGAGTACCAAAGGAGCTAGCAGATGTTATACCAGGACCCCTCTCGATCATCTACCACAGGTCTTGGGAGTCCAGGGAGGTCCCTGCTGACTGGAAGCTAGCCAGTGTTATTCCAGTTTACAAGAAGGGCGTGAGGGAAGACCCAGGGAACTACAGACCTGTTAGTCTAACCTCAGTACCAGGAAAATTATGGAAAAAATAATACTGAGTGCTACTGGAAAGCATTTAAAGAACAATGCAATCATCAGGCACAGTCAACATGGGTTCACAAACGGAAAGTCCTGTCTAACTAATTTGATATCCTTCTACTATAACGTCACCCACCTAGTGGATGAAGGGAAGGCAGTAGATGTAATTTTTCTGTATTTTAGTAAGGCTTTCAATACTGTTCCCCATGGCATCTTTCTGGAAAAGTTGTCCAGCTGTGAGATGAGCAGGTACACGGTGTACTGGGTGAAGAACTGGCTGAACAGCAGGGCTCAAAGGGTTCTAGTGAGTGGGGCTACATCTGGCTGGCACCTGGTCACCAGCAGTGTTCTTCAGGGCTCAGTTCTGCTGCCAGTTCTGTTCGCTATTTTTATCAATGATCTGGATGCAGGAGTTGAATGCACCATTAGCAAGTTTGCTGATGATACCAAACTGGGAGGTGCTGTTGACTCTCTCGAGGGACAAGAGGCCTTGCAGAGGGATCTAGATAGATCGGAGTGCTGGGCACTCATCAATGGCACGAAATTTAATAGTTGAAGTGCTGGATTCTGCACCTGGGATGCAGTAACACCAGGCACAAGTCTAAACTGGGAGAGGGGTGGCTGGAGAGCAGCCCTGCGGAAAGGGATCTGGGGGTGCTGGTTGACAGGAGGCACAACAGGAGTCAGCAGCATGTGCCCTGGCAGCCAAGAGGGCAAACCCCATCCTGGGGGGCATCAAACATGGCATAACCGGCCAGTCAAGAGAGGGGATGATCCCGCTGTATTCGGCGTTGGTACAGCCTCACCTTGAGTGCTGTGTGCCGTTCTGGGCCCACAGTTTAAGAACTATGGGAAGGTCCTTGAGTGTGTCCAGAGGAAGGCCACAAAGCCGGTGACAGGGCTGGAAGGCATGTCCTCTGAGGAGCGGCTGAGGACTTTGGGCTTGTCTAGTTTGGAGAAGAGGAGGCTGAGGGGCGACCCCATTGCTCTCGACAGCTTCCTGAGGAGGGGAAGGGGAAAGGGAGGTGCTGATCTCTTCTCCCTGCTACCCAGTGATAGGATGCCTGGGAACGGGTCAAAGCTGTGCCAGGGGAGGTTTAGACTGGACATTAGGAAACATTTCTTTACCGAGAGGGTGGTCATACACTTGAACAGGCTTCCTAGAGATGTGGTCGATGCCCCAGGCCTGTCAGTGTTGGAGAGACGTTTGGACAATGCCCTTAATAACATGCTTTAACTTGGTCAGCCCTGAAGTGGTCAGGCAGTTGGATTAGATGATCATTGTAGGTCCCTTCCAACTGAAATATTCTATTCTATTCTATTCTATTCTATTCTATTCTATTCTATTCTATTCTATTCTATTCTCTCTGTGTGGAGGGATGGCTGGAAACCTCATGAGTATTTCTGAAGGAGGGTGGAAGGAAGAGGGCAAGGAGGAGGCAATAGTTTCCCACCCAGTATCCTCCTCTCTTAACAATCTGGCTTTGCACAACATACTGTGTTCAAATTGTTCATATGTACAAAATCCATAAAACAAGTCACATCATTGGTTCCAGTTTCCCTTTCTTCGTCAGATGCATGCATGCCTTTCCAGAAGAGGTGCAGTCAAGAAGAGGACAAGGGAAATGCTTACCCCATCAGAAGGGTGGGTGGTCCAGCCAATCTCTGAAGTCTCTCCAGTTGTATCCAGAAGTATTTCTGTTTATATTTTAAAAAAATGAAATAAAAGAAGTATTTTGTGCTTTTCCAAGTCAGGCTAAAATCTTATCTGTCCCTCACAAGATTGTCTCTGAAAAAAATCCCCCAAACATGTCTTGTAGAGGGCTTCTACACACCCAGATTATACATTCATGTTTTGAGATTAAATATGACAGGTTACGTCCATACTAGTAAATTAAGCAGGGCCAAGACAGGGGTAGAGGCACTGGGCACATAATCATGCTATCTCACAGTTAGCAAGTTGCTTGGCAATATTCTGGCCAGAAGAAAGCTTTCCCAGGCAAAGTGTAAGCACACTGACAGCATGGAGCAGAGTTGTTATAACAAGCAGTACAGATGAGGCCACCCTCTTTTTGGAAAGAAAAAGGGTGGTTGTGGGACAGAGAGATGAGTTATATGAATGCATGCCAGTCTCCTCAGGACCATGGTTGCCTATTTTATTTGCAGGTGTAAATGTGGACACAAGGCCAAGACACTTTTGTCTGCAGCTCTGGAACCAAATTTCTGTGGGAGTTTAGGATGATGACCCTGTTGATCCTGTAATGGATTCACTTTGTTCTGGAGCTGGACATTAGGCTGCAAGCCTGTGTACGAGTCCCAGTGTTATCAGAAAATTAGTATTAAATAGTCTCTTGCATTATAATGCTCAGGAGTAGGGTACATGCAGAACTTCACAGGCCTAGTTTATTCCCACAACTAGTCTGCATTTCCATTGTTACTGAATCTACCACTGGAGACAGATACTAGACTTGACTGCTCTTAGAGATGTTTTTCTCTGTTCAGGTACAAAGAAATACAGAAGAGATTGTGACAGTGCAAGCTATACACATAGTATTCTCCAGAAGGTCTCAGACCATCCTGAAACTTACTGGTATGCAAGCACCTGTGCTTTTCTGTGTACATTTATAATGAGGACACAGGGGAAGAAAAAGACTCCTTCAAATAGGTATTTACGTGTGTTGATACATACTGTATGAATCAACTGCTTTTTCTTAAATTCTGAGAAGTCAGTCTCTTTGTTTGCTTACTTTGTTTAAAAAAAAAAACAAACAGAAAAAAAACCCCAAACCCAACAGCAACATCCAGCTTATTTACAAACAGAACTCATTATTCCCTTGCAAAGGTTTAATGATATGATTGTCCCATGTTTTATGCAGGAGAGATCCTCAAAAGTTTCTGTTTCCAAATTACAGATTGCTGACTTCACTATCCCTAACAGTGCTCCTGGGGATTCACTCTACATTAATCAGCAGAAAGGAAAGACTAGACTCATCCTAAAGCAGACATGTTCAAGTGTGTAAGTTTATCCAGACCTCAGACTTCATCGATGTCCCCAAACTGATGTACTCTATATTGCTACAGGAGATTATATGTTTCTTAGACCTTCCTGAGGAGCTGATGCAGTTCCTTGCTTCAAAGCAGGGCAAAATACCTGGGCTGGCTTGCCAGAACTGGAAAGAGCTACTGGTTACAGCTTAAGCACAACCCCACTAAAATTACCTAACAGACCTCAGGAAATGCTGAGCAGCTTGGTACTCAAGGATAGCTCAGCTCAGATGGCTCCTCTGAGTGGCAAAACATCTGTGAAAGGCCTATGCTTCCTTGAGGCATAGTATTTCCCTGGGCTGTCCTGGCAGCAGAGGGACTTGGCATTCCCCCATGCACATTACTGCCTCAGTTGCACAGTCTGGCACAGAGGTTGCACGCTGCCATGTCAGTACTTTGCCACTGGGTTCCCAAACATGGCTTTGATATGCTGGAATAATATACAAGGTAATTTTTCAACAAAGAAAGAACTTTTTTCTAATCAGGTCTGAGTCTTCCATTTACCAAAGTATAATGCACCTACCCCATGGAAACTCTAGGAGAAAATAAAATAGAGAAAAGTTAATCAGGGCATGGAAAGACAGATAAAAAGTGAGAAAGGAAAGGAGAAAGGAAGGGAAAAAAGGAAGACCCGGGCAACTATAGGCCAGTCAGTCTCACCTCTGTGCCCAGCAAGATCACGGAGCAGATCCTCCTGGAAATTATGCTAAAGCACATGGAAAATGAGGAGGTGACTGGTGACGGCCAACATGGCTTCGCTAAGGGCAAATCGTGCCTGACAAATTTAGTGGCCTTCCGTGATGGGGTACAGTGTTGGTGGATAAGGGAAGAGCAACTGACGTCATCTACCTGGACTTGTGCAAAGCGTTTGACACTGTCCCGCATGACATCCTTGTCTCTAAATTGGAGAGACATGGATTTGACAGATGGACCAGTCGGTGGATAGGGATTGGCTGGATGGTCACACTCAAAGAGTCACAGTCAACAGCATACTGTCCAAGTGAAGACCAGTGACGAGTGGCGTTCCTCAGGGGTTGGTATTGGGACTGGTGCTGTTTTAACATCTTTGTTGGTGACATGGACAGTGGGATTGAGTGCACCCTCAGCAAGTTTGCTGACAACACCAAGCTGTGTGGTGCAGTCAAAATGCTGGAGGGAAGGGATGCCTCGACAGTCTTGAGATGTGGGCCTGTGCGAACATCATGAAGTCCAACACAGCCAAAGGCAAGGTCCTGCACATGGGTCAGGGCAATCCCAAGCACAAATACAGGCTGGGCGATGAGTGGATTGACAGCAGCTCTGCAGAGAAGGACTTGTGGATGTTGGTTGACGAGAAGCTCAACATGATCTGGCAACGTGCATTTGCAGCCCAGAAAGCTAATTGCATTCTGGGCTGCATCAAAAGAAGCGTGACCAGCAGGTCGAGGGAGGTAATTCTCCCCCTCTACTCCGCTCTCATGAGACCCCACCTGGAGTACTGCGTTCAGCTCTGAGGCCCCCAACATAAGAAGGACATGGATCTGTTGGAGGAATTCCAGAGGAGAGCCATGAAGATGATCAGGGGGCTGGAGCACGTCTCCTATGAAGACAGGCTGAGAGAGTTGGGGTTGTTCAGCCTGGAGAAGAGAAGGCTCTGGGAAGACCTTATAGCAGCCTTGCAGTACCTAAAGGGGGCCTATAAGAAAGCCAGGGAGGGGCTTTTTACAAGGACACATAGTGACAGGACAAGGGGTAATGGCTTTAAACTGAAAGAGGGTAGATTTAGATTAGATGTAAGGAAGAAGTTCTTTACTTTGAGGGTGGTGAGGCACTGGAACAGGTTGCCCAGGGAGGCTGTGGATGCCCCATGCCTGGAAGTGTTCCAAGGCCAGGCTAGATGGGGCTTTGAGCAACCTGGTCTAGTGGAAGGTGTCCCTGCCCAAGGCAGCAGGGTTGGAACTAGATGATCTTTAAGGTCCCTTCCAACTCCAACCATTCTATGATTCTATGATTCTATTACAAGAAGAGAGAAAATAGACAAGACTTGCTCAGCAGCCTGGGCTCTGTCACAACTATCGGGAAGCATATTCTCCAGATAGCTTCTCACCAGTGAGCAAGGTAATCTTTATCAAGCACATGAATATTTCACAGGCAAACAGATACAGGCAGCCTGAAGCAGACAGAACTCTCACAGTGAGTATTTTAAGTCAGGAAGCATTAGAAAAATAATAAAAGTACACAAGAACGTTGTGTGCATAAATCTCATTTGGTCACCTATAGTCAAAAGTCCCTATTTTTCTTCTTTTTCTCCCTCTCCTACTGGCTATATGCCTTGAATCAGATCTGCAGTCACACTAGCTGCATGTACACTCATAAATCTAACAAGATGTTAGACTGCTCTCTAAGTCTGAGGACAATAGGCACAGTATGGTTCATGTTCACATGGCTAAAAACTCCAACCCCACAGAAGTACATGGTTGCATCCAAACCATCTCTCAGGAATGGTTCTTGGTCCATCCTAACCTCTGACCTATATGCCCAGGCACTGTTTAGAAGGTTAGTTGGCATCGGCCAAACCCATGACTGTGCTAATAATTTAACAGTATGAATGACTACATACCAGTGTACAGGTATAAGCCTTCACTTTGCCTCTTTTTTAGTACTGATGTAGCATTCCACATCCTCAGTGTGCTGGGCCACACCAGTATTCTGCTGCTCTTCAGTGCAGATAGCAATGATCTTTTCAGCTGAATTTACCAACCTGGAAGAAAAATGGCTTTCACCCTTTCTATCTTGCTCAAAAACAAGGGTCTTGCAAGATCAGATCAGACCCAGGCCTGGAACAGTCTATGATGCTGCTAGAGACAACACTTATTGAGGTGACCTCAGAGTATCAACAGAACAATATTCCACTCTGGATTAAAAATGAGGAATAAGCAAGGTATCAGAGCAATCTGGAGGCTTTTAAACACATGAAATGATGACAATTCTTCTTCGACTCCTACTTTAATCTTACATTTTTGAAGAATGAGATTCCAATTTCTTATTAAGACTGTTATTTTAGTTCAAAGAAGAGAAAAATAGCTGATGAGAGGTTCTCCTGTATATGTCTTCCCTAAACTAAAAAAAAAAATCATCTTTTATAGCGGAGTCAAATAGATTCATTACATTCTTCGTAAAACAAAATTCAGAATTAACTACACTCTCATTTCTGTGTCCTCTGTTCTTGCAGGCCAGAAAGGGTGAAAAAAATCCCAAAGACTTATGCTAGTACTAGTCTACACTTACACCACAAACCAATCTCTTGGGCTGCACAACATCAAGATCAACTGGGCAGAGGTTGGAAGTTCCCATTACAGATCAGGCTGTTCAGAATAGGCATGTTAATGATTTTCAGATTTTGGTTAGCCTATACTTTCAAGCAGGACACTTTAGTGTTTGCGTTACAGGCAAAATGTACCCCTGATGCAAGAGGATGACAATTCACCCAAGGATGATTGACCCTTGGACAACCTTCATGAAGACAGAGATGGCCTAACAGCTTTCTGGATTGCAGAGATGGCCTAACAGCTTTCTGGATTGAAGAACACTTGTCCTCAGTGTCTTAACAATGGAGTGGTGCAAGAGGGAATTATACAACCCAAGTTTAGGCAAACTATAGCCACTGAGAAGAGGGTTGATCCTGAGAAGACAGCAAAAGAATCCCTTTACCTGTGGGATGAGAAGCTGGTGCTAAGAATGATCAGATGATAGAATCACAGAATGAAACAAACTGGAAGGGAGGTATAGAGGTCATCCTCATCAACACACCTCTCAAGGCCAGGCTAAAGTACACTAGGCTGCTCAAGGCCTTTCCAGTTGAATTCTGAATATATCCAAATGCACACGTACATTGGTAGATAAGGCAAAGGGCACTAGGGTAAAAGGTAACATTCAGGGAGTTTGCTTTGCTACACAGCTGAATGCCCCAAGCAGCAAAGCTCTCTGGCTTAACAGACTTCTTGAAAACAACTGAAATATTAATGGGCTTATTCTGCCTTGTATGATCATGCCTTGAACATGAACAAGTAGGAAGACTGCGAATGTTCTCTAAGAGGGCTGGAAAGAGAAAGCATTCTCTGGGCTTGTGCAAAAATACTGTTAGAGGCTGCCAAATGCAGTAACCTCACATAAGCAAGGCTGCTGCAGCTCCATGTCCCCAGGTCCAATGAACAGCAAGGCTGAGTGGGTATTCCCAATAGGCACACACACAAACACATGTAGGCACTGCACATATACAAATGGCCAGCCACGAAGATCAACACAGACAGAAACACTCACCAGTCATGCAAACAGAAAGAGCACCACCAATGGCCTCATCCTGCTCCCCTTTCTGGCTGGTCAGGATGAAGGTCTGTTAGTGGGAAATATATATGCATTTATATACAGTATGGATCCCTGCAATAGCTGTCCTTAAACATTCAGTCTCTGGTAGCTGACCTCTGGATCTGTGGTATCCCCATTTGCTGGCACCTGCGCATATAAGCACCTCAAGCTTGCAGCCCCACTCCTGTTCCTAGTATTCACTCACTGATAGATCACTCTCACTCACTGATAGGTCCCTTCACACACACACACACAGGCATGCTATTGATCCTCTACTAACTGGTTTTAGGCATGCAGTCTACCCAGTAGCTGGCCCTGGATTCTTGTTCTCCTAGGTTGCTGGCACTTGGACATGTGAACCCCCAAGGCCCATAGCCAGTTGCTGTAGTGCTGCTCCACTCCACAGAACCCCACTTACACATACAAACACATGCACAGGCACACACACTACAGATTCCTCCAGTAACTGGCCTTAGACACTTGGCCTACCCAGGAGGTGGCCCTTGGATCGTCTTGTCTCCAGCTGCACGGAGATACACAATATACAGACAGGACTCCCGAAGAACACCCAGAACTTATGGTCTCCCCAGTAGTTGGCCTGGACTGCCTGATGCCCTCAGAAGATAGCTCCTCCAGCTGTCTCACTCACAGAGACACACACATACAAAGAGGTGTCTCATTCATCCCCCAGACTGTCTGGTCTCTCCCTGGCTTCGCAACCCATTTACTCTACTAACCAGCTATTCTGGCTTGATATTTGCTAGAGATCAGAGCTCATATAAGCTCACTTACTCCAGCTGCTAGCATCACAAATGCACAGATCCTATGACCTGTGGTCCAACTTGAGTTCCTGGCACTTGATTTTCATCCATTCCGGGCTCTCCAGTTGCTGGCAGCACTGACACATGGTCCCCTATGACCTATGGTTCGACTCCAGCTGCTGGCATTTAAACACACACATACACATAAAATAAAGCCTCCTCACCCAGGTAACTAGTGAAAAATTGAATTTAATAACAAGACAGGATAGACTGTGGTGATCAGGTGCATGTCAAGGCCTAAGAGATGTACTGACCAGCAGCCTGTTTACACATGACTGACCCCTTATCTCTCTATTTTCTCACACTTGATCCTCCCCAAAACCACCTCAACCCCTTTCCCCACCTATCGTTCCTCCCCTAAATAACCCACAATAAGTTTTGCAGAAGCCCCAAATGACCTTCTCTACATCCCATAACAAGTCCCATGCCCCTGCTGGCAGTAACCCCCCTCAGCAGACTGCAAGGTGTTTCACAGAGCACTTCCATTGACTTATCTTAATGGAACCCACTCACCAGGCTGATCACACTCCTGTGATAGTCCTGGGAGAAGCTGGGACAGGGTGCTGATTTCCCTATTAGGTTATTCAGGTTCCCCTGCCTTTCATTGTTCCTCTGTGCTCCTTAAAGTGTGGGGAGAGGAGCCTTTTATCATGCAACTGAACAAATATATGTATATATGGGGGCTATCACTTGGAGACAGAATACAGTGAAACCTTTGGGAAGCCTTAAATACACTAGAACTTCTTCCAAAACTAAACAGCTATTGTGGTGAAGCAAGTAATATATCAATGGCTAGTGACATATGCAACTGTAACAACTATTTTATTTTTCAAGAATGAGTTGATGAAACAAGTAAAAAATCAAACAAAAATAGCCAAAAAATCCCACTTGTTCATAACTACTTAATACAAAGATTGCTGGTACTTTTTAACAAAAAATGTCTTTTTTTTACAGTTCAGCTATGACTTAACATGAAAAAAAAGCTACAGAGTTATAAAATATGCCTCCTAATATAAGAGAATATATACAAAACCAACCTATATGAGACAAAGGAGTTGTTTGATTTTTTTCTTGGATAAAGCCGTATTGTGAAGCCATTCCTGCAATGAATGTTCCTGTATTACTTCTGTACTCTAATGCAATTAATAAAAAAAGTTATTTGGAGCCAATGGGATATGTATTTAGTGAGTTCCATTAAGTATAATATTTTTTAACTATTTGTCATGTCAGAGCAAAATGCTGACACTATCAGAACATCAAAGTTGTCATCTGCATGGAGGAATTCTCACCCCCCAATCAGGAGTTATGTACCATCTGTGAAAGAGAGAAATGACAGCCAATTGGTTGAGGATATAGAAATACACAGCTATTTGCAAGGTAGCATAGCTATTAAGCTTTGTGAATGACTGGGTATTTTTCTCTTTATTTCCCCTATTCTTTTGTTAAAGGTCTAGGGAAACTGCCAGGATTAGCATATTGCACTAATTCCTCTGCTAATGTCAGGAAATGCAGACATCAGGAAATAAAAAAAAATGACATTAAATGCTTAGTTTCAACTTTGTATATGCAATCAAATTAAACTATTATCTACAACTTTCCTAGTAATACAATATAATAGGTATTCTTCCACAGCTTAAGAGATTCAGTCTGCAAACACCCACTATTGAGTCTAGAACTTATCTAATTGCCACTGCCATCAAACTGGCTACTTTTGATGACAGTACAGTGAGATTTTTAAAGTTTATCTATGTTTTCCTGCCTATTTTTTTTCATAAACATTAAAAAGTGAGCTTGGGTCTTCCAAGGTTTCACTGAAGCATATACTGAAAGTCCCAGATACTGTATACTACAAGAATGCTGTTCCTTTTCTTTGAAGCTTTAATTAGCTTTGAATATAAACAGTGTTAGTTGCAGCATGAATAGCTTCTACTGTGCTACTGGCCTCCAAGCAGCAAGAGCTAGCCTGCAGCTTGTGAACAGTTTCAACACAGGGCTATGGTACATACTTGGGAATGGGGATGTCCTAGCAGAGGGACTACAGAGAAATCTATTGTGGGACAAACCAAATCAAGCGGAGCTGCTGAGACTGACTGATGGGATAACCCAAACACCCCTCCCCTTACAAAAAGGCTGCATATCCAGCCCAGTACCATTCACCTTCTGAATGTCTACAATAGGAGATTCCTCTGCCCTGCGCTTTCCAAGCATGTGGCAAAGATTTTGGCATGCAGGGAACTGTCAGGAACGAACCGGGAAGAACATAACAGAAAACCTTTGCTAGGATTTTAATAACTCATGTGAATCACAAGCAACTGAAGTAAAAAGCTAATTTGACTTTTTCCCCTGAAGTAAAATAACATCCATTTAAACCTTTCTTTGTATATAATAAAACAAAAAGCAATGGTATTTTTTACTCTGAAGATTACCTTTGAGGAAAGTATAGTTTTCCTGCACTTCAAAGTCAAGCCAATTTGAGCAATCAGTACATTATTTTCAACAGCCCAAGATGACAACCAGCTAGTAGAAAAGATAGGGGAAAAAATGAAATAAGAATGCCTGACCTCACAACCTTTTTCTTGCATATTCCCTTTTGCTAAGGAGAAACTTTTAATGCAAAAAGTTTCTATCAAAGCAGAAGAATAATCCTCTCTATATCTTGAACTTCTGGATGATATTTAGAAAGGCTGTCCAGCCATTCTGCAGGCTGGAGAGTTTGTTGCAAAATAAATGCAGTCACTCACATGCAGAAAACATCATTCCTTTGGAACATATTTAATGGGTTCTGCAAAATGAACTCCGCTTGTGTTTACAGCTGTAAACATTTATAACTCAGTCAAAGCAAAACCAATATTCCACAGAAAATTCAACTCTCTGCCCTAGTAAGAGCTATTTCATTAGCAAGTTATCACTTGTTCTCAGCTATTTTAACTGTAGCCCATCAGGCATTCTTTAATTCTATGCTTCATTAACTTTTACAATCAGAAAGGTTAACCTACAAAAATGTTAAACTGTAGACAGGAATTACATACATATATAGATACTCACAGAAATAAAATTTCTGTGTATTTCTTTATGTATTTTTGAGAAAAAGGAAAAAGATCTATTTTTTCACCCAGCGTGTAGCTCAAAAATAACGCTCCCCTAACTAAAACCTCAAAAACTCTTGCAGAGCCATAAACATTGGGAAATGCAATCTTGTTTCCTTTTATAAAGCTAAAATAATACATTTAGAAATGTCTTCTGTTTGCAAAACAATTTCCCCTTATGCTTCCCATGCAGGTTTTTTCTAGTCTAAAAATCATGCCTGGAAAATTTTGGACAGACATACTCGTTCCTAGTGAAATCAGTGTGTCCAAATACTAGATCTGTATCAAATAAGTTCAGCCTAATGATTCCTTTTTATGTATTAAAAACAACAACAATAACAACAAAAACATTTTCAATTGCTTACAAGAACTTCCTTACTTCTGAGTCCTAAAGGGGTTTAAAGTCCCATTAGGTCCTGTAAAAGGGTACTGCCTTCCTTGCATCTAAAAAGCATTCTGCATAAAAAGTATTTGCTCTCTTCAGAATGCATAGAAAGATGGTTTGAATACTTTGTCTACTTTTCTTCCCCTCTCTACAGCTTCTCTTTCTTTTCTTAACAATTTACATTAAGATTTTATCAATATTGTTTTTCTCCTGTTAGAAAATTTCAAACAAAGCTTAGTTTGAGGAAAAAAGTGATTTACATTCATACTGTTTAAATTTAACTCAAATGCCTGAGAAACACTTGGAAGAAGAATTACCTTGATTGATTTTCCCAGTCAGTCAATCCCCTTCAGTTAGAGGCAAGACATATTTTAGACACCATCTAAAACTTCTAAGAAACCCTTACAAAAACTAAAGACCGAACTGGATATGCCCTATATTTTTCAACTTAAATGTGAAACCTGAAGTTCAAGTTTCTACTAAGTATAATAATGAGTCAACAAAATGGCCATGGGCCTTTTTTCTTCCTTATGGGTAACTTGGTAGTTATCATCAGACTTTCCTTCCCCTAATGTATAATTCTTCTTTGACTTTTGACCACAACGAAAATACTTACCTCTGAGATGCAAATTAGCTTTGGAGTGCAATCCTAGGACCATGTAGTACAGTCACAATGCAAGGTGCTGACTCCCCTGACTCTGAATTGAGAGTTGAAATTCAGCTCATGGGCACCTTTACTGCTTCATCTCCACAGGCAGAATTTTATTGTCCTATTTTAATCCAGGCAATTCAACCATGTGATCTGTGAAGCTGTATCACACAGTGTTTTCTAAATTCTTTTCTCTCTACAAACTTACAGGAGTGATCTCTGAAATCCAAAAACGTCCGTTCCTACAGGCATCACTGAGATACTACATATTTGCAAAGAATGGACGTTTTCT
Organism: Haliaeetus leucocephalus; assembly: GCF_000737465.1. Classification (NCBI taxonomy): domain Eukaryota; kingdom Metazoa; phylum Chordata; class Aves; order Accipitriformes; family Accipitridae; genus Haliaeetus; species Haliaeetus leucocephalus. The sequence goes on from NW_010972664.1 coordinate 24,470,871, forward strand.
CTTCCCCTTCCACCTCAGTTCCTCTACCAGTTATACTAAGGAATAACATAGTACTCTGTAAAATCATTTTTTAAATCAGCAATTAACGGAGTTGCAGAGATTTAAGAATTTGTATTATAATCTTACATCAATTATTTCCTCTCTGAACTCCCTCCCACTCCCTTCCCCTCCTATTAAGAGAAGGGATGCTTTAACAAGGTTTCCTCTTCATTATTAATAAGAAAAAAACAAGCCTTTTTTTTCAGAGGCTTTCACGTATGCAAGAGATGAACATTCATCACAAAGCTGTGCAGTTCATTGAGCACATGTAGCTGCAAGGATATTTCTTGGAACAAACAAGAGGATTGTTTACAATACCTCTGCCCTTCTCTAACTCTCTCCCATAGCTCTCATCTTATCTCCTGCTCTCATCACCCTCCTTCCTATCATATGCTCTTTCTTCTACAGTTTTCTTGGCCTCTGTTTTCCCCTGCCCACCTTTTCTCTATCCTGTCTTCACTGCTGCCTCCCTCCTCTCCTCTGCTGGCTGAACACAAACTGCCTCTTCTTGTTAATGCAAAGCATTCTCTCCCTATCTATTATATGAGGCAAGCTGCTCAGATGGCAGAGACAAAAATTCCTGATTTCAGCCCACTGGATGCTGCCTTGTAGAACAGCATAAGCATCGAAAGATTGTTTCACAAAACAAACATGGTGGAAGAGCAGGAACACAAGCATCAAATACACACAAAGCATAAACAAGGAGCTTATTCCCAGGGCAAAAGTTTTATTCTTTAGGACTGTTGCTTCTGAGATAGCTAGTAGGAATGTTCATTAATGGTCCTTCATAAGAGCGTTTGCCTGTCCCACTAGAAACAATACTAATATCTTTGTACATCTCATGACATAGTGATCAACCATCACACCGAAAGACATGCGCTCAATGCTCATCTGGACTAGGATAAGCATACTGGAGAGCACACTTCTTTTCCCTTAGAGAAAACTTTGTTAAGTTGTTGCATTATATAAAATCTGTTCTTACCTTCTAGCGAGGTGACTAGATGAAGGAAGCAGACCACCCAGAGCCAACCCATTCCTGCCACTCTTCTTGCACTGATGCCAGCATTAGAATCCATGAAGATTCTCTGTAGATACCACCATCTCCAAAAAACACACACCACTCCCTTGAAATGGTCAGAGACTTCTTGGAATGTTTTAATATCTTCCCAAATCAAAGCACAGAGGCCTTCCCACAGAAATACTGGTTAAGAAAAAACAGAAGGTGGAAACAGAAATCAGGTCACAATAATACAGAACTGGCTGTTTTTATACACCCACTCCATCATTTACTACTTCTGAGATACACGTGAAAAAGAGTGGCACAGACCCAGTATTTACCATATACCCACATCTCTCACCCCTCAAGTCTTCAGTCCCAGTTGTTTTGTATACTGACAGTACAGAGAGATTTTGAGACATTCATAGCATCAGTGACAGTGGGGTTTCCAGATCAATGTTAATCTGTCCCACAATATAGGCTGTATTCTTACTTAAGTCCTGACCCTTTGCATCTTTGGCAATGTCTCTTGGAAGGTCTCCATTCCATTTCTCCTGTATGCTTTCCAAATTCTGTCTCTTACAATTTATGCTTTGCCTTTTCAGGACTCTGCAGGGCAGTAGCCTTGACAGGGGAGTTTTCACCATTTATGACAATACAAATCTGCACTGCTGCCACACTTGTAACTGCATTTCAGATGCAGGCATTTGTCCCTTTAAGCATATGACTGTACAACACTATTGAAGCTGGACAGTATTCATCCCATTAATATGTCATAGGTGAGGAAGCAAACGTTGTGATATTTAAGGTCAAATAGTTACAGCCAGGAAAAGCACACAAGTCCAAACGTATTATCTTAAGTGGGAAAAAAATCCAAACAAAACCAAACAAAACTCCACCACCACCATTAAGAGCCTGACATAAAGGCTTATCTCACAGTCAGGGAGCAGCATGTAGCGTAATCCAGCACTGCATTAGTTCAGCCCAGCACAATAATTTTGCTAAGCAAGGTATTTCTGGCTCCATCTGCCCAATTCTTAGCCCACGAGAGAAATATCATGGTAATATGTAGGTTACATGCAAAAAGCCAGTATGTTTTGTTTCTTTAGGTGCTCTTTGCGCAGAGCATTGAAAACACTTCAATGTCTTCAGTGAGACAGTGAAGCGTAGCTAAAGAGAAGGAAAAATGTCTCAGGCAATACAGAGAAATGGCTCAATAACTTGGCTGCAATAGGGGAGAGTAGAGTTGTAATTAAAAGGGGCAGCCTCACTGCAATTATCTGAAAACCTAGCAATGGGGGATTTGAGCAAGTTCGGCATAGCAGAGAAAAAAGCAGCCTGGGGAGTATGAGAAAGGGCAATGGAGTGCAATTTGATTTGCTTTACTGAAGAGGGAGAGAAATTACTGGACAGGATGGAATAGTTCTCTCTTACACTGTCCCTAATGAGAACCTAGAGCACCAAACACAGATAAACCAAAAGCACACCGAGCATCACTAAAACATAAGGAAACGAAAAAGACCTCAGGAAAAAGCAAAAACCTTGATTCATTATTTATGAGGAAAGAGAAAAATAAAATCAGTTAAGTATACCTGAGGAAAAATGAAGATTAAATGGGAGGATTGATATAATACAGGTACTGCATATTAGTTTATGAAGCATGTATACACCACAGAAGAAAAACACCACTGGATGAAACTGTACAAGGAGAAATTCCAGGCTGAATGATCAGAAACCCCTTCTTTACGGAAAGAGCTATCCAACCACACAGCAGTGGTCTCCAGGAACAGGGCTGAAGACTACTGCCTGAGCCACCAAACACAAGACTGGGTACACTGGAATCTAGCCTGCATGATTACAGGGAGACATGAATACTCCGCATTTGTACTACCAGTCAATCTATGACAATGTAACATCTAAAAGCCTTTTTTTTAGGCCAGCCAACATCCTGAGAGATGGGGACTTTCAAACATTTATTTCAAAGGCAAATAGATGCAGAAACAGAGGTCAAATAAACTGAAGAAAATTTTCATTTCAGTCAATAAGACTACATTCATTACAGAAGGTTTGAAAACAGCCCACAAATCAGGCTTTCTCAGTGTCACATAACTTACGAGTGGCAGAGCAGGAAGCAGAACCCAAATATGCTCTGGCTGCTGGATCTCAGGCCAAAGTCTTGAAATTACTAGGTAATATGTGAGGAGGAAATCAGTTTGCTACCACAAAACAGATAGAACTAAAACACCCCTGCTACCAAGAAGCAGACACAAAATAATTTCTGGCTCCAAGGAAACCAATTTTTCTCCTTCCCTCCCTACCTGCACATCTCTCTTACAGTGTCTGTTCAGCTTACCCTGGCAGACCCCGTATCCCAGCAATGTTGCACTGCTCTTCATGAGGCATCATACAGCCTTTGTCTGGATTAGACTGGAAAATTATTTTTTGCTGAAATAAATTGTGGCTAAACCAAAGAGCTGGCTTTGATTTAGCAGTTAAAAAAGGTAAATCTGTCAATTTTTTTATTATTCTGCCTCTTCCACACCTCAATGAAAAATGCTTACTCCACAATGAAGGATAGAGGAGAACATTATGGAAGCATTTAAGGGAGAGTAGGAGGGAAGCACTAGCCTCTCTGAATTAAAGAGTACCAAGCCCCTAAATTGCTAACCAGTGCCCTACCCTTCCCCCCAGCACTTGATGTGTGCAGAATTTGACTACACCCAAAGACACTCATCTTTCATTCTTCAGTTCTCCTACTATTTCTTCTCTACACCAAACTACTTAAACAGAAACCTCAAACCATCCCAACTTTTAAACCACCCTCTTCTCTTGTCCACACAAGCACCTTTCCATGGCCTTCTCAGCTTGTTACTTCTTCCAAAACCACTCTCAGACAGATCACCTCTCCTTGCTACAGAATCCACTATCGCCCAATTCTCCTCCAAATCCAACTGCAAAGTAATACACCTTCCCTGCACAGGATCTTTCAACAAACTTCCTTAAATACCCCTTCTCATCCTCTCTCTTCCAGCTACATAGAACTTGCCACCCATGTACCACCTGTCAATCCTTCTTATGCTAACCCTTCCATAAAGGATTCTAAACCATTTGGGGGCATATACTTCCTCGGCTAGTGGAATGATCTCCAACTCCTTGGAAGTCCTGAAAATCATAAAGCATCTAAAAAGCATGACAGTTCCTGAGGATCCAAATATCTTTTAATAATTCAACCCTATAAAACAGTGAAGATCCCAAGCAGTCAGAAAAGACCGGTTATGTGTTGCCTTTGCTTTAGTACCAAGCTCCAAGAGACAGGAGATAGAAGTATCCAGGTTATCTCCTTATGTTATTCACCAACGCCATCATGACTGTTTACTTTGGCACCATCGCTGGTATGTGGATTACCGAAATTTAATTATGTTCAAGATCCCAATATGACAGATGAATACAACCATCACCAGTATTTTAAAGAATCCTGGTTTCTTAGCTGAACAACCAGCTTCTTTGGGAAGCTTGTCAAGGCAAGTTTTGAACGTCTCCAAGGATGGAGATTCCCCAGCTTCTTTGGGCATCTGTTCCAGTCCTGAACCACCACTAGGGATTTTTTTTTCTTCTTTATATATAGTCAGAATCTTCTTTGCTCTCTTTTGTTGTATATCTCAACAGAAGAGAGTCAGCTCTTGCCCAGCATCTCAAAGCTCCTTCTACACAAGGCTGCAAACACAAACCATTTGAGCTAGAAAGCCTTGAATGTGAAACATAGTATGCCTGGCTTAACTTGCACTGTTTACAGCCTGTTTCTTCTCACCAGACAGAAGCAGTGCTGCAATTTCTCACTTTTTCTGAATTCAGTCTTGTAGTTGGAGCACTTTAGTACAGTCTCCAGGCAAATGATGCTCAGTGCTACAGGGCAGATAGCGACAGTGCTCCCATACATACTAGGACAACTGACACTTGCACAGGTCTATGCTTTTGAGATTTCTGTCACAAAGGGGGCTGCTCTGTGCCCATCTGTTTTGGGTTTGTGTGGCGGGGTTTGGTAGCAGGGGAGGGGCTGCAGGGCCGGCTCCTGTCAGAAGCTGCTCGAAGCTCCCCTGCCTCCCAGCCAGCCCGGCCTCTGGCCCAGGCCGAGCCCCTCAGTGACAGTGGTAACACCTGTGGGAGAACAGATTTAAGAGGGGAACCCCCAGTGAGTTGGGGAATTAGAATCTCTCTGTGAATACTAGGTCAGTGAAGGAGGAGGGGGAAGACGTGCACCGGAGGAAGGGATGCCCCTGTAGCCCGTGGTGAGGTGGCAGGCTGTTGCCTCCAGCCCATGGAGGGGAGCGGGGGAGCAGATGCCCACCTGCAGCCCAGGGAGGAGCCCACACTGGAGCAGGGGGATGCCCCCCAAGACGGCCAGGACTCCATGGGAAAGCCTGTGCTGGAGCAGTCTGTCACTGAAGATCGGCCTGCAGAAAGGACCCACGTCAAGGAAGTTCGGGAAGAGCTGAAGCCCGTGGAAAGGACCCACGCTGGAGCAGACTGTGAACTGCAGCCCGCAGAAAGGACCCACGTTGGAGAAGTTCGTGAAGGGCTGTCTCCCATGGGAGGGACGGATCCCACGGCGGAGCAGGGGCTGAATGCGGAGCCCTCCTCCCCCAGAGGAGGAAGGAGCAGCAGAAACAAGGTGTGAGGAACCCACCCCAGCCCCCGTCCCCTGTTCCCCTGTGCCGCCGGGGGGAGGAGGTGGAGAGAATGGGGAGTGGAGTTGAGGCGGGAAGGAGGGAGAGCTGCAGGGAAGGTGTTCTCAGGTTGGGTTTTACTTCCCAATATCCTTGTTTTGTTTTGATTGGTAGCAAATTAAATTGATTTTGTTTCTTCCCCAAGTTGAGCCTGTCTTTTGCCCGTGACCATATGTGGGGAGTGATCCCTCCCTGTCCTTGTCTCGACTCACAAGCCTGCCGTTATATTTTCTTCTCATTCCACCAGGCCTGGGGTGGGAGGGGCAGTGAGCGAGTGGCTGCATGGTGCTTTGTTACCGGCTGGGCTTAAACCACACCACCATCCTGTATCTAAACAGTGGCAAACATTAAGTATTTCATGCAGCCAGTATCTCTGCAGCAGTTTGCTTATGCAAATAAAGGACTCCCTCAAAGTTCAAGCACTGTCAGTGACAATACCTGAAGAGCCACAGGGCACTAGTGTTGCTAAATGGGTCAGCATTGATTAAAAATTGTCTTCCATCAGTGCATGTGTTTTTATTAGAAGGGAAGCAGATTTGCTCCTAGGTTTGTGTAGTCACTTATTTTAGAGTACACCAATGGCATATGTCTTGAGCCTTGATGGAAGTGGTCATTTACATGACAAACCTAAGAAGGATCTCCTTAGAATGGACTGCTTTTTTTCTTCTGGGTTTGCCTGGCACTCTGAGACCCATCAAGAATAGTGACAACTAGATAAACTGTATTATTTCTCTGCTGGCCACAGGTTCTGCTGGACCTAAGTGTTAAAGAAAACCCCTTGCTTTCTAATCCTTTTGATACCACCCATAAGTCTTTAGACAGACCTTTGCTGAAGCATGTTCTAGCTTAGTATGCAGACAATATGTAGACACAGATCAGAAAGTAATGCACATTGACCCCACTTCCCTCTGACAGGTACCACCTGCAGAACCTGACATCAAATAGCAGTTAAGCATTCATCTGAACCATGCACCTGTCTGGGTTCTGCAGGAGGAATTCAGGCATGCCTTTAGGATTAAGAAAAAAGCTAGGATTGTTCGGGCACTGCACAAGCCTCCTGGAGAAAAGATGAGGGCCTGACAGGTCCTTCCTCTCCATGCAGGGAATGTAGCTGTTTCTTTGAGTTCTGTGAAAGTAGAGCAAACCAGAGGCAGTAGGAAGAACTGTTAGTCCCATAGCCCCCAATCCCTACAGGAGACCTAAGGGCAGTTCCAAAACTCTATTCCCTAAAAGGTGACAGGAGCTTGATCCACTGCAGAGAGGATGCTCCATCCTGCATTACTTTGTAGAAATTCCAGCTCCAATACTGGTCCAAGTATCTCATTCCCAGGAGGCATGGAGGCTAATGGAAACAATAGGGCTGTCAACACAATATAAAAATTGTCAGCTCTTAAGAGCTCCTGAGAGCCTTCCTTATTGCAAGAACACTTGTGTTTTTGAATGTGCGGTCAGGAGAATAACAATTCTGCGTGCTTTAGTGCAAACTACATTTCAAAACACAAGAAAGAACACTGAAGCAGATCAACATCCATCTAACCCAAGTTTTATCTATCTCCAGTGCCAGGAAGAGGTGGTATTTGGAGACAGCTTGCAAGCCTGGCCTCTATGTGGTCCAATTCCCTCCTATTCCTCCAGCATGCAGAAATACAAGACTAGGGTTGCTAGAGAGTATACCCCAATCCATTCCCCTTAGTATCTCTTTATGAATTTATCTGGTCCCTGTTTTGAACTTGCAACAGATTTGAAAAGATATCTATACCTATGCAACAAAGTACTTTTACGTATTTTAAATTGTTCTGCTAACAGAAGCTGAAATCGTAACACTGCCAGATTTTTACTCTTTCTATTCTTCTTAACTGTCCCAAGAACTTTTTCAAATCATCTTGTTTCCTCCCACTGGAACAATGCTTTTTCCTCCATTGTTAACTGACTCCTCTAAGCCTATTTCACAGTAGAAATCATTATATGGGTATAGCCTCCCTCTGCTACACTTGATTCAACAGATTTCCCTCATATTTGTCATACTTCTTCCTCACACAAAGCATCTAGATGCAAAATAAATGCACCTCAAAAAAACTCTTCAGGGCAGAGTAAATGCTGTACATGTGCAGGCACAGTCTTTCCTCCTCTTACATGTTTTGCACTAGGACTCAGAACAGCTTAATATCTCTCAGTGAGAAGTATTAAAAAGATAAATGAGCACAACATCTGGGAGAGTCAATAAACTACTATTCCAATTAATTTGTGCTGCACATTGATTCATCACATTTAGGCAGAGTACAAAAAATAGAATTAGTACTTCTCATTCATGATAAATAAGGAACCATGATAGTGTTATAAATCAAGCAAGAGGCCTTCCTCTACTCATTTCCCCCAGTTCTCTCCTACTATAACTGCTCCTTCACCACTGACATGCCCTTGCCACTATGGTCACACATCTCACAAGGTTAAATCTCACAATGCTGTTGTGAAAACCTGTCACTCAATGCCTGTGCAACACTTTGAGCATGACATAATACTGCCTATCTTCTTTCTTAGACAATAATTACAATAATGGCTATTCATACAAATCTTTCTACACCCCAAACAGGAAGTGAATGGAGGGAGAGCAACAGATAATTTACTGCTCAGAGTTTGAATATTATGAAGTTAATGTGTTTTTCTTCAAAAAAATTATCATTGGGGCACATATAGCAGCACAGGGAAATGTTTAATTAAATATATAAATCATTTCAATAGTTGCTGTATATCCTTTTATCCTCTGTTACTATTTGAGATTATTTTGAATGACTCCAAAATATTTTTAAAATATCTGAGAGTGGAATATGTATCAAAGCCTTGTGGATTTTTTATGGACCATTCAGTTTATTAGTTTAATTTTGAGAGAAAGGCTCTAGGTGCTAATGTATAACTAAGCTTAAAGGAATTCTTCCTCAACAACTTACTTCATAAAAGATTTCCACTAGCTGGCTTGATCATTTGTTTCTTACATATTATCTAAATAGGGTTGCGGCTGTGTCTTTTGGGATTCTTTAAGTTTACAATGACAATCCAAAGGTTGATTTTGAATGTTCTCCAAAGAAAGGGATTAATTTCTTTGTTTACCGCAGAAACACCAGGAGTCTTGAAGCTGATCTTCCATGCTCTGACTATACATTTCCTAGTGGGATCCAAGTTAAGAACCTCCATAGCCCTTAAAGGGAACAGATGCTTATTTTCATGAATTTTTATTAAGACTCAGGGCTCAGATAGCATGCCCAAATTAGAAGCATAATCACTCAGACAAGCTCTACAGTCAGTGGACTGAGCTGAATCATCTTCAGTAGGTACCTAAGATCTGTACTAATTAAAAAAGGGAGATACGGACAGCTAAACAGCCCCTTCCAGATGACTCCTTAGGTGCAGCCTAAAAGTATCTGGGGAGGTTCTGAGCCTCTGTGCTGTCTTCCAACCCATACGGGTGGCCATGTTAGCATTTCTTTAGATAAACACAGTGCTTTCCTTTAAATCTCTCTTCTCTGCCATAACACATATACTTGGCTAGAGAGGCCTCACAGCTTTGCTTGTGATTCCAGTTTATCTTCCTAACCAAAATTCATTCACCACTACCCTGTGTTTCTGCAGAATCTCCCCATAATGTTTCTGCTATGCCTAACAAGATGGACACGGATCTCTTGAAACTATTACAATCTAGAAAATCTTTTATTTTATTAAAGATACAGATTCTTTCTTCCACCTGCTTATTAGGTTCTTGAATTACATGCATATTAAGTACAACAAAGCTCCTTAATAAAATCTCTTCCCACCTCACAAGACTTGACTTAATTGACAATTTTTATAGTGATTCATGTACTTTTCAAAGAAACATTGGTAACTATACTCAAGTTTCTAACGTTAACACCTGGAAGCAAAATCCCAGCTCTAGAATATTAGTAATACTATAGAATGAAAAATGTGAAGAAATGCATTGTTGTGTATGTTATCCATCACTTGCCTGATAGAAACTCTCCTAAAAAATAATAGGAATTGGAGTGATACAGAAATTACTCCCTTTGAATTTTCATACAGTAAATAAAGGAGACTGCAGAAAGAGGGAGAAAAAGAATCAACACCTGCCCATCACATTTATCTTCTTTGATGGAAAGAGAAGATAACAGCTGTACCTACTGGGTATGGTTTCACTGTGCTTTTATCAATTTTACTCTAATTTCTCAGGAAACTTCTCTCAGTACAACTGTGTACAGATCCTTGCAATGCACTTTTATCTATGTGGAAATAAACACAATGTTTTCAACTTCAAGTATGATTTACCTTTAACAAGTATATTTTTATCTGCATAAAAGGAAGACATAAGGCTTCACAGAGGAAAAAAATAGGTAATTTACAAGCTCTAGGGCGCAGCAGCAAACCCTTCTCAAGCACTGTGTAAAAGGCTGTATTTCCAAAATTCTAAGCACAGAATTTTATGTTTAGGGCATTTGACTTAGGTAGCCCTGAAGATGGCCACATTATTAACTTCTGGGTGAAAAAATTCTGTGGTAGTAAAAATTCTTTGAAAATTGCCATTTCCTTCTCCAGTACAACTGGCAAGAGCTAAGTTTAAGTAAACACTTCAAATTTCACAGTAATCTTGTGACAGAACAAGTTTGAAAACAACAAGGAAAGAGATGCATACTATTTTGGCATTAAAAAAGGGAAGGGAAATAAACTTTTTCACAAACAGTATTTAAACAAAGGATGTGTGATGTAAAGAATATGTCCCTAAAATCATGTTCTCATCTACTCAGCAATACTGAACTTGCTTCTTTTTCATCTGAAATCAAAGTTTTATTATATACCATGTTCTGATTGCTGATGGATGATAAAGAGGTCAAGCACAGTGTTAGCAATGGCCAGACATGCAACGCCACAAATCAAACAAATAACCTTGACATTTGCTGACCAAGTCTGTGAGAGCATCTGCAAACGTGCATAGACAAACCAAGCACAGAGCTGCAAAAGGGCCTTAAAGGCACTGTCAGGATGCTGGAAAAGAAATAAAGGGCCTGAAAGGTTGAGTGGCGGGAAAAGTCAGAGTGGCTTGCAAAAGTAAAATATGGATAAGCCTAAGAAAATGTATGTTTTATACTAATGCTGTTTCCCATTTTAAATTAAGAATGTAGCCTTACATGGCATGGCTAGAAATATATGAACCAAGATCTATGCACAAACACTCAAAATATACAATGGAGGATAAAAACCAAACTGAGAATACCTTTCTTAAACTGCTCTTTGTGGACAAAAGTTTGCAAAGCCCTTTAGTAATGATTAAGATTTTCTTCAGCTGCAGTAAAGAATCTTCATTTTTTTTGTAAAAATATACTTACTGACTTCATATCTAATTTTGGTTTTGACTTTATGAGGGTTTTAGAGTAAGGAATATTTAGCATAAGCAGAAAATGCATGCTATTCATATTCACAGTATCCAAACTTATGCTGTCCATTAGGAGATAGTGGCAGCACTGACACTCGGTTAAGAGATAATGTTCCTCTTCTATGGATATTCCCTGCATTTTGAAATCGCATTTCATTGCATGAGAGAAACTGACATTTCCAAAACAGACTGCAGAAAGAACTAATAATATTAAAACATCTTCATTTAAGTGCTGCTCTTTTTATTAACCTCCTTTCTGGCTTCAAGGAGGCAACTTGGGTTTTCAGAGAATGTGCTTCTTGATTTAAAGATTAATTATAACTACTTTTTTCCATTTTAATCAGTTTCACAGCCTTGGGCTGTCATAGAGCTTAGTTCTCAAATTGTTGGCTGCATGCATTTGCGGATAGAGGCTACTTTTATTTGTAAAACTATTTAATTATTAACACTATTTATCATCACCATTTTTATTCCTGTTAAGAGAAGCAAGGAAAGAATGCTTCTTTGTAAAACAACAAGGCAGAAAAGTACTGAAGCACAATCACTTTACCGACTTGTTAATTGCCCTGATCTTGCTATCCAAACCTCCTCCCCCAGCCCCACTCCATGCAGTCGATTACCAGCTAGCTTCCATCCAGTTATACCCCCACCCCTATTGCAAATATCAGCTTTCAAGTTCGTAGGGTTGCCCTAACAGAGGCCTGTAATGTAACATATTCCCTGAATGGAAGTGGGAATAAGAAATTATCTTCAGTCAAGACGATTCCCTTAAATTTTGCTGACTGCACCAACAGGCTATACAGTACACAAGCTTTAGCTCCAGCATGTAAATTAGAGTGTTTGATGTGGAAATACATGCACAAAACTAGGAAGCTATGAGGGAGAGAGAGAAGATGGCTCAGAGAAGAGTTCTACTACACAGTTTTCATCCTTATATGACCACTGTTTGCCTACATGGGAATTCTGACTGTTCCACCATTAGTTTGAGCCTCATGTTCCCATTACTAAAACACTACAAAATAATCCTGCACTGCACTGACCATACTCCGCAGAACTGCACAGCAACACTAACCAGTCTGTCTATAACCATTTTTGCAGAAGGTGTTACTGCACTGTGCAGTAACAAGCAACAAGGGAGCTACCTTGGTAGCAATCACTCAAGGCACAGTAAGAACACAGAGACAGGAACTATGAGACCTAGAACTTATTCTGGGAAAACTTTAAGAAAATAGCTGATTTCTCCAGTTTTGCCCTCTTCAGTTCCAGTCTCCAAATCCATAATCTTCATTCAGACTCAGTCTCCCTCCCTCACATTACTTTGGTCTCACTGTTAAAAAGACTGAACTAAGCAACAAGAACAGACAATATAAGGATCCTATTCAACTTCAGAAACATCTGACTTGGTCTTTAACACTAAGTTTCTTTTACCTTTTGTCAATGATATATAGATATTTATTTAGAGGACAACATTAATGATTCATGCTTGTTCAAGGCTTAGACCCAGCTCTAACTTTGGTTCTGGGAGTCAGGTTGCCCAAAATTGGCTCTTGTCTAGGAAACAGTTGAGAGAGCAATGAGGCAGAAATGACAGCTTGAAGAAGAGAAGTGAGATCAAGGCTGCAAAGAAGAGAGAGATTATCTGAAAGGGAATGACTGGGTGGACCAATTACCTGAGTTCAGTGAAGCATCATAGGGAGTCCATGTGCAGTGAAAGCAGGTTAGAGCCCCACCAAAAATTTGAATTTGCCACTGGCAGAGCCTGCAGAGCAGCCAGTCCCATTCTCAGGTCCTTCCCTCCTCCTCCATCCTGCATTTCCAGTTCACTGTTTCCACCCTCAGGAAACAGGAACCTAACATGCCACTAATAAATACTTCAGCAGAACAGAAAAAGTCTTAAGAGGAAAAGGGAAGGCCAAGCACGTTACAGTAGAAAGATACTTCAGGCTCATAGCATCTCTTTCTAACGCATGTTTGTATTATTTTTCATGCCAGAAATGAAAGCAATGACATAAATCTCAGAGCTCATCCTGCCTCTCTGTGTCTCAAAGGTTTATTTATATTTCAGTGTGGATGCTGGGGCTCACTGCTCTTGTTACAGCCATGTCCAACTTCAAACCAAAGGATTACACCAAAAATGGAGCGAGTACAACACACCACTTTTTTCCTTGGATACCAACCAGTCTTGGTTGTAACACAGCAGATCCAAGATGCATTTTCTGTCGGGAAGGTAGTCCCTCCCCAGTTGCTGGTAAGACTGTAATAATAGAAACTAAAAGAGGGGGATGGGCATCTTTATTTAGACAACATCTGGCCTACAGTCCCCTGTCAACTGCAGGATTTTTGTCTGCATATTCCTTTAAGCTTTCCTAGTTATATTTTTAAATTACATAAGCAATAGGGTTTCCATGACTTCCTATAATCTACTTAGACCCTTGCTGGAAGAAAACATGCCTTAACGCTGAACCTGAAATCATCTACTTCAGGCAATTTGAGCCAGCCCTTTTACTTTAGCCACATTGCCTAGGATCCTGTTAATAGTCTCCCAGGTACTACAGGTACTCCAGAGCAACCCTTTTTCAGTCATCATTAAGCCAGTTCTTTTCAATACCATGCCAAAAATTCCCTACAGTCTCCTAATCACTTCTGTTGCTCTTCACTGAGCTCCCAGTTCCTCAGTGCTGTGGCAGACAAGTTCACACAGTCAAATACAAATAGCCCATGTGCATTTGAATTAGTGCCATAAAGTCAGGGATTGTCCAATTTCAACACCACAGGTTCAGAAGCACAAGAGAAAATACAGGAGAAAACACTGGGTTGATCTGCTATGATCTGGGGGAGGGGAAGCAAAGCCTTTTTCAAAAGAATCATCTAAAAATGTTAAAATAACCTTCTGAGGTTTTAGGGCAAGTTCCCCCTTCCCACTCTGATTTCTTTCCACACAACTCTCTAATGCTCTTAGACACAGTGGGCTGGTACTGACTATCTGACAGTAAAGAGAAGCAAGACAGGTAAAAATTCAATAAGCCTATTCTGATCCTTTCAATTAGAGTTGTCCAGTAGGTGTTATTTTACTAAAGAGAGTAAATCTTGCTTTAGCTTAATTCTTTTAAAGAATTGAACATTTTTATTTTTACTCTGTTTCCAAAGACTGATTTGTTTTCTTTACACCCTGTCACCGCACACACTCTTTTGGGGGTAATTCATTAGACAGAGTCAAAAGAATCTATTTAGGAAACATTGTTTTAAGCTATTCTCTTCAGGTAACAGGGATCTAGTCACTAATTTGATTTCCTTAGTTGCAGCAACCTGCAGCTCTCTGAGACCATCCAGACACACTTCTAATTCAAGATGTGTAAAATTATCCATGAGAAACATGCAATTGTCAACATGATTCTTCCAGGCAGCGTTAGGAGGGCTTTTGACTGAAACAAGGAGCACAAGTCATGCATCATTCCCATTACGTTATTTCACCAAATGTCTTTCTTGGTGTTCAGCCTGGGGCCCTGAGCAAAAAGGTGCTACAGTAAGGCTCCAAAAGAAAACTAATTACTCTTCAGCATCTGACTCCGCATACGTGTCCCAGCAGAACACACCACCAAGATACATGAATACTACAGAAAATTCCCTCTGTCAAGCCTCTATCTGTCTGCTAGATTTTAACAGACCACTGATTCATACTCAGGTCAGCACAATTTGTTCTCAGATCATGTTGTACTGCACCTTTACCAATTTCTAACATGCTTAGATACTGGAGGAGAAGGCCACTAAGATCTCTCTGCACTAGTAATTAAATGAACATTCCTCATCAGACCTACTCCATTCCTGATACCATAATGATGGCAGTGATAACTGCTGATATGGTGGCCCCTTTATGAACAACACATGCTCCAAATGGGATTAGCAAACTCACTGAAAAGAGAAAATGCCAGTACATATTTGCATTCCCATTGCTGCTGGCATCAGCTCAAAGCCTACTGACATTAGCAAGGGAAGGGACCAGCTGAGAGACAACTGCAGGCAAGCATCTCAATCCAGCTGTGCTTCCAGCAGCTTCTTCCTGGCTCAAAACCAAGAAGGAATAATCTCAAACATCTTCCTGGTGCAGAAAGCATTTCAGATTCTTCTTACTGGAATCAAATTGATCCTAGCCATGAGTGAAACTTAACATTTGGAAATTCAGTTTTATAAACAGTCCAATTTGAATTTCCAAATTGAAATTTTTCAAAACCTTCCAGAAATCTCCACAACAATATCCCTCTTGTGACATCCCACCCTGTTCTTAAAGAATAGTTAGGAAGATAAGAGCGTTCTGCCAAGGAACCCTGCTTCCATTTGTAGACATCCTCAGGATCTAAGAGAACCTGTGGTAAGCCTGATGCTAAAGGCCTCCACACAGGCGTCTGTATCCTACACACTGTCTCTGAAGTGGTCAGCTGGGCCAAATAGATTCATACCATGTGAGTGTTTTACAGTAAGTGGGAGAGAGATCAGGTCATTTCGGGAGCTTTGAAAGCTTTACAGTAACTTGGAAGAACATCGGTATGCTAAAACAGAAATAAGTTACAAAGAGTCAGTAGTCCTCAATCTCTAGCTTCTAGGGTTTAATTACATGATTTAGACACATTGGATATTTTCCAGAGACATGGCACAGAGAAAAAAAACTGCACTTGGAAACTGCAGAATCAGCAGAGGAATCATTTACTTGGCAAGCTTGGGAAGAAAAAAAAAAAAGAAAAAGCCTGTCTGAAAATGAAGTCATGTATGTTTCAATATACAGGTCTGGGCTCGTGAGAACTTCCATCCTAAGGTGAACCAAGACCTTGAGGATCCAGCCTTCATATGTAAGGCTATAGTTTTCAGACTGGATAGGCTGTGTTCTCATAGTATCCAGCATCTTCTCTACCCTCACGATAGCACTTTTTTTCTCCTCTTTAACTGCTGTGTGCATACATGAGCATGTGCGTGTATACATGCATATGAGAGAGTGTGTGTGCACGTGAAACACTTCAACAAAAATTTTCTTGACAAGCAAGCCCTGAGTAGTAGAATGCACAGGGGCCTCTGGAGGCGTGGAAAATTGAAACCAGTGACTGGAAGAGCTTGTCTTCCAAAGCTGCTGCTTTTCTCAGAAGTGGTCTCAAGAGCAATCTTCAAGTAGCACCTCCATGACAGGAGCATCAGCCTGCTCCACGGTGACTTTTTAAGAGGCAAGACTGCGTCTTCTGTATAAAATATTGTGCTAGTACCTCCATAAAGTACACACTTTTTTTTAAATACCACATGTATTAATAGTACACTTAAAATAAAATACTATTCCTGGTGGCAGAGGAATATGTCTTAAAAGCATAACACGAGCTTCTGAGAAGAAAGTACTAGTGTAGTTCTTCTCTTTATGAAGTTTAAAACTCCTTGTATAAATCAAATGTGAGAAGAGTGACAACATGAAATGGCATTTTCTTACTCAGCAGATTTGCTGCTCACATGTCAGAGTACCATGGCTGACAAGAGTAATTAAGGAGTTTTTATTCTTTTGGGGGTCTGTTTATGTACCACAGCTGGCACCAGTCAAGACAGAGAGCTAGTCTGCTGCTGTACAACATCTACAGAATTATTTACAAAATCCACGTAAGTTATACTTGGGCACACTCCCTGAAGTCCACTACACTGCATGGCTGCCAAAGAGACCAAATATGGAGAGAGAGGGATGTCCAGTCAACAACTTAACAGGCAGAAGCTAAGTGATAAGGTTGCAAAGAGCTGGAAAACTGCTGAATTTGTGGAATTAGTAGCTGGAAAAAGTATGTTAACTGTACTGCTGTAAGATTATGTAAAACTTCCTAACAAAATACAAACTTTCCTTTTTTTAAACAGTAAGATAGAACAGTAATACAATATTAAAGCAGGTTTAAGAAAAAACATGAGAAAATAATGACAAAATTGTAGGACCCTCATCAGATTCCTCCTAAAGCTTTAATCAACTTTTCTCTTCATAGAAATATGTCTTTTAGCTTTTTGAAAAAAATCATTATATGTTTATGACTGAGAACAGCTGATCTGCGATATTCTTAACAAACACTTTTTCACAATAGCACCTTTTCTGGGTGATATTGCCATCCTTTTTGGTGGCTAAACCACATTGTATAGGTCTAGCTTGACCATACATACCAGTTTCTACTTCTTCCATCTTCTATTGTTTGTGCATGCAGCAAACATATGCAACATGGCCACAGAAATGAGAAATAAAAATAAACTGCGCAACCTTAAATACGTTCTAAAAATACTTTGCACTCATCTGTAGGGACTTTAGGAGAACCTTCCACACAGGGGCTGCTGAGGGATAGTTCATGGATAACAAGGGAAAGCGGGTTTTAAGGGGAGCAGACCTACAGAGGGAAGCATTCCTGAAGCCAGAGGAAAAGCATGCATAAATCTCATAATAGTGCAGGTATCCAGGTCAACTCTCGACCACAAAGAAGCTCTATCTTAATGGAGGCACACAAAGTAAGGGGTGAGAAACTGTAGATCTCTTACATGATTCTCTGCATATGGCACATGCAGTATCAAAGGGGAGAAGGGGGAGACATCTGCACCTGGGCACAAAGAGGAATGTACACAGTGAATTTGTATACACATAAACATGACAATTCTCAATGGACTGAAGGATCAGCTCTCTTGTCAGACACATCTGCTGGCAGCCTATGGGAGCATGCTGGGGAATAAGCAGCTGTCTCCTTAGAGCCACCAGCTGCCTTTCCCCCCAAAAGCATTCACACTGTGTCATTGGTCAGCCTGCAAGTCAAATACAGAAGGTGAAGACAGTAGCAGCCTTGGGCAAAAGAAAAGAGAGGAGACATCCCTCCCCCAACCCCCTCCAAAACCAGTCTCTATAACCCAAGCTGCTCTCGCCACAGATAACAGCTTGGAAGAGCTGAGAACCTCAGAACAAAGCAAGAAAACATGCCTTTCTGCAGGGTTTTGGCATACAAACTCCAGTGCCCCAAAGTAATGGTATTTCCAAGTATCAAAACACATGGCCATACAGCAATTCCATGAGGCTCAGTGCAAGCGCAAGAAAGTCAAATAGAGAACCCAGAAGACAAGAAAAAACATTTTAGTGGCTAAAAGGGCACGCATACATGTCAAGGAATTAAAAACTGCACGTGTAATTTGGCTAAGAGGACATACGTGCAAAAGGCAGTAAAGGAAAGGATGCAATTACATGCAGTTATCTGAGGCTTGTCAAAACACTAGCAAAATAAACTGAAGTGGTGCAAGTGTTGAATTTAGGGAATTAATTTCTAGAGAAAAACATTTTTTTTTTCAGCACAGAGATTGGGTAACATCAAAGAAAAAGGATTATTAGATTGTGGATTATCTCTTCCTTTCCTGCTCCCAAAGGAACCTCAGCACTGGAATGATTTCAAACTGAGAATGAAGAAAGACCTAAAAATACTCACTAAATCTTGTTATTAGTGGCTTGGGGCAGGTGGATCAGCTGTGACTAAACAAGAGGTGCACCAACACCCAGTTTCCATGTTTCTGGTTAGAACCTACATAACAAGGAAGAAGGGAGCCTCCCTTGTTCACCCCAGCCCAGGCTGCAGACCTGTCTCTGTAACAGATGTGTCTGGTGGCAGCTACTCTTCCTACTGTCTTGACTTTGTTGTTTCCATTTGCCCTCTCACTCTCCTTCCTCATCACTCTCCTTCCTCATCAATCTGCATGACTTAATATCACTGCTGATGAAGGATGGCCCTTGGGACATTTGCTTCCCCATCTTTACTGTCTTATTTCTAGAACTTGTGGGGGAGGCAGGTGATATTCACTCTTCTCCCCAGCCGAACGAGTGTGGTAATAGCAAGAGAAACTTCAGAGTAAGTGAAATCATCTCAGTGGATCCGTGAAAGGCAAATTTAAAATTACCCATCACAACAGCCCCTCCCGCATTCACCGATTTATTTAGCATGGATAGTAGTAACTTGCATCATCTCCTTGAAAAATAGGTTAACATGGCTTTTCTCTGCCACGAGCACTCATACAGCCATCTGTCCCCCACAAGAACATTAAACAACCCTACCCACAGAGAAGGCCACAAAGCCTTCCTTGTGTCGTTGCACGAGGATGGGGAACCTGCATCAGCACACATCTACCCCTGCCTTCCTGCTCCAGGGACTTCAAAGGCACCATTTAACTATGGCTCTTCAAGGAGCTGAGGAGAGAGAGAGAGAAACAACACGCATAGGAGCGGACCAAAGACACCATGCATGTGTGGAAGACACCCGGGTTTGAGAGCAATTTCCGTGAGCAGAGAAACCGCGACCCGATTTCGCAGCTTTTCCCTCCGTGCCGGCACACGGCACCTGACAGGAGGGGGGTGCGCTCCGGGTCCCAGAAACACAGACAGGGGACACCAGGAGAGGAGAAAACACCCACAACCTTAGGAGTTTTAATCCCTTCCAGAAGTAGTACTCGCGTCTTTTGTGCCCCCCCGACACCCCCCCACCCGATGCCAGAGACCAGAGGATCTCCTCGGCCGCGGCTCTCCTCCTCAGACCTCCTCGGCCAAGGCTCACAATACCCTTCCCCGCCGGCCCGCTCGCTCGCCCGCCACAATACCTTTTGCAGGACTCCAGCAACACCCCCTTCACTTCCCAGCATTACTCGAGCAGTTCTCGCAGGAGCCCTTCCCGCTAGAGCCGTGCCGACCGGCCTCCCGCCATCAGAAAAGTTGGACAAAGGCCGTTTTCACCGCGTCGGCCACACCATCTCGACGGGCTAGCGCCAAGTCCCGCTCGCTCCGCACCCACTGCCGCTTTGTCCCCCGGCCCTGGGCACAGCCCCCGGCCCTCGATCGATGCCTTCAACAGGTCGGATGCTTGCGAGCGGTCCCGATCCTCGCGCTCCTCCCCAGGCCCTTCCCCGGGAACGGATTTTTCTCTCCCCCGCCCCCCGTCCCGGATCCCCGTCCTACAGCAGTCTCCCTTCCTCCCGCTTCCCGGGATCTGCCTCGTCCCTTTCTCCGGGCTCCTCTCTCTCGCTCTCCTGCTTTCCCCCCTCCCCTCCTCGCCGTGCCCCTCCTCCTCCCCCCGCCCCCGACCTGCTTTCCTTTGCAGAGGCCCAGCCTAGCGCAGCTGCACGCGACGGCAAATGGGGGTGGGGGCGCAGGCAGATCCCTCAGTGCGAGGCGGCGGCGGCCCCTCCTGTCACATCCGCGTCGGTCACCGTCCCCTGTCCCACCGCCGGCGGCCCCCTCGTCCCCCGCCGCCGCGGGCTGCCCGCTGCCGGCCGCCGGGGCCAGCAGGGATGGATGGAGCGGGGCGCCGAGCCGCCCCTCCCTCTCTCTCCCTCACAGCCGCTCGGCTGGGCGGGCCACTGGGCGGCACCGGGGTCCGTGCTCGAGTCAAGGCTTGGCGGCTCGGGCTCCCTTCGCGCGTCGCCCACCCACCGTCTGTCAGAGAGGGGCTCTCCGAGTGGGTCTTCCCTCGCCACAGCGCCGGAGCTGCGGGCCCGGCCCGCGCCTTGCCCGCCCCGCTGCCTCGCTGCGGCCGGGCTTGCTGTGGGGACGCCCGAGCGTGATGGCCGGCGTGCCCCCCCCCGCCCCGCCAGGTTCCCGCCGGAAGGTACAGTGTGGGAGTACGGGAGGAACGGCCCGAACTAGCGAGCCTTGGTCAGTCTCCCTTGGCGTCGTTGAAATCCACGTTGCTCTGTGGCGTCCGTTGTTGTTCTGTGGCAACCTGGCTTAACGTTAGCATGTATGTGCTTACTTGCACGCCGCTTCCAGATGCTCGAGATCGTATGTCACAGAGGCCAGGTGCCTCCTTGATTCCAGGTACTAACAAACCTCAACTCAGCCAGCAATGGCACGGATGAATCAGCCGGGGTTCCTCCATTCTCCCAAAGGAGAACCTCAGCTTCCAGTGTAGCGACAAAGGACTGGAGGCATCTTTTTGGGGCACTCCTGTCTCCTGCTAGTGCAAGAACAAGTCTACCTGCTCAGTCTACAGATGTCACCGGGCTGATGACGGAGAAATGCTAGAGGATGAGGCATGCTGCATAAGCCGCTGATTGTACCTACCATTCGGTGAGTGACACAGACAAGTGGCCGAAAATGAGGGTGCTGTGAGCTACAGTGCAAGCAGAGTGTCCCCATTAGGACTGAATGGAAAATATATCAAAACTCAGTCGCCTGCAATTCACAAATACTTCTGCGAAAACACAGAGCAGAATTTTGGGCTTCTGCTGCCAATTTCCTTTGGTTTCAGGTATGAGCTTCACATTACATACAATATAAAGTGACCATGATTCCCTTCCATGTAAAACGCTGCTACACATACAAAAGCACCAATGCACATTGGACACCCCACTGCATGATAAAATGTATAAACTTCTGCTTAAAAGAAGTACTGTCAGCAGATAGTGCCACATCTCAGAGTTCAAAAAGCCATGGCTAGTTTCCACACAGCACAGCCTTTTCTAGCAGTTCTGTATATATGTGGAATAACACAAATACCTACCTCTTCCCAGACAGCATAGTTTCTTAATCCTCTCTGTGGGGTTTTCCAGACACCAATTACAACAGACCTCTTTCCTTCCAACTCCCGCCCCGGCCTGATTCTAAAAGAAATTGACTTCAGGAGAAATTGCAGGTACTCAGCTCCTCTTGGAATCTGGTCCTTACTCAGTTCGGTAGCAAATTTTTGCACATATGTTTTCCTTTCTTCCTCGTAGTATAGGAGGAGCGTCTGGCTCCTAGAAAGGAGCAGTGGGACTGTACCATTGCATCGGGGGCTTGAAAGAGGTTAACTAGCTGCTTTGTTCAATAGCTGCAGAAACACTTCCACCCCTTTGTGGTAATGGAATATTTCTCTCCCCCATTCCCTTCCCCTCCCCCCCCCCCCCGCCTTGTGGAATGAAAGCCAAGAATGAGCGAGGTGCTACTCTGAACAGGGAAGTTTCGCAAAAGTTCCTGTGCTACAGGGACGCACACATGCACGGGCAACATCCAAACCCTGTTTAAAATTCACTTGGTGGAAGGCAAGACGACAGACAGTCAGTCCTTTACAAGGGATTAATTTTAAGGCAGAATTTAAATGTTCTTTCTTCAGTGCTGCAGCATTTTGCAATGCATGCATTTATATCTTCACAATGTAAGCAATCACACCCAGACATGACAGAAACACAGAAACACAAGCTCTCCATCCCAGACTACCACGGATGTATCGGATTCTCAGGTCAATCTTAAATGTGAGAAAACCAGCGTACCTTATGCAACAGTGTGGCTGCATGATATAGATCAGTGGTCTCCAAAATGGGGTGCATTACCCCAAGGGGTGTGCAAGATGACACACTGGAGTGCAGGAATAAAACATTAGAGCTTCAGTAGTACATGTATATAATTTGTAAATAAGTAAATGTATGTATATTGGGGGTGTATGCTAAAGGTTTTAACCAATAGGGGGTACATGATCAAAAAAGTTTGGAGACCACTGATGTAGACAATCATGTGCTCCAGCTTACATAGACAGACATTGATTTTATAGACACAGAATTCCACACAATAGTGAGTTGCAAATACCCAGACGCACAAACAGATCTCATAATATTTAAAGCAAAAGAAGAAGGTGCAGTTATTAAAACAATGGTCACAATAGCAAAGCGTAATTCATTTCATAAATAATCTCCTCACTGTGTGAAACATGTTAGGTCTTGAAGAGAAAAGAGTTGGAATGTGCAGGGCAGACCACACAAACCAAAGAGAAGAAAACCATCCATGACAGAAAAGCTGAGGATAAAAGGGAGGGGTGAGGCTAAGACAAGGGGAATAGAGTTTCAAAGGAAAAAGAGAGAAAAAGGAGGGTAAGAGTGAGAGAGGTGGAAGACAGAGGTAGAGAAAGCAAGATACACACAGAGTAACTATGAAAGACAGACAAGGAAAGAAAGGGATGTGAAGAAGAAAGGGAGGAGCTGGGAATAGCAAATAGAAGAGCAGGCAGGGAAAGAGTAAGAAGGGTACTATTTATACATGAGAGGACATGTTTGACAAGCAGTTTTGAAGCAGAACTGTTTTCAGTGGATAGAATCTTCAAGAAGATTTTTTCAAGGGCAGATTTATCACTTCAAAAGTCTAAAATAGCACATTTCCTTCCCAGATTTCTGAAAAATAATCATACAGATCAGTAGATTAAAACCTTACAATACCCTTCTGGATACCATATATTATGGTCTTATTTTGTTTGTTGATGTGTTTGGTGAAGTACAAAGGTATTTTCTCCCTAAGAAAGCCCAGCATAGAAAAAGAAGAAGCTTACAGAAAATTAATAAGAGGTAAGAGAATTTAGGGAAGCTTAGAACTTCAAGAGGACTGAGGGCAGCCCAAGATGGAGTGTGAAAGACCAGACCCTGCAGTTTCACAGTCTCTACACCGGCTCTTGGTAGCCATTAGTATACAGTAATGCATTTTTTTATTTATTTTTTAATCTTTGTCACAAATAAGGAGATTTTCTACAAGCAAGGAGGCTTCTTATGGGTTTCAGTTCTCCCTTGGAATAGGCTGCATGTTTCTGCTTACAGAGCAGACTTGTTCTCTGCTTTGTTCCTTCTCTGCCATCACTCACTTCTGCTTAGAGCATTGTTTCCTAAGCTTTGATGGAAATAAATCTAAACCAGAGAGGGGGAAAAAACCAATCTACATTAGCTGAATATGCACCCACCTGTATTTTTAATTACTATTGCTATTAAGTACATGTATCAGTTGTTATGAAAATTCCCTTCCTTAACTATTATATCAACCAGTCTTTATAGTATGACAGTGTATTAGCTTTGTTAATATAGATATTAGTTCACATTATACACTGTATTGTTATGAGGTAGTGAAATTTTACTGAAGACGTTTGTATTGTTTCTCCAGGTTCCAAGTAAAAGAACCTAAATGACAGCCCAGTCCTGGAAATAAGGACTTTGCTTCTTGGAAGCTTGCTTTGTCCATGAAGGATAAAGGATACCCCCTGGACAACCAAGATAACACCAGCATCCTAGCCCATGACTTTGAAACCCTCCCAGCATCATCTGGTATCATAGGTAAGCATAGCTATAGCAAGACTGACTCCAAGGACATCTGGATCAATAGAAAAGTAGCAAGAATGCTGCAAAAATATAGTTGCTTTGCAGAGTTTTACTATGATTAGTAATCAGTACTGTGGGTATTAGTGATTAGTCAAATTGTGTAGTACCTGAACGTTTGAAGGGTATAAGAATCATGTGTAAAACCACATTCGGGTTGCCCCAGTTTGGCTGGGACACCTCATGTGCATGAATTAATATTCACCCTTGTAATTCTATACTTTACATCCTAACCTCCCTCCTCAATGGGCACAGGCCAGTTGCAAATTTTCATGACACTTTTGAAGGTGAAAGAACAGCTAGACTTGTGCCAGTTCACTGGAGCTACAATCTAAATGTCTGTTAATCTATCCATTTTCTAGCAGTCTGCCTATACAACCCAAGCATTTTGACACACACATCACACAGATTGAGTGCTAGTGTTCGTAATGCTAACACCCAGAAGGAAAACCAGTCATTTATGCTGTGGTCCAGGATTTGGGGAACATTTAAAAGGAGAAGTAGCTGCCTGGAAATCCATGACTGGTTTTACAATAAGCCTAGTTCCATGCTGGGACTGGGCACTTTGGGTATATTCAGTCAATTCTGTGTAGACCTGCAATCCAGCTGGGTAAGTTCAATGCTGGCTGCTAGCTTTTTACCTGAATGCCCAGACCTAGTAAATTAATTTGAAGCTTACTGGGACATGAGACACTACAGGGTTTCTGAAGCTGCCAAAGGTGGGGGGGGGGGGGTTTCATGACCGCTACAGCCATGACTCAGGAACAGAAATGTGCAGCCGTAAGTGAGAGACATGTATATTTATCTTGTGCATGTTGTTACTAAAGTCCTATTAACTCCCTAGAAAGTATGAATGTATCAGTATATCTCTTATAACGGTGTGTATATCTCTTATAAATGTGTATACACCTCTGGCAATCTTCTCTGTATTCTATCAAGCACCTGAGACTAGCCTTTTCTATCTGCTGATCCATGTCGATCCATGTTCCAAGCTTCACTCACTTCCTTTGGAGGTATGCTGTGACCCCAGTTCTTGACCAAGCATGAGACTTCTAATTTCTGCTGGATTTGAGAACAACAGGAACTGCAAAGTCTTGTTGGAATAGCATAGACAAATTACTTTTTTCAGTATTGTCTGTTTGACTTGGAAGGAAGAGGGGCTCAAATAAACTGCAATTATCCCAGTGTTTTGTTGCTTCAATAAGAGTGTTTGGAAGTATTCCACACTTAGAGCAGTTCTGTGCTAGATTTAGGTGAATGTTGCTCATCTGAAGAATGAAAGATTTAAGCAAAATTGCCTTGCTAAAAAGATCCCATAACATACAACTTGTTCTTGGAAGCCCAGCAGAAAAATAAGGACAGTACGTTACTGAAGTTGAAAGGCAGAGCAGTGAAGGTTAAACACTCTCAGGAAGCTGAAAGGGAATGAACCTGAGGTTCTGTAAGAGAACATAAGGTGGCAACGGACTGGTTCTCTTTGGCTCCCAAACTGGGCAGCTTGCACCACCCTGTGTCAAAGTACAGGGTCTCTGAGCCTGCTCCAGGTTACAGTAAGGGTTACAGTTATCTAAATAACTGCAGTTTCAGTTTAGCTCTTGGCTGAAAAATGGGTAGGAAAGGAAAACTACAAGTTTAGTTTGGATTGGAGTAAAATAATTTCTTTCTGAGAGAAAAAGAATGTGGGAAGTGTTAAAACAATTAATTTTGTTTAGCATGAAATACTCCGTTTAACTTACTTATTTCAGGAGCTCTTCAAAGAAGGAAATGAACGGCTAGATACATAAATCTGCTGTCAGAGGAGGTGTTTCATGAACAGAACAAGTCTGTAGCCTGGTGGTTCCTGGGTCCCACTCTGTAGCCGGGATGCCAGTTTCTTCCGCAGGGAATGCTTAATTACTTGTAAGGCATTGAAACATCTCAACAGGAAACATGATTTTCTCCCTTCACTCATTCCATCTCCCATGCACAGACTGGCATGCTCAGGAACCTGGTGGTGACAACATATTTGTAGAAAACAGTTTAAAATCACTGTAGTGCAAAATGGGAACTGCTTCTAAGGCTGTGGTCCCACAGACATTTCAACCCCACAAGAATGCAAGTCTCTACTGAGATAGACAACCTTACTCTCTCTTTTCTCTGCCCTGAGCTGTATGTCCTCATCACCTTCCCTGTGCTGGCAGCAAAGATTTGTGCAGTGACCTGGATCAAGGAAAACTGGCTAAAAACTAATTCAGCAAAAATTGTATGTAAAATTTTAGAGTATGTGCAGGAGACTTTACAGAGCTGTACAAATGCTACAGCTGGAAGATGGATGGGAAGGCAGAGGATGCGCAGGTTGGGGAGGGACAGACAAGACTGCCCCTTTTAGCAGCAATCCAGTTGATGTATGTTTAAAGTGGACATAAGCCAGTCCCTAGAGTATGAGGTCTTTAATACCAAGTATCACATAATAGGGATGGGTTTTCACTACCCATTGCTCTTGCAGTCAGTGACTGAAACTGTTCTCTACCTACCAAAAATAAAGCTGGAAAACAAAGAAAATCCTTCATAAACTATGCAGGAAACTAAGGCTAAACTTGAAAATGCCTCTAGAAATTGTTGAAATGCCATTGTTCAGTAAATCTGCTACACTGGGAGGTATGGGGGTGGGAAATCACCCAGGTTTAACCACAGTGTAACATGAAAAGAATAAAACTCCTATGTATTAGGCAGCACTCATGGAAGAGGTGAGCAAGCACCTCGAAGGTAACAGTAGCAATGAATGACTGCTTCTGTTTGTCATGGTGGGGAATGATCTATTATAATCATCTCATCTCTCTTGCTTATCTTCCTGAATCACAGAATTATAGAATCATAGAATATCTTGAGTTGGAAAGGACCTATAAGGATCATCAAGTCCAACTCCCTTGCTCCTCGCAGGACTACCTAAAACTAAACCATATGACTAAGAGTGCTGCCCAGATACTCCTTGAACTCTGACAGGCTTGGTGCCATGACCACTTCCCTGGGGAGCCTGTTCCAGTGACTGACCACCCTCTCAGTGAAGAACCTTTTCCTAATGTCCAGTCTGAACTTCCCCTGAGGCAGCTTCATTCCATTTCAATCGAATGAAAAGACAATAAAAAATGTTTTTATAAATACATTAGCAACAAAAGGAGGGCTAAGGAAAACCTCCATCCTTTATTGGATGTGGGGGAAACATAGTGACAAAGGATGAGGAAAAGGCTGAGGTACTTAATACCTTCTTTGCTTCAGTCTTTTAATAGTAAGACCAGTTATTCTCGGGGTACCCAGCCCCCTGAGCTGGAAGACAGGGATGGGGAGCAGAATGAAGCTCCCATAATCCAAGGGGAAATGGTTAGCGACCTGCTACACCACTGGGACACACATAAGTCCATAGGTCAGATGGGATCCACCCAGGAGTACTGAGGGAGCTGGCAGAAGTGCTCACCAAGCCACTTTCCATCATTTATCAGCAGTCCTGGCCAGCCGGGGAGGTCCCAGTTGACTGGAGGTTAGCAAATGTGACACCCGTCTACAAGATGGGCTGGAAGGAGGATCCAGGGAACTACAGGCCTGTCAGCCTGATCTTGGTGCCGGGGAAGGTTATGAAGCAGATCATCTTGAGTGCCATCACACAGCATGCACAGGACAACCAGGTGATCAGGCCCAGTCAGCATGGGTTTGTGAAAGGCAGGTCCTGCCTCACTCACCTGATCTTCTTCTGTGACAAGATGACCCACTTAATGGTTGAGGGAAAGGCTGTTGTTTACCCGGACTTTAGTAAAGCCTTTGACACCACTTCCCACAGCATTCTCCTGGAGAAACTGGCTGCTCATGGCTTGGACTGGTGTACTCTTCACTGGGTAAAAAGCTGGCTGGCTGGCCAGTCCCAAAGAGTGGTGGAGAATGGACTTAAATGCAGTTGGTGGCCGGTCACAAGTGGTGTTCCCCAGGGCTCAGTATTGGGGCCAGTTCTGTTTAATATCTTTATCAATGATCTGGACGAGGGGATCGAGTGCACACTCAGTAAGTTTGCAGACAACACCAAGTTGGGCGGGAGTATTGATCTGCTTGAGGGTAGGAAGGATCTACAGAGGGATCTGGACAAGCTGGATCGATGGACCAAGGCCAATTGTATGAGGTTCAAAAAGGCCAAGTGCCAGATCCTGCACTTGGGTCACAACAACCCCATGCAGCGCCACAGGCTTGGGGAAGAGTGGCTGGAAAGCTGCCTGGTGGAAAAGGACCTGGGGGTGTTGGTCAACAGCTGGCTGAATATGAGCCAGCAGCGTGCCCAGGTGGCCAAGAAGGCCAACGGCATCCTGGCTTGTATCAGAAACAATGTGGGCAGGAGGACTAGGGCAGTGATCGTCCCCCGTACTCGGTGCTGGTGAGGCCGCACCTCGAATACTGTGTTCCTTTTCAGGCCCTTCACTACAAGAAAGACATTGAGGTGCTGGAGCACATCCAGAGAAGAGCAACGAAGCTGGTGAAGGGTCTAGAGAACAAGTCTTATGAGGACCGTCTGAGGGAACTGGGGTTGTTTAGCCTGGAGAAAAGGAGGCTCAGAGGAGATCTTATCGCTCTGTACAACTACCTGGAAGGAGGTTGTAGAGAGGTGGGTGTCCGTCTCTTCTCCCAAGTAACAAGTGATAGGACAAGAGGAAATGGCCTCAAGTTGCACCAGAGGAGGTTTAGATTGGATATTAGGAAAGATTTCTTCACCAAAAGGGTTGTCAAGCATTGGAACAGGTGGCCCAGGGAAGTGGTTGAGTCACCGTCCCTGGAGTTATTTAAAAGATGTGTAGATGTGGCACTTAGGGATATGGCTTAGCAGTGGACTTGGCAGTGTTAGGTTTACATTTGGACTCGATGATCTTAAAGGTCTTTTCCAACCTAAGTGATTCTATGATTTCCTTGTGTCCTATTGCTGGTCACCAGAGAGAGGAGATCAGCACCTCCCCCTCCACTGCACCCCTTGAGGAAGTTGTAGACTGCGATGTCACCTCTCATCCTTCTTTTTTCTAAGCTGAACAAACCAAGTGACCTCTTGCTCTCAAGACCTTTCACCATCTTGGTTGCCCTCCTCTGGACACACTCTAATAGTTTGATGTCCTTGTTATATTGAGGTGCCCACAACTGCACACAATACTCAAAGTGGGACTGCACCAGTGCAGTGTAGAGTGGGACAATCACCTCCCTCAGCTGGCTAGCTACACTGTGCTTGATGCACCCCAGGACACAGTTGGCCCTTTTGGCTGCCAGGGCATACTGTTGACTCATATTCAACTTGCCATCAACTCAAACCCCCAGATCTCTTTCCACAGGTCTGCTCTCCAGCCTCTTATTCCCCAGTTTGTATTTATTAGAGTCCAGGATGTGAACAGAGAGGACTAATATATGTGAAAATAATAGACAAAAGAATTGAAGAAGAACTTGGAGAAGGGAGTGTACTTTTGAACTGGATCTCAAGAGAATAGAGAGCCAGTGGAGGTGTTTGAGAATGAGTAATAAAATTTTCATTGCACTGAAGTCTGTATACAGGGGTTCAGACGCTAAGGTAATATGTGGAGAGTCTAGCATTTCCCTAGTTCTTTCGAGAAAGCATGGAATTCTAGTTCATTGTGGGTGTAAAATCACATAAAGGATGCAATTTAGGAGTGCCTCTTTCAAAACCCACGTGTTGAGGGCCAGAGGACTCCACTTTGTATTTCTGTAATTGAACAGTGCTACTCAGTGGACAGAAGTGGTATTGTTAGCTAACAGAACAGCGTGCTGCTTAACATCCAAGCATCCCAAAGCACAACAAAACCTGCGAGTAGGGATATCACTCTCCACTGATCTCCAGCTGATGCTTCACATGAGTACCATTTACTAGAAGGAGAGGTATAAAAGCATTGTGTACAAAAATTTTAGAAATTCCATGGAAAAAACAAAGCTTGGAAAAGTACTAACCCTCTCTGTTTAAGGGTACTTATTAGCACTGCATAGTTCAGGGTAGGTTTATTTCCTTCAACCAACTGAACTCATTACTGAGAAATTATTTTGAAACTACCTACCATGTATACCTAGCATTGCAGGGATACTCATGATTTCTAAGTGACTGTGATTAATCACTAACTACTACACTGCTGGGCTTCTCTGTGCTGCAGCAAGTGTCTTGAAACAATGGGTGCTCTCTGTTTAAATTCAGCATTATCCTCATGACACAATGTGGTGTTACACTGTGGAAAATTAAGTTAGTTTTTAAAGAAGTCTTTTTTTCTGTACGCTTTCAACCAAGACAATCAGAGTCCTGAGTGCACCAATAAGCCTTAATTGCCCTGAACAACCTCACCTGTACCCTCCAACGATTCAGTCTCTGTCCATTGCCCCAGGAGCTGTATTTGAGCTCAAATCTAGGCACACATTCCCTGTCTAAGCTATGCTCTAGGTAGTACCTAGTCTTTGCCTTTGTTGTTTCTGGCATGTTGGTTTGGTTCATGGATGGAGCACGGACTTGGCTTGTCACTTTGTATTTATTTGATGATCAGTTGATGGAACCTCTCATTGTTACCAGCCCTGCTTGGGTACTGTGGGACTGTGGCCTTATCAGTGAGGATGCTGCTTCTGCCTGTCTCGTGGTCTTACATTTCTTCTGTTGTGGGAAGAAACGGCCTTCTTCCCTTGCTATTATTGCTCCCAGAAAAGCTCAACATTAATGTCCTTATCACTAGGTTTTTAAAGTTATTGTCCCATTTTTCTTAAAGCTTGCGTTGGTGGTAAATTCTGGTAGAATAATTACATTTTTGTCTGTAAGTGTGATGCCTTTCCTAGGACATCTCTGTGGGTTTTACACACTGGAAATTTGAGGTTGCAACT
Source organism: Haliaeetus leucocephalus (assembly GCF_000737465.1). Lineage (NCBI taxonomy): Eukaryota > Metazoa > Chordata > Aves > Accipitriformes > Accipitridae > Haliaeetus > Haliaeetus leucocephalus. Next base: position 24,502,027 of record NW_010972664.1, read on the forward strand.
GGTGAAACAGAAATAATCTTAGAACATTCAAACACAACAGCCAGTTTTTCTTCACTGAATAAAGTTGCTGTAGAGAAATGTCATCCTGATTAATTTCATTTGGACTACCTAAGGTGACCTGAGACTAAGTCAGGGTGGTCTTGCATAGTGCCACCACAGCAACAAAACCTCCAACCTTTTAGCAGCTTTTTCTTGACTAATACGTGGTTTCTGCCACATGATCTAAAGCTCCTTCAGCTAGTGTCAAGAACATTGTCTTTTTTGCAGACAGCAGAAAATGTGCAGCAGAGGGCAGCAGGATTCCACACCCAGAGCCAGTTAAGTTAGGAGAGACACCTCCTTTTGGAAAAAAAAAATCATGAGGTGTGCAAAAGGAAAGCGGCGCTGAGTTCTAAAGCAAAAACAGGGTGAAATGCAGCTCAGTCTGAGCATTAGTGAGCGAAGCATTTTTATTCAAGTGAGCTGTAGTGCACAGCTCTGTATCAGGAACATTGGAGTTTCCTTGCAGTGACAGAGCGCATTCAGTTACCAGGAGGAGCTGCGAGCTGCTTGCCTGGGAGGTATTTTTTGTTTTGTTGCTGGGTGAGATGCACCACTGTCCTGCTTTGCATTTGTTGTTAGAAAAAGCGCTAGTGGTCTCTCATGGAACGTATTTACAAATTGCCTGTTCTCTTGTTGACAGTCTCTTGCTGGCTCATCTAAAGGCTTTCTCTCCTGCCTAGTGACCACTGGATTGGTGCAAAAAGGTTCTTGGGAGCATTTTAAAGGCAGAGTGTCATTAAGGAAAGGCCAGTTCAAGGTCTTGCCAATGACGCAAGGCCATGTTACTTTGCCAAAACAGACATTGATTGGAAACCTTCTCAGATCCCATTAGCATTACTGAGAGAGTAACTCAGGCCTTGTACAAACAAGCGCAGGGAGATGTCATCCTAGAAACACAGTAGGTTTTATGGGAAATGTCATGGAGCTACTTCTGCAAGGTCTATCAGTGAGAGTCACGCTTCTGAGAACTGTATGTAGTTAGATCTTACCTGCTTCTGTTCATTAGGTTCCGAAGTGCCCAGTTTATACTTGTGCCTGGTGTTACTCCGTCCCAGGTGCAGAATCCAGCATTTGTTCTTGTTAAATTTCGTGCCACTGATGATTGCCCAGTGCTCCGATGTATCTAATCTATCTGTGTGGGTTGCAGTGTGCATGTGGGTGTGTGAGCTAACTGGAGGACCAGGGAGTTCAGGGTAGACTGAGTGTCTAATGCCAGTTACTGGGGTCCAGCATGTGGGTGTGCGCGAGCACGTGCATACATGTGCAAAGGAATGCATGAAGGTTTGTACCTGTGAGTGAGGGGCTCTGTACCAGGACGTGGCCTGGGGCTGCAGGCCCCAGGGGCTCATATGTCCAGGTGCCAGTGGATGAGGATACCAAGGATCCAGGGCTAGCTGCTGGATAGGCTGAGTGTCTAAGACCAGTTAGACCTGGGGCTGTCTGCACTGTGATTATATACGTTACCTGCTAACAGACCTTCATCCTGATCAGCCAGAGAGGGACACAGGATGAAGGTCTGTTAGTGCCATCTGTGTTTGCATGAGCGTTTCTGTCTGTATTGATTTGTGTGGCTGGCTGCGTGTATATGTATATTTGTATTGTGTATGTGTTTGCATGCTATTGGGAATACATGCTCAGCCTTGCTAGTGGATGAACCTAGAGACAGGGAGCTGCAGCAGCCTCACCGCTATTGGGCTACCTGATATCTCAAGTCTTAATAGGTACCTATATAGGCCTCTCTATTTAAATTTGCACTGTGATTCAAGCTACATTAATATATTTTCATGTCGTCACAAGTGCAGAAGATGGTTTGAGATGATGTTTCTTTTATGGTTGAAGTAATGGAAATTCTTTAATCTCAGGAGATGGTTAGATCAGAGGATGGAATTAATCAGATGGAGAATGGGGAAGGGAACTCAATTGAAATAAGATGCTCAGAAGGGAACAAAACAGTGATATATCTGTTTTCACTTATGTTAAAGTCTAATAAATAAGAGGGGGGACTGGCATGTGCAGCCCTGACTGAACTTGCCATGTCAGACCAGAAATTTGAAGGAAAGACTAGAGTGAGCAGAATAATATAATTGAGAATACAAAATACACAGCCCAGATAAACTGTGCTGATGACAAGACAAAACAACACTATCTGCAATAAGAATTTAGAACTGGTTCAAATGAAAAAAAAGCAGCCATCTCAATGAATCTGGAGTGAAATTCTAGAACTGAGCAGCAAGGTGATAGTACCAGATCTACACTGCCAGTGGCCTAACAGTAAGAGCAACGGTCTTGTGCTGTGCTGAAATTTCCATGACCCTCAGGTACATTGAGCAAGTAACACACAGGGGTCTGAAGCAGAGGCACTATCAATGAGTTAGAGATCTCCTGAAAGGAAATCTATCACTCAGCCCTGAATAATAGTAGCATTCAGAATTCTATCAATAAAGAGTGCTAAGAGACACCTGCAAATGAACTAAATAATTTCTTAACATCTGTTGATGCTATGAAACAGACGAAATCCATGCTGAAACCCATACTGAAATCCTTTGTGTAACTGGTCCTCACCAGAAGTGTTGTCTGAAATTGAATTGACCAGAGAATAGGTTATGGAACAAGCAAATGATACTAAATTGCCATCATCAGATCTTTTTCAAATAAAAATCCTATGACAGTACAGGTCTGAAACAGCTGGCTTACAGACAGGAGTGCATAATCTCTCATGTAAAATGTTCTTGATACGTATGACTGGAAGGTGGCAAATCTGACATTAATTTTTAAATAAATTGGAGGAATCCAGAAAAAAAAGGGCATGTTTTCTACATTGCATCTTGGCTTTTTTCCCCGACAGGATGATGGTTAGGAGATTCAAACAAATAAACTGTTTTCACAAAAAAGCAGTATTTTTGCTAAACTTTTTTTTGATTGTAGGTGTAATATTTTTTTTCTTAAAAGACATATCTGTATTTACTGAAGCAGTTCTCAGCATGTTTTGTTCTTGTAAATAGTAACCTTGCTAATAACAATTTTTTTCCACATTTTGCAATTTCAGAGTCACACAAAAAAACCAAAATAACTGGCTAAAAGGATAATCATGGCATATTTGGGGAATGGTGCAGTTATGGGATGTGGCTATAAATGTGTTTATATGTATCCTAGGTACATAGAGCATACAGTATCTGAATATGCTTGTCCAGCTTTGTATAATACCCTGTCAGGATGTAGCGGTGTTCAGTGGTCTGGTCCCACAGATAGTAGTGCTGCAATTTTTCAAAACAATTGCTTTATATGCCCTCAGATGTAGCTTTCCTATGTTCCTGGATACCAACTTCATGAAGCCCATGTTGCAGACATTCATTCCCACTGAGAAGAAAGTAAGCCTATCTCAGCATTGAGCTGATGATTACCCAGGTCATGTTATGCTCAGAGACATAGCAAGATGTTTTGATACCTTTATTTTTACAACTCCAGCAAGAAGTCCAGTCTCCCAACAAACTCACTGCCAGGATTAGGTGATGAGGTCTCTCCCTCCAACTGCCCACACTTAGTAGTCCTAGAAGTAAAATACTTAGCTGCAAATTAGCAGACTAGGTTTTATTCTTCCCCGTGCTTGCTTTGGCCTTGACTTAAGCACTGGTGTGTAACAGGATGTTGTGGGCCAGATTTTCCTCTTGCAATTCTTTCACTTTCACTTAAATATTTATTAATCAGACATAGAATCTGTCTCATGTGAAAAGTCTAGGCTATAAATGTGCATTTTTTATACAGTAGAAAAACATTTGTCATTAATCACTTCACGATACCCTACAACATAGTACACTAGAGAGTTGGTTTGTCTGGCTTGAAACAACAACATGGGCTTTGAATCTAGATATTCTCCTTGAATGTTTTACCTATTATATTGCTGTAGGCCACCCCTCTGCCCCTAGTCCCACACAGACCCACAAGAAAACTCTATGTTCTGTGTGAAAGGAAGTTTCTTTTTCCAGCCCATTTACCTGGATCTTAGGACAACTTTTACAGCCTATCTAGTTAGGTACCTCATCAACTACTTCACACGCTAGTTCCCTCCCTCAGCTGCATTATGTTGGCTTTGTGAAATCCCATTCTCAATATCAGCTCTGAGATCTTTCTCCTACAGATAAAGAACTTGTGTATTTCTGAGTCAACACATTCAATTTAGCGTTTCACAGTCACCAGTTTAATGACAGACATACATATCTCTGGTGCATTAGTTCCAGTTCCCCTTCCATGCAGTTCTGCCAATGCAAAAATAGAAAACTGTGGGAAATACAGCCCCTAGGGATCACTGTAAACACCCATTCGTTCCACCAGATGGTATCCTTTCACTTAAGTAAGAAAGAATAGTTTCAGTAGCACAGATCTTAGGTTGTTTGATTTTGGCATTGGTCTCTAGGGCCTCATTTCAAAGCTATAGATGGCAAATATGATTGCTGTGATGGTTCCCACCGTGTATCCAAAATACCACGGTAGAACAGCGATCAGTCTTCTTAACACAGCACAGGTTAAAAGATTGTGTCAGAGACAGTGGTATCACTCTGAATCCTGGAAGCTGAGTTTATAATTAGTACAGGTACTGCTGGGACAACTAAGGGAAAAGAAGTTATTAGATGTTTGCGTCAGGAACAACCCAAGTTTCCTTCACTTTTGGTGTGTGCTAAGGCTACAACAGGCTCCCATATAAAGCTCTTCCCAAAACATGATCATGCATGCTGGTTCTGATAGGTGGAGAAGGAAGAAAAATTATTAAGGTCTGAGCATATGTATTGTATCTGCTCTTTTTCCAAAAAGAAAAATTCCAGCAGTCACCGATAGAAAAAAAACTGCTTTGCTTGGTTACACTAAACATTTTCTGTTTTATTCTGGAAACAAAATACCAAAAGGTAAAATAAAACATACAAGGGTAAATAAGAAGACAAGCATCATATATTACAATATCCTGTCTGGTAGAATAAGAAAAACTTCCACCTGAGTTAGTATGAAACTTTCTGTGTGTTTTCAACAGATACACTTCAAAGTGTTTGCTTGAAATTTCTTGCAGGAAGGAACTTGGTTTTCAGCATAGATTTAGCTGTTACAGAGATCTCTGCTATTGGTTTAAGAGAAACATGTAAAATGGACCTATGTAAGTCCCTTATAGGGGCATGCTCACTGACTATTGAGGCAGAAATGAGGATGTGGACAGCTTGGTGTGTGGCCACGTACTTCTTTGGAGCAAGTAAAGAATCAGTAGAGCCATGATACCTGCTCTGCTGCGCTGCTGGGATAATGTAGTTACTTGTTTTACTGTGTTTTTGTTTTGCTTTGTCTTATAGGAGCTAAAATGACCCAAACCTCAAGTCTTGTGTTGAAAGAAAATGAGAAAGCTACTCTAACATGCAGTCAAATGATTATCACATTTCTATATACTGGTATCTGCAGCAGCCAGGGAAGGGGCTGCAACTGCTCTATTATTCCATTGGTGCAAATCAGGAACAAGAGGGTGACATTCACACTGGATACAAAGCTAACTGGTTAAACCTCACAGACTTTTATCTGTGAAGATGAATGATTCAGCTGTTTATTTCTGTGCCAGCAGTTTGGACACAACACTTCAAAGTCGCCTTCTTTACATAAACTTCTCTCCTTTCCAGCACCTTCCCTCAGAAGGGAGCCACTCTCAGCACAGGAGAAGGGTATGCAGGCCAATAGCCTATTCACAAACCAGATGTTGCCAAGGAGTTGGATCAAGAGGGGCAGAATAGGTCTTTGAAGTGCAGGTTAATTGCTGAACTCCTCCTTCCCGATCAGCCATTTATTCTCTATCTCATCAGAACAATCAATAAAGGTTGTTAACCAAATGCAGACATAAAATAAAGGAAATGGAAACTGCAATCTACACAGCCACAAATTATTGTCCCCTAAGCCATTTTCTTACCTAACACAGAACAGTTACGTGAAATACACATATGTCTAAGTCTGAAATACTTTAGAGACAGTGACTTGTATATGCACTCTCATTCCTCTCTGAATGTTATCAAGCAGCGAAAGCCACAATGCTTTTCACTGTGCCTGGAAAGGTTACCCTAATCACAAGAAATCTGTAGAGCTAAGACTGTCAACAGTAATGAGAAGGGGCCTGAAGAAAAGATGAAATAAGAATAGAAGCTAAACAGAAGTAATATGCCACAGATTGAATTAAAATGACAGAAGAGCAGCCATTACTGTGGTCTGCAAGCGCATAGACACAGTCCTGAAAAGTTACATGTGTATGGAGGATATAAAGAGGAAAGGGAGATAGTACAAAGTAGTATGCAACTTAAAATGAATTCACATTCAAGAAAAATAACATGTAGATTTCCATTGACTCAGAAATTGTTCTGACTATCCAGTTTACTTCTGCCTACACAGTGAAACACATGCCACTATGTGTGTCACATCTATCTCTTTATGCCTCATACTTTTTATACCTCTCTCACAGCTTAATAAGCAGCAACACAGTCTATATTAATTCTCTCTATGGATGAGTTCTAAGGTTTTTTTTTTCTCCCAGGCAACTTTGTGATGTTCCTCATTCAAAGTCTTGTAGTTCTCTCGGACTTTGAGCTAAGCCCTAATATGAACACTGCTCCAGAAAGCATTCATATTTTGAAGATGAAAATGTAGAAGGATGAACAAGCAGGATGTGAATGTAATTTTATTTACTATATAAACTCTCCCTGATGTAATATTTCAGGTTTAGCATGAAGAGTCTTGTGTCTCAGATAAAAACACCCACCAGTGTCTTTCCAGCACCACCATTCTCCCAGATAGTGTCATTGATGCAATGGGATTAGTCATAGCATGAGATACTCTTTAGTGTAAGCATTCAATGATGGTAATATAACGAATTGTCCTAAATTGTCCTAAAGCAAGAAAGCACTAAGCAAAGTCCTTGTGATGTGTAAAAATCACCTGCATAATTTGCTAGTACTGAAATTAATAATAATAATGTGTTTCCAGTCAGAGGGGTTTGGAAAGTTTAAAGAAAGGAAGTAGAATGGGAACATTCCATAATTAGACACAGCGTCCACATTCTGAGATTATTCTTATCCCAATCTGAATTATGTCAAATTATATTGTAAATGCTGTAGGGCAAGGGAGTATCTATATTACCACATGTGCAGGATAAGCATACTGATCTTCAAGGGAAGATTTCAATTTGTGATTATTGCACAGCATTTCCTCATTGGGAAAGGAGTTACTGGATTACAGGCACTTTCCCTGTGGAAAAGGTGAAAGAACCTTTATCTGAGTCCTTTAAATATCAGCTGACTGGTGAGGGAACAGCTTTGCAGAAAAGCAATTGAACATGAATAAGCAGCAAGCCCTTTCAGCAATGAAGGCTAATTACATTTTTTGGTTGCATTAGCAAGAAGGCAGTTAGCTTGTTGAAGCACTTTTGAGGCTGTATTTGGAATACTACCTGTATTGTCCATACACACCCCTACCCTGCCCCAGCGCCAGTACCACAGAGATAGCAACAAATTGTACAGGGTCCAGCAAAGGGTCACTAAGATGATCAGGGGACTGGAGCAGAAACATAAGAGGAAGGGCTGAGGGAATTGATTTTGTTCATCTTGGGGAGGAGAAGCCTAAAGGATGGCTAATTGCATGACTCCAACTGCCTAAACAGAGTTTAGGTCTTAGAGGGGCACAGTGGAAGCCAGTGGGAACAAGCTGCAGCAAGATAAACTCTGATTAGGCATAACAAAAAAATACTTCCTCTTGAGGGTGCTTCAGCACTGGAACAGATTTGTCAGAGAGCTGTTCAAATCTCTGTTCTTGAAGATATTCAGAAATCACTTGGACAAGGCTCTGAGCAACATGATCTAGCTTTGGAGTTAGCCCTGTTTTGAACAGTAATTTGAACAGAGGGGCCTCCAGATGTCCCCTTCCATCAAAATTTTTCTACAAGCATATGGTTTTTATCATCTTGCTTTGCTGTTTTGAGATAGCTAGAAAAAGTGTGGGTGTTTTTTTTTTTTAATTTGTAAAAGCAGGCCAGCAACTCCCCCAAACCCACAAGTCTTTCGTTTTTTTGTGTGTTGCACAACAGAAACAGCAGCTGCACATGCAAAATCCATCTGCAGACTTCAGTAACAAGAAGGCTGCATGGTAACATGAGACAAAAAAAACCACCAGCTTTCATAAGGCCCGTATGTGTCACTATTTCTGTCCAACTGTAATATGGTGAGAGCAGCACGCTGCCTCATCCTGAGAAGCTGGGGTGGTGTTGTGGTAAGAGACACTGATGCTTTATCTGAACTTTTTTTGAGTAAATGTCAAACCGCATCCTGTTTTGCTAAAATTCAACTGCTGTTCCCTTAAAGAGATATTTTCAAGTGCATTTTGGCATGTAATCTGCTCTGATTCTGAGGTACTGTTTTCTGCTGAGGCCTTCAGAGATATTTCCCCCTTCTGTTGATGACCCTGACTATGCTAGACAGAAGTTCCCTTCAGGGTCTCCATTCTATGCCTCCTTCAGTCTAAAAGACCATTATATTTACATTAAATTTTAATTGTCTTTCCAACATGGTATGTACTAAATATGCTATCCTATCTATGCCATTTAAATCAAAATCAATAGGTTACTTGAACAGAATGTGGCTCCAGGATTTAAAATATAAAGGTACAGAGTGAGTACAAAACTTTTTCTATGGCTACTGACAAAATAGCTGAGCTTACTGAAGCTAAGGTACTAATTGAAAAACAATTTAGTTCTCTGGTTTGTTGTGTTAAGCTATAAAATGAACAGGGGGCAAACTGATCCTCTGCATTCATCCTCTATTGTTTTTATCTCTTTCTGTGTATGTCCATCTCCTCAGGTCCTGAGTCAAGATTTTTCTGAAATGTCTTGGCTTATTTCAACTCAATCTCTCCTTCTCCTACAGTTTTAAAAACAAAAATAAACAAACAAACAAATTTACCACCCCCCAAATATATAACCTACAAAATCTTTAACCTACAAAATCTTTAACCTACAAAGTTTCCCGAAAGAAAGAAGAGTGAATGTGTTTTATTTAGCAAAGAAATAGTAGGCCATCTTTTCTTACCTAAGTCAGTCAGCTTAGTTCCTGCCACAAAATGTTGCTCATATCCAGAGTAATAAATCCCCCACCCCACACACCTATCAAGCAAAATAAGGATTGGAATTATGAAGGCTTGACTCTGCACTGCTAATACCATTTCCATTCTGCTTGAGGAAAAATAAGTGCACTAGATCCTTGGTGTTTTCTCTTGGTGCCAAAAAGGACACAAAGTACAAGTTTGTTAGACTATGAAAAGAAGCAAATGGTACTTCAACTGTGTTTCTTGTGCCAATGTCACAGGACTTGTCAGCTCCATCATGTCTATTAAAAGTACCTCCTATTTTCTCCTTGCATAAACTGATAGCAATGCAGAAAAGAAATGAGATCAGAAAAAAAACAGGGTTAAATGCTAGACAATAATTCCTCTTGCCAAAATCTGTTTCTCTGTGTCTGAAAATATGAATGCTTGAGATTTGTGGTTCTGTGTGTGCATTATGTATGAATATTTCCCCTGCTACAGAAATGTTCTGTGATATAACCTCTTTAATTCAGATTCTTCCCATTTAACTTTTCTTACACCCTCATTGGATGACTTTACAGAATTTTGTCCCACATCAGCATTTATAGTTTTTCCTGATTTTCTTTCTCAGACTCATCTGACCATCTCCTTCTCCGCTCTTTCTTTCCCCATCTGTCTGCTAGGAATGCAGCGTATACATCTGATGAGATGTCGTGGTAAAAATAACTTTAATGACTCTAAATAGTGCATAAGAAACCAGACTGCAAGTAAAAATGGAGGGTAGAATTTTGACTCTAATGAAATTGGTGGAAGCTTTATCACTCATTTCAATGAAACACTTTATTTGGTTTTCTATTTCGCTTTCTGGATCCAGTGTTATAGTTCAGGGTCAGCACTAGGTTGCCTGCATCTAACTTGAGAAAAATGGCATTTTGCCAGTTTTCATGTAGTTGGATATGCAGGTCATTTCTCTTTCCCTTAAAATGGTATCTGGATCCTACCTTCTCAAAGCATAAATGCTCTCAATTAGGAAATGCATAGATGGTATCATACTGTCTACACTGCGAACTGGATTTCTTCAGCTATATATTAATTTTCACCAGAGCCAGACCACAGTAGGTTTGTTCACTCATGCACAAATGTACTTTGGCACCACAATGGCCATTTACTTACCTGTTCTTAAATATCCTGTGTTGCCTCGCTCTTTTCTCTCTATCTTCTAGAGAATCCCAGTGAGGATCACCAGACTCTACTGATTTAGGTGCCATCAAAAATTCTCTTTCTTTTTATTCCAGAATCTTAAAGGAACTCTCTGGTATTTGCTATATTTCTTTCTTACATAGAACTGTTTAGTTGTGTCACTCCTCCAAAATGTAGTTTGTCTGCTCCAAGACACCTATCCCCAAGTTGCTCCCCCATTCACTTTGACCAAGCTCCCCCATAACCACTCTGAAAGTCTGCGTGAGAACAAGATTGATCAGGATTTTTTTAATAGGCTTGATAAATGCAGCCATTTGCACCAAATGTCCTTATAACCTTAATGTGTTCCAGACAGAGCTGGAATTATTTTTTATACTCCATTCTGCTGTGCTCTTGTCTACCCTAACTTTAGAGAGCATGAATAATGAGGCATCTTGGAAAAAGAACCCACCATCTGAATCCAAAGGCTTCCCTCTGTGTTTACTCTTGTCACACTCCCAGAATCTTGCCCCTTGCACAGCCTAATACACTCTTCTCATGATTCCCACTTGCCCAGAACTGTTACTTTTGTTCCTTCTCCAAAATACTGAGTATTGGCTGAGCACAGCCTCACAGTGCAATATCAAAACTAGTCACATGTGCCCTGAGATGCTGTCCAGTGATAACCATGTTAAACCTTCAAATACCATTTTTTTTGCAGACTAGTAGCCAAAGCTGTGCTGAAAAGGAAGTATATCAGTCTATCTAAGTAGTACTTGGTTATTAAATATTTGGCATTGTTTTCTAATGATGATTTGGATCACAGCATAAAAACAGCCCCTCATTTCTCTGTCATTAGTAAAGCACTTTACTGTCTGGTGCTGTAGTTTGACATCAATATCCTCACAATTTTTAGGAATCATGATATATATTGTAAGATCCAGTCTCCTTCATTTGTATCCACTCTCACTTTCTTTCTCTCCAGCCTCCACATCTTTTGTCAATTCCTTATGAATACCTGCACATCCTTTCCAGTCCTACTTCTTCTGCCTTTGTCTTTTTCATGGACACACATTCCATTTGGATATAACAGTGGGAGATAGACTGTAGGAATAAGAGGGAATCATAATGATTAGATCATTCTGTAGGCAATTTAATTCTGGGGAAAAGACTTGGTCAGTCACACAGTTAATTTCTGGTAGAATAGAGCCAGTAGACTCAACAAACACGGAGTAGAGTCTCTGGGAGTTCTGCATTGTAGAAGTAGTATATATTCTTTCAAAATATACTTATTTGACTTGAGGTCTCTTCTTTGGTTTTCTCTCATCCTTCTCACTCCCTTCAGTTTATTCCATTAAGCTTGCTTGCTTGCTACCTTTCGCCACAGTTTTATTAATCTGACAGATTAACACCAAACTGTCCTATTCACAGGGCAAATTTAATAACGATAATTCAACTGGTTAATTTGTCCTCTTCTTCTTCACAGTCCCTACTATCTCCTTCTTTCTTGACCTGTCTTTCCTGAAACACCATCTTTAGCCTTCGTAGTGAAGCTCTGCTAACTCAAACTCTTCCACTGCACTTTTTTTTTTTCTTACCTAGAACAGTGAGCCATGTTCCTTTTTCAAAATACAGTATTACTTCTGGCCTTCATATAAAAATTCTCTGAGGAGCTTGTTCTCTCTTCCTCCTCCTCATTGGCACAAAGTTTCTATTTCCTAATCTACCATACCCAGAAAAGCCTCTTCTGAAAGATTCCCCACTCCTGAAAGGGTTGTACTAGCTCCTGGAGATGCAATATGCTACTTCACTTAGGTAATGTCTACAGCATTGAAATACCAGGACCACAGGGAAGATCCTGTTCATCCTTCCCTTGCAGTCCTTCAGTCTCTTTACTTCCCTTTCTTTCAAGCTTAACAAAAAAATATTTTCATTTAATCTGTTTTGACATTAAGTAGCCTCTTCCCCATGAACCTACAAATACTGCTTTTAGGCATGGGATTTAGCAAAACCCTGACTGCTAAGTGTTCCAGACAATGACTTTTCTTTTTTATTAGGCCACTTACCATCATATATCCTACCATTTCACAGTCCAGCACACTAAAGTGTAATCACACAGCCTGACATTTGCCCTCATGCCTGCCTTAATTCTGCAGAATTTTGAATCACCTAATTGGAAATCCCTTACCCATGCGCCCTCCTTCCTATAATTCTTACAATGATCAGGTGCCTAACCCACAAAATCTGTTTTCTCCTCTCCCATAATTAATGTTCTGCCTGCTTCAAGTCATGAGGGACCCCAAACTAGATGTCCTTTTCAAGGTAAAGTTTTATCATCACCACCAGAAAAAATGCCTACTATACACATTTCTTGGGAGATGTTGCTTCTGTTACTTTCAGTCTTCTTCCCAGGATTACATTTTGATAGTAGTCAAACTTTCATTTTCACAGCCTTCCTGCATTTCTCACATGATACCATCATCTCACATCCTTATCCATTGCTGGATGCAGTAGAACAGTGTGTTTATCCTCTAGCAATATAAAAACAATAGCATCACCCCAATCACATATCAGGGTGGGTGTGGGCAAAAGTACAGGAGGACATACTGAAGAGCGTTAAACAGTAGTACACAATAGATGGAATGCTGTTCACACATGTCCTGCCAGTACTTCTTTTTGTGTAGGAGTTAAAAAATATATTTGTTATTTTTTTTTATTCCCATTCTGAAATATATAAATTCTTTTTTGTCCAAATAAGCGTCTAAACTTCATTTACTTGCATTTACCCTTATTTTAGCTTCTGTACTGTGAGCAAAAGAGCAACTCAGTCTTCATGGCCTATGTAGTACTTAGCATCTGTGATGAGAAAGGCAGCAGTGTAACAGCTGTAACAGCAGTAGGGGTTACATTTCATAATAAGTACATGGGGGAGCTGTGCTGGTGTGTAGATGCTTCCATACTTCCCAGAAAGCAACATGCATAATATTGCAGGCAATACCAAAAAAGACTGAAGACTTCTAGTTTTTTCCTTCCTCTGCAGCCAGTAAGTTTATTACTGTAAAACCACAGGCTCACCCATTCTACCCTCCACCCCCATTTTTCTTTTCTTCATTTAGTCTAAGATTGAACCCATCATTGCAGATTCTGAACAGCTGTGGCACAAAAACTATTGACAAGGTTGGGATGAAACATAGGAAATCTACTTTTCCTAAGGCCGACAAAATGTACCACTGTCCATCTAAATAGTGCTGTCCCGTAGGCATGGGTTGATTAATGACCTAAATACTCTAAGATGCTAGAAGTGAATCGTAAGTTCTAACTATTTTATCTGGGCTTACTGAATCCAATAGCCCAATAGTGGCAAGGCTGCTGCAGCTCCCTTTCCCTAGGTGCACCCATTAGCAAGGCTGAGTGTGTATTCCCAATAGGCATGCAAACACATACACAATACAAATATACGTGTACAGACAGACAGCCACACAAATCAATACAGACAGAAACACTTGTGCAAACACAGATGGCACTAACAGACCCAGAAACTAGCCTTAGACATGCAGTCTGCTTGCTAGCTGGCCCTGGATGCTCACTCTCCCAGTCACTGGTACTAGAGTGTGTAAGCCTCTGAAGCCTACAGCCCCACTCCAGTTGTTGGTACACAGTGTAAGTACCAGATGAGCCTTCTACTGTTCTTATAACAGATAAGCTGTTCCTATAAGGATTGTCAGTGAATGTTCTTTAATGTGAATTCCTTATGGTACTACACATCACTGGAAGTTTTTGTTGTGGGACATTATTGCTACAAAAGACCAAATTAAAAAACAACTCATGCTTCTTGAATGGAAAAGAAGCTAAAACTTTATTCCTAATTCAAGGAGCTGGGTTCTCAGCTTATGATCATTAAGAAGGTGTTAGTTTTAAAGACATGATACTATATGATACAATACGATACAATACAATACAATGTGATATGGAAGTACAGGGAACACCCAACAGTGATTACAACAAAGTGGAAAGAGCAGGAGAGGGACAGAGAGTCACCAAGAAATAATATTCAGAAGTTCATAGACAGAAGCATAAATCCTTTGCTATGGAAAGGTAGAAAGTATAATTTGCTGTGTTCCTGCTGATGTGATGAAGAGGACTCTTGATTTATTCTCTATACAACTTGCCACCAGCCTAATTGAAAACAAAACAGAATAAACAAATTTAAAAAAAGAAGCAAACAGAACAAATACAATAATTTAGGAAATAAACCATATTTATGTGTCCCAACTGTTGTGTCTCCTGAGAGCATTAACAGAAATGACCATGTACCTCCATGCTTTCTCCCCTTTTTGTATCAAGGAAGTGTCTTAACTTCTACAAATTATTTACTTACATACTGAACGAATATCTTTACATACAACTTTGTGTGTTAGATGACTAATCTGGTGGCCTTCTATAATGGAGTGACTGCACCAGTGGACAAGGGAAGAGCTACAGATGTCATCTACCTGGACTTCTGTAAGGCCTTTGATACGGTCCCCAACATTCTTGCCAATAAATTGGAGAGATATGGGGTTTATGGATGGACAGTTACATGGGTAAGGAACTGGCTGGATGACCATGCCCAAAGAGTTGCAGACAATGGCTCCATGTCCAAGTGGAAACCAGTAACGAGTGGTTTCCCTCAAGGGTCCATACTGGGACTGATACCATTTAATACCGCCCTCATTGTGTCATTGGTAGTGGGATTGAGTGCACCCTCAGTAAGTCTGTGGATGACACCAAGATGAGTGGTGCAGTTGATATGCTTGAGGGAAGGGATGCCACCCAGAGGGACCTGGACAGGCTTGAGGAGTGGGCCCATGTGAACATCATGAAGTTCAACAAGGCCAAGGGCAAGGTCCTGCACATGGGTTGGGGCAATCACCAGGATCAGTACAGTCTGGGGGATGAATGGCTTGAGAGCAGCCCTGTGGAGAAGGACTTGGCAATACTGGTGGATGAAAAAGTGTATGTCAGCCGGCCATGTGCACTTGCAGCCCAGACAGCCAATTGTATCCTGGGCTGCATCAAGAGAAGCGTGGCCAGCAGGTCAAGGGAGGCGATTCTGGCCCTCTACTCTGCACTCCTGTGACCCCACCTGGAGTACTGCATCCAGTTCTGGGGGCCCCAGTGCAAGACAGACATGGACATGTTAGAGCAGGTCCAGAAGAAGGCCACAAAAATGGTCAGAGGGCTGGAACAGCTCTCCAGTGAAGAAAGGCCGAGAGAGTTGGGGTTGTTGAGCCTGGAGAAGAGAAGCCTCTGGGGAGACCTTCTTGTGGCCTTTCAATATACAAAGGGGCTTACAAGAAAGATGGAGAGAGACTTTCCACCAGGGCCTGCAGTGACAGGACTAGGGGCAACACTTTTAAACTGATACAGGGTAGCTTTAGATTGGATATAAGGAAGAATTTGTTATGATGAGGGTGGTGAGACACTGGAACAGGTTTCCCAGAGAAGTTGTGGATGCCCCATCACTGGAAGTGTTCAAAGTCAAGTTGGATGGGCCTTTGAGCAACCTGATCTAGTGAAAGATGTCCCTGCCTATGGCAGGGGGGGTTGGACCAGATGACCTTTAAAGGTCCCTTCTGATCCAAGCCATTCTATGATTCTATGACTGTGAACCAGTAAAGTACAAACCTACTCCCTCTAGTATCTTTGAAAAAGGACACAAAACCATAATTGAGATTGTGTTCATACTCACCCTCAACTCTAGCAGGTTACTTTTCAAATACATCTCCCAGTTCTGCTTTTAAAGGAACAAGCTTTGAGGCTTCCACCACTCTCACTAGGAACATCTTTCAGCCATATGAGAAACTTACTGATAAAAAGTATTTCCTGGTAGTTAAACTTCTCCCATTTGTTCAGACTTAGCCCATTGTTCTTTGTAAATCTTTGTAAATCATTGTTCAGATTATCCCACGTTTACTCCTCAAAAATGCTGTTTATTACTTTCACAGCAGGCATGAGTCCCTTTTCAATGCTTACAAAAAAGTATGATATAACTGATATTTCCCTTCTTTACATCCTGGAGAATTTGTTCTTAATTCTCATCTTTTTCCATGTGTTTAAAGAGTATTTTGAGAAGGAATTTCTCTGCTAGATAGCATTGATTTTATTTGAGTTCTGGAAAAACAATAATAGAAAACTCATAACTTGTGATTTTTCAAATTAGCCTGCATAAAGCCCAGCAGAGCACATGGTCCCCACAACTGAGGACAGATTTAGTCTGTATCCATTGATCCTTGTACTAGTGAGTAAGCTTAACCTTCAAGTGGCACACTAGCCTACCTTGGCTGTCCACACCAGACTGCTCACCAAAACTGCATAGAGCAAGGCTTTGCCACAGAGAATGAGGTAAGTGAGCTTCAGAGAATTTCCATACCACAAGTAGGACTCTGCAAATCAAACATCATTTGTGTATTGAATTATCATCATCACAAAAGACTAAATCTAATGTAGCTTTAATCACATATGAGGCCTTGAAATCTTTAGCTAAGCGACACAAAGGAACTAGAGCCAAATGAATGGCTCTGTTGACACAAGATAGCAGGGGATGGGAAAGAACACTGTGATTCAAAGAACCAAAAGAGAAAGTGAATCTAGGAAAGACAGAGGCTGGCTTTATGCAAAGAAAGTATGTCCTGATAGGGAATGTTTGACCATTGTGCTGCCACATCTACTGAAAAATTACGCTGTTCATGTGAATCCCCTCTTAGAAACTCAAATTAAGCTGCATCACAAGATGGGAATTTTTTTCACTTGTTATAGTCAGTGGCCTTGTGAGTGCTGCTTATATATCAGGGAAGTTTTACATAGCCCAGAATAACATGGTATCTAGAACTTTTATTCTTGTAGATTTTTTTACTCTTAAGGAATTGCAGTAGTATGGAGACACCAGCCTGATCTTGGTTCAGCCTTAAGATTCCTGAAGCATGAAAGAAGTTGGTGAAAAAAAAAGAATGTGTAAATATGCATACATAGAGGAAAGAAACATAATTTTTAATATGGATATCCTCACAGTTTGGAGGGGAATGTGGCTTGTAATAAGAAGTATTCTGAACTTGATACTGAGAAATATTCAGAATTCCGGATTCTGAATCTTGATGTCATAATCACTTGGCTAAGAATGAATTTTTTCTTTCATGGCTGAGCAAACAGCTTCCCAGCAGAAGGTAGTGTTAAGGACTGGAGGAGATGATAAAAAGAGCAAATTACACTCTATAGGGAGGTTCCAAAATTTCTTCCATTAATTTGAAAGGGAATCATAAAGAAGAGCTAAAAAAACCAAACCACAACTACATACAGCATGCACATTCAACCATCCCAAAGTCTTTTTTTCTTCTTCTTTTTTTTTTTAATCTAACACACAAATCAGTTAGATGAGGACGTATAAGTTATTCTTATAGTAGAAATCTCACACAGCTTGTACTTAGTGTTAAGTAAAACTGGAATTACAATACATACAGATATTTGCCTGTGAGAAGACAGACATACCTTCCGTGAGTGCACAACCTGAAAGACAAAAATGAACTAAAAGTCAAGTTTCTCTTCAATACAAACAGAACACAAATTTTAGAAGTTTCAGTTTACTATATACTGCCTGATTAATTTTACTGTACTATATATATTATTATACTATACATTTTACTATATGACAGAGATTTCTTAGCAAAAATCTGAAGAAAACTTTGAAAAACTATAGATGTATAATGATAATGAAGATACAGAGGCCCAGGAGTATGAAGAGACATATGAAAATACCTACATATTTACATATATATTTGTGCCATAACCACCTGTGTAGAAGTTGGATATAGAAGTGTTTCACATCATAACCCTTCTGATTTGTGATTTCTAGTTTGTACAGCATGGTGATACATATTTTTTACTCACCAGCATCACCGTAGAGTAATTTGTGTATTGATTCCAGGGTTCCATTCTCAAAAAAATTGGCAACACACTCAAAACGATTTAAAGGGTTGAACCATTCCTGGGCTGAGATCCTCAGTCGGCTGGTCAATGAGTAGGTACTCCCATTCCATGTGGAAAACTCATCTGTCCCCACCCCTTCTGTCCTTTTAGCACCATTCACCTTCCAGACCAGATTTAGGTGGTCAGGGTAGAAACCAGAGGCCAGGCATACCAGCGTGGCCTTGCTCTTCTGTTGGATCTCTTGCTTTGATGGGGAAAAGATGGCCACAGCTGGAGGTATGATTTTATCATTCTTCCCTGAAACAGAAAGCAATATGGCCCAGAGCCTTCATTACAGTCTTCAGTCAGAAACCCCTTAAAATTGTACTGTATTTGTGCTGTGTGACTCCTGATATATCTGGCCTTTTAACAACTGTCTATTAGATGATTAATATCTATTAGGTAGGTAGACACCAGGAAACTGAAAGCATTTGTTTCACTTACTACACAGAAACATAAAAGGTCTGGCTACAGAAATGCATGAGTGTTTGAATTTCTAGTATTTGTCAGAAGAATAGGAAAGCTGAAAAGAAGCTGAGCAAACAGATAGACAGAAAAGTACCCAGTAGTGCTATAAAGCCTGTATTTGTAATATTGTACTAACAGACATGAGTCTGTGTTAAAAGACACAAGCATCTTCAACTAATTGTTTTATAAGGCACAAGCATCTTCAACTGTCTGTGTTACATTCCTGGAGACATAGTAAAACATGATGGTTATTGCAGTTTTCAGAATTATACTGCCAGGTGATACCCTACATGGACAGCCCTCACCCCCCCCCCAACCCCAGCCCCATCTAAGAGGTGACTTGAAAGGGAGGAACTAATCTTTCTCACTGTCTGAAGTGAAGAACACTTTATGTAGGTAACCTGAATCTGCCTAGGACAAGTTTTGCTTCAGGCCTTGCCATCCTTTTTTAAGACTGAAATATCTCTTTATGTTCTTCATTATTTAGGTTATCCTAGGTATGAGAAGCCCTCATCCTAGACTACACATCTTCCCAAAATGATGCAAGATTCTATACACTCACAAACCAAAAGCTCTCCCCTGCCCTAAACTGTTTAATATCTACATATAAGACTAAAGACAACAGACTTCTACAGTCAAAAGGATGTACAAGGCAACAGTGAGATGTTACTCAGAAGCTAGGTAGTGACTCTAAAAACCACGGGGCGGGGGGGTGTCATATACTTTATTAGAGTGCCTTTTTTACTCATCTAGCATGATAAACCCCCACGGTTTATTCCAGGTCTGCAGAGTGCACATGGAAACAGAAATGCAGAGAACTATGGGCCAAAGAGAAAATGTTTACTTTTTTTCAGTGTGAAGGCACTATAACACTATAAATTGTAGTTGTTCTTTCTGATGACTCCCTCCTTTCTAGAGTGGAGAGAATTAGCAGAATTAGCAGAAACTTATATCTTGCATAGATCTTGACCCCTAAGCCCTAATGTTTGCTTTCAACTGTTAACCTTAATCGTGGTTGTCAGTGCTTACTCTACAAAGATCCCTGGGGTGCTTCTGTGAAAATGTGTGAGCTTGTACAGACTTCAGAAGAGGTAACTAGATAGTAATAGAGATAACTCCCTAGAAGATATGGCACTGCTCTGCTTTCCTTCCAGTGGATATGAGGAGAGGTTGATCACTTTTACTGCTGCCTTCTAGTACTTGGCTTTATGAATTTTTTTCCTATCCTAAAAGTATGTCTGACATTAATTCATTGGCTCATAGCCTAAATGGCTAATGAGTGAAGACACGGAAACAGACAGGGAGGACACAAAAGAAAAATAAGAGAGATTTAACAGACTAAACCAAAAACAGACAAAGAGGAAGGCAGGTGAAAAAGGCAGACAGAAAGAACAATAAAACTACTGGAAAGACAAAGAAAGCCAGAGAATGAGCATGCCTAAAATGCAGTAAGGAGACTGGTACAAGCAAGAGCAGAGATGAGAAAAAAGTGTTATCAACAGCCCATTCTGTTCTGATCTTCCACAGTGTTCATGGCAGACACTGGCACAATCACTTCCATGCATAAACTCATGCATTCCCTGTCACACATTCTTCACCCACCCTAGAGAAAAAGTACCACAGTTCTTCCATTCCCATCATGGCAAGGTCAGTTTAATGATTTCTTGTTATCTTTCATTCCTACTCTCATTTTAAAATCGTCTGTGTATATGCTACTTATCCTTAATGCCAGGGAAATTTTCAAGTGTCCTCCACATTGAGCACTTGGTTTAATCACAGCTACTTACCTATAACTCTGAGCAAAGTGCCAACTCCAAAGTTAAGTGGCGCAGTTAAAAAGCACGGCTGTACATGATCAGACTATAACCCGCAGTGTCATTATGCTCTTCTTGCCAGCCATTTAGTTCCTTAAAATGGTACTGTTTAAAGGAGCAGACACCAGTGTGTATTTCTACACTTTGCTATCAGATGTGGCAGCAGCAGCAGGTGGTTATTTTGCCCTGTTATTCCAAAATGCCTTGATATAGGTGATGTTAAATCCTTTCCTGAGATGGGAGAAGGCAGAGAAAGCAAATGGGGGAAAAGAGAAAGAATAGAGGAGAAAAGTGCACCAAGAGAAAAAGAACGTAGTCCTTTTTGAGAATTAGAAGTCGTGAAAAGGACTGTTAGAGGAAGCTAGTGTCCCAAAGCAACTTTAGGCAGCCTGCCCACCATCTATGGAGAAGGGAGCAAAGTACCAGCAAGACTACTCTTTCCCTGCCTGATTCAGCAGGCACAAGAATCCAGACTCTACCTCTGAAATGTTGCTTTTGATCGTTACATAGATGAATGGCAAAAATTTGCAGACCAGAGAACAATCCTTCATTCCCAACCTATACAATGTTTTCTTGGAGAATAGGAGGAAACAGAATTGTTTCTACCTTTCTCCATGAAGTTCCCAGTAAGGGAAGACAAAGGCAGCACACACAAGGATCTAAAAATTCGTGCCTGCAAATCCTACACATATAGGCACATCCCATTTTAATAAGCAACCAATAAAGCATTAATCCTGTCCTCATGGCTGTATGAAAAAAAATCATTATTCTGCTGTTAATTAAGAATGCTCTTGTCCCTTAAACCAGTATCACATATATCACAGAGATACAGCTTCTCTCTTACCTAGGACTGTGAGTTTTGTCCCACTGCCGAAGTACAGTTTTTCATTATTCACACTGTTTCGCAGCTGCAGTAAAACCTCTCCTCTACTCTCAGTTCCCTGAGCCAAACCTGTGGACTAACCCTCCCCTCATGCAGTACCAGCAAAAGAAGAAACACAACGTACATTAATTTATGGTCCCCTAAAAAAAAAGAAAGGTCTGAAAGGGAACACCACCACATCTGTGTATCTAAGCAGGTGAGATCAATCTTAGAAATACTTTCCAGAACCCTTTTGCTTCAGGCTTAGGGGAATCAGTTGTTGCAACTTTCACCATTTCTTTAGAGGACATTTATCTATTTATCTAGGTGTACTATTAGAAAGTATTTCCCATATGCAGACAGAGTAATTTTCTTTGCTTTTTTTCAACTAAACAGCCTCATTTCTTTAATTTCCTCATTTCCTTTCACCATCATGAATATTATTCTCTTGTAAAACAAATGTCTGTCTGTCTTTTTACTTACAAAATAACTTTTAATATGTTAACACAGGACCCTGGTCCACATTCCCCATTGTAGCAGTTCCTAAAGATCCCTCGCTTTCTCCTTCTCTGGAAGGAAGTCTCTGCTTTTATTCTCTCTGTTCTCTTAGCTATGATTACTAAAGTTAGCTGCATAATTGACTATGGTCAATGAGGGATCAATGTATTGATTTTCATCAGCTCAGGCACCTCAGATTCTCCCTGGATTTCAAAAAAATGTGCTGATCACTGAATCTTTCCTATGAAGATTGAATTTTATCACTTGTAATGATTTTACTCTGCAGTGGAATGGTGTGGTACAAAAGCCTGAGGCATCAATTCATCTGACTCCAGGAACAACACAATGAGAAGACGAGATCATCATCATTTATCAAAGTCTTAGAAGCAGCCTTGTTTTCCTCTGGACAGAG
Organism: Haliaeetus leucocephalus; assembly: GCF_000737465.1. Classification (NCBI taxonomy): domain Eukaryota; kingdom Metazoa; phylum Chordata; class Aves; order Accipitriformes; family Accipitridae; genus Haliaeetus; species Haliaeetus leucocephalus. The sequence goes on from NW_010972664.1 coordinate 24,524,387, forward strand.
TCCAAATCCAGAAGTGTGACCCAGAGAGAAACATTCCCTGAGCGCTACTTTTATTTGAAATGAACCACATATTCTGTTTCTGTGGTTTTCAGTGGCCTTTTATCATCTATTCTGAAATAGTAAGACCATTGTCCTAAATGATCTTTTTATCACCATCCTGACGAGCCTGTTTTGTGGAAAGAAACTTGCTGTGCTGTGGAGAGTTATCTATAACAATAAAGAATTAAACAGCTGCAGAGAGCTGTTAGTATTGCTTATGATAAAGCTGAGTCTTTATTTGTGGCTTCTGTTTTGTCAACTAAAAATGCTAGTACGCTCATTTGTCTTTCCCAGTTATCTGAGATAACACATGCTTTAGTTCACCCTCAAAAGATCCAAAGTAATTTAAGTTTGTAGAGTCTTGATTTTGTTTTCTAGACCTGTCCCAAGGTGTAACTGTAACTCAGTTCTCTCCAGACAGATAGCCTTTCATTGACTTGTCTGTAATCACCTGTAGCCCCAGGAGAACTATCATTATGGAGAATACTTTTGGGGAATAGTGATTTTTGCAGATGTTGATTTATTAAGACAATATACTTATGATATACACATATTTCTTTACCAATTCCTCATCCTAATTCTTTCTATGGACAACTTTTTATTCACTGAAAATGCATTCATTCAGTTCTGCAAAGTGAAATGTGTGTCCCTACCTAGAATACTAAACTTAGTCTATTCTCCAAAGTAGACTGGGTTACTACCACATCAGGAAAACACCAGTTTAATAATGAAAGGGAGAATAAGTTAAGATCTTTAAAGAGAAACCCTCGAATTTGAAGTGATTTAAAAGAGAAAAATAAAAATTTCTTACCTATTACTGTAAGTTTTGTGCCATCGCCGAAAGTCAGTCTATTGTTGGTCACAGTGACAAAGTGTTGTATCATAAGCTAAGAAAATGGATGCCCTGCAGCCGAGTTTAGTAAGCAGAAGCTTAAGCAATGTTTATGGTACTGGAATCGCAAAGATCCCTCAATCTCTGTCTGAAGGGCTTTGGCAGAAAACCAGCTTGAAATCCCATTGTATAACTTGTAGTATTTATAAAAGCATTTCCCAGAGTTTTTTGATACTTATTTTTATTGTCTACATTTCACCTCAAGTTGTTTTACAACCTTTCTCTAATCTCCATGTTATCTCACTGATATTACCTGCTGTTCTGATTTTGCAGATGTAGAAACCATGCAGATGTACCCAAAGTGGTAGAGATTGTAATTGTCTAGAAATATAATTCCTCTACAACTAGAGCTTCCTTACTGTCAGTCTTGTACTCTAAGCATTGCAAAGCCTTCCTTTCTGTAACTTGCGGAGTTAATAATCAAATAATACTTGCTTTGTGGTTGTCATAGTCACATGCCTTTTCATATAGGTGGTTCACCTTTGTGGCACTGAACTAAAACGGATCCATTTGTTTTCCCTTCAATGGCAGGCCAGCCATCTTGAATAGTCTTTCTGGATCCTACTCAATTTTCTGATAGCTTAAAAGTAATCCACACAAGGAGAGTCCAGAAGAATCAGTTGGCTGGTCTCAGACAAACCCCTGATATCCATTAGGAAGAACTGCAGTGAGTGTGGAGAAGGATTAGAGAAAACCTTTGTGCTCACAGGCATGAGTCAGTCAGTGGAAACTGGAGGCTTATGTAAGAGAGAGAACCCCAATACATTTTATTTAGTGCCTCTGAAAGATACCGGGTACATCAGAATTATTTTTCTAAAGCTTTTATCACATTAATAAAGAAGCATTTTGTGGTCTATTGCAAACATTATTGCATCAGAAGAAAAATACTAATTCTCTGCTTCACGTCCTCTGATAGGTTTTAGGTGCATCTGCAGTCCATGTGGCTTGCTGAAAATTATTTCAATGTCTCAGAATCTCCTGGCTTGTTTTCCAGAGGGTAGGCTTGGTTCTCAGATGATGAAAGTAAGTCTTAGCATGCTAGGTCTATCAAGAAAAAACAAGACAGAACATGCCCGCTGTGCTGCAGAATTCTCTGTAGCTGCCTTAACACACTCTCCTACAAGCTTTTCGCACATAGGGGTTTTTGTAAAGGCTTCATGGGGAATGTATCATTGTGGAACCTGTCCCCACAACGATACAACCTCGTACAAAAACAATCCCACCCATGGCTCCGCCCTCCCATTTTTGTCACGCAGTCACCATGAAAGATTGCCATGGGAAGCACTGGCCACATCCTTCCTCTGCTGTTGCTGTTTCTGTGTGATAAGCCCGATTACCTCTTAGTGTGTCCATTATCCCTGAATTTATAATCCCAACAATTTTTTCCTATAGACAAAAAAGTAACTTTTTTTTTTCTTTTATTAGCTGGTTTTAAATGCAGTTATTTTTCACTTGGTAACTTCAAGACAATGTTCATGCTGCTTTCCTTCCCACTCTTTTTTTTTTTTTCTGCTCAGGATGATAAACAGACCTCAAGCCCACAGTAACTAGTTTGCATTGAGAGCAATTTGCTTACTACAGACTGGTATTTCTGTTTGTAGCTTGACCAGATTGTGAATATCCTCTTTGATCTGTGCTGCACTTGTGACATTTGCTCTGAAAGGGAAGGAAGCAGGGTGCTGAGCTCTTAAGTTTGTATTCCTCTGACTACCCTGTTACAGGAAGCAGAAGCACAAGCTTCTCCAGGTGCCTGTGACCCTTACTATGAAAAGGCTTCATCTAGGAGTAGGAGCATGACTTTATTTTGGACTGTCTGAAGCGGATGGGGACTGGCAGTGACAGGTAACAGGATACTTTTGTCTCCCTCCCTTACACATAACTAAATGGAGACACAAAACTGTATTTTTTTCCCCCATAGGTTTGTGCAGGTATGATGTGTAGCTCCCAAGAGAGAAAGATCTGTGCCCGTGAAGACTGTGCGTACCAGCACACACTGAGGCAATACAGGGAAAGAGAGGCACATGAACAAACCAGTTTAGGTTTGGGGCATACGCAGCCCATCCTGACCTAGTGTTCTCACATAAAAGGTCAACACCGAGTCGGCAACATGACTGAGTACCTGCAATAAACATGTAGTTCACATCGGTCTTTAATAGTTTCACTTCAGTCTGTCTTAGTATAAAAAAATAGGCTGTAGGTACAGAACACAATCCTCCGAAACAAGGTAATTCTACTAGGAAAATCACAAATTATTTTCCCTTATTTTCAGGTATCACAGAAGAACCCATAATTTCTGATACAGCCTGCTCAGCTGGGAACAGCTGTTAGTGTCCCAGGGAAGGGAATGAGAAACATAGACTAAGCTGAAACATTTAGGACCAAGACATAGAATTCCAGAAGGTAAGATATTGGACAGCTGATCTCAGGTGTCCCTACAGTATCCTCTCTTCTACAACAGCAAAACTGTGCGCTTAAGTCACTAATTACAGGAATGACTGCAGACATTTGTCTTTGTTTAGATTGAAGTCTTTTTAAAAATACATTTAGGATTTTATTTGTCTGGCTCTGCCTAAATAATAACACTAATAGTGAGATCTTATGTGCCTGCCTTGGTCTTAGTCTGCCTCTGATCTCAGGACTGCTTATTCATGTCTAAAACCATTCTACTGAAATTCATTTAAGATTATTCTGTCTCCTTCTCCAGTCTACAGCTCCATTACTGTCCTTACTGTCACTAACAGACTCTCTCCCATATGGTGTCTTTCATTTAAAAAAAGCAAATCACCTCTGTATTAATTTTGAAGGAGTGTTTCCATGTGATGCTAAAATCTCCTCAGGGCATGTTCATAAGGGAATTTCCAAGATATGCCAGCAGAGACCAGTCTTGCCCCATTTTGTTCATCTGTAACCTGTCAAAAGGAAAGGCCTTGTAGGCCATGAATTTAAATGAGTGAGAGGGATAGAAGAGACGAAAGAGAATTCCTTGATTTTTATTTCCATATCTCTCATAGGAGGCTTCATGGGCCAAGCTGTGTAAAAATTCAGACAACAAGGAAAGGCAAGAATATGCAAGCAAGAGACATTTAGGGCTGTATTTTCTAACAATGGTGTCATTTTAGTGGAGAATTTCACAGGAGAATAGTGATCGTATCACTTACATCAGTCCTAGATTCTTCTTTAGAGTTTACAGAAGAAGCAGCTACAAAGAAGCAGGCAGAACTACAGAGACACCCTGAGCTTTACAGATTCATTTTAGGGACAATAGGAAGTTCTTTTCATAAACATTCAGTTCTTTTGGCCACAAACCCCTAAAATTAAGCAACAGCCCCTTTTCAGGGCATATCTGTGTACTGAAAAGACAAGATGATGGAAGGAGAGGATGTGAAAAATCACATTCTGTGGTGGGTTGACTTTGCCTGGCTGCCAGGTGCTCACCAAGGCCCTCTATCACTTCCCCTCCTCAGCAGGATGGATGGGAGACAATAAGACAAAAAAGAACTTGTGCATCCTGATAAAGGCAGTTAATAAAGAAAAAGCAAAGGCCAGATGCAGAAGCAAAGGTAAACAAAAAGATTTATTCTCTACTTCCCATCTGCAGGTGAAATTCAGCCACATTCTGGGAAGTAGAGCCTCAGTACATGTAGCCGTTGCTCCAGAAGACAAATGCCTTAATCCTAAATGTCCCAGCTCCTCCTCCTTTTTCTTAGCTTTTTATTGCTGAGAATGACATCATATGGTACGGAATATCCCTTTAGTCAGCTCAGGTCAGCTCTTCTGGCTATGTCCCCTCCCAACCTCTTGCCCACACCCAGCCTACTGGCCTTTGGAGCTGTCCTGGTTTTGGCTGGGATAGAGTTAATTGTCTTCCTAGTAGCTGGTATAGTGCTATGCTTTGGGTTTAGTATGAGAAGAATGTTGATAACACACTGATGTTTTCAGTTGTTGTATACCAAGCCAGGGATTTTTCAGCTTCTCATGCCCAGCCAGCGAGAAGGCTGGGGGGGCACAAGAAGCTGGGAGGGGACACAGCCAGGGCAGCTGACCCAAACTGGCCAGAAGGGTATTCCATACCATGTGATGTCATGCCCAGTATATAAACTGGGGGGGAGTTTTCCTGGGGGGATCGCTGCTCAGGAACTAACCGGGCATTGGTCAGTGGGTGGTGAGCAATTGCATTGTGCATCACTTGTATCTTCCAATCCTTTTATTCTTATTATTGTCATTTTAATATTATTATTATTGTCATTATTAGTTTCTTCCTTTCTGTTCTATTACACTGTTCTTATCCCACGAGTTCTACCTTTTTTTTCCCCAATTATCTCTCCCTTCCCACTGGTTGCGGAGGGAGTGAGTGAGCGGTTGCGTGGTGCTTAGTTGCTGGCTGGGGTTAAACCATGAGAGGAGTGGGGGTGGGGAGGGGGGTGTTTGGAGAGACAGCCTTGATGCTGTGTGAGCACTGCTCAGCAGTAGCCGAAACACTGGTGTGTTATCAACACCTTTCTAGCTACAAATACAAAGCACAGCACTATGAGGGCTCCTATGGGGAAGTTAACTCCATCCCAGCCAGACCCAATACACATCCCTATGCAGATAGTGATGCCATACCATCCTATGTATGTATTTTTCCTTTATTTCCCTTCTCTTCCAGCCTGTGTCTACTGAAGCTTCTTCTTAGATGCCATTGATTTGTAGCCAAGTTGTTCCACTAAAGAACAATATTGTTTCCCAAAAGTTCATCTTCTGCTCCCAACCCAATACCTGTATTGGATGATTAACACAAGGTTATCTGTCCTGTTTTTGCTATTCCGTGTCAGTTCTTGTGTCACAGGAAGCCTGAGAAACAGCAGCTGTAGTGGGAAACATCTTCTGTTTAATATCTTCATTAATGATCTGGATGATGGGGGAGAGTACACCCTCAGCAACTTTGCAGACAACACCAAACTGGGAGGAGTGGCTGGTACACCACAGGGTCATGCTGCCATCCAGAGGGACCTCAACAGGCTGGAGAAATGGGCTGACGGCATCCTCATGAAGTTCAACAAGGGGAAGTGCAAAGTCCCACACCTGGGGAGGAATAGTCCCATGAACCAGTATATGCTGGGGGCCACCCAGCTGGAAAGCAGCTTGGCAGGAAAGGATCTGGGGCTCCTGGTGGACAGCAGGTTGAACATGAGCCAGCAATGTGCTCTTGCTGCAAAGAAGGTGAATGGTATCCTGGGCTGCATTAAGACGAATGTTGCCAGCAGGTCTAGGGAGGTGATCCTTCCCCTTTATTCAGCACTGTTAAGGCCATACCTGGAGTACTGTGTCCAGTTCTGGGCTCTTCACTGTAAGAGAGACATGAACGTACTGGAGAGCATTCAACAAAGGGCCACAAAGATGATTGAGGGACTGGAGCACTTCACATAGGAGAGGGTGGGAGAGCTGGGACTGTTTAGCCTAGAGAGAGAAGGCTCAGGAGGGATCTGATTAATGTATTTAAGTACCTGAAGGGAGGGTGCAAAGATGGAGGCAGGCTTTTTTCAGTGGTGCCCAGTGACAGGACCAGAGGCAATGGGCACAGACTGAAACACAGGAGCTTCCTTCTGAACATGAGGAAAGACTTTTTTACTGTGAGGGTGACTGAGCACTGGAGTAGGTTGCCTAGGGAGGTTGTGGAGTCTGCATGCTTAGAGATATTCAAAAGCTGTCTAGACACAGTCCTGGACCACTGGCTCCGAGTGGCCCTGCTTGAGCAGGGGTTTTGGACAAGATGACCCTCAGAGGCTCCTTCCAATCTCAAACATTCTGTGATTCTGTGGTTCTATGATTCTTCGAAGCCTTCCCTGTAGTTGCAAGATAACCACATCACATGGTATAACATCATTATCTGCATAGAGATGTGACTTTACACAGCCTCTCCTTCCATCATCTTATCTTCTGAGTAGCCAGTATAACCTCCAGACTGCAGGTAGGCTGTTCATTGCAAATATATAGCTGTTTACACAGACGTGCCTGAGATGTCATTGCTGAGCACCTAAAACAAGTACCTTTGACTATGGTTTCTGTAGCTACAGCTCCCCTGCCACCTTCTACAGCAGGAGACGAAGAATAAATATAAGGACAGGGAGTGCAACAAGGAGGAGAGTAGCTGTTTCATGAGAAACTTCTTAGAATAGCTGCTTTATGTGCAGTGCCAGTTCAAGCTGGCAAAAGGAGCACTGCATAGGAGAATATTGTACCTCAGAGCTGCAATAGGGAACTGTGACTGCAGACCTTCAAGATGGCAATGACCACTAGAGACCTCTGTGGAGACCTGGAAATTGCACAGCTGTGACCAGTCAATAGCCAGCTCATTAATCTGCTGGATTTTGAAGGCTACTGATAAGTTTGTTTTCACAGGGCCTTAAAATTGCATTTGCCACTCTAAACTAAAGTGTTCAAGGGTTGAGCAATAGAAAGGGATCCTTCCTCTGTTATGTTCCCAGAGCTGATAAAGCTGGCTTTTAGTGTTTATGCAAGAGGTCTGAGCTAGGACTGTGACATTATGATTTTCATGAACTGGTAATTTATTAAAAGAGAATTAAAAAAAAAAAAAATCACCCAAAAGTCACTCCCAAAGTTACCACTATGGTGTTTATATTCCTTAATGATTCTAGCATAAATTAGTTTTCCTAGAACTTTCACAGAGTATTTGGATCAGCAGTAGTAATTCCAGACAGCAACAGAGTGAATGTGTTTGGTACCTGTGTAAAGATGATCTCTATATAAGAAGATCAGAGGCTGAAGAGAATAAGGAACTCAGCATGTCTCTGCTATGTGAGACACAATGCTTTCCCAGTGCTTCCCTGCTATACGTCTGTAGCCTGGTATGAACAGTGAGTAGGTCATGGACCTGAGAGTGTTCTGAGGAGCAGATGAGTGCTCCCTGGGAGCAAGGAATGGTGTGTAACACTTGTTGCTGAGCAGTTCCTGGAGTCAGAAGAACACTGGCTACCAAGCTGTGCAAGGAGTGGTGTGTGAAGCTGAGTCTTTCAGAAATGTCTTTGGAGGACTGGAGTAAGTCTGGGATGCAACTAGTTTTAGCCTCTTGAGAGCCTCCACCTCCAGGGTGAGACTACAATGAACACAAGTTTCTGTCGTGTCCAGATTTCCCTAGCCAAGAACAGTTTAGCTTCTTTTAGAGCAGAGCCTGAAGGCAAAGTAACATTTACACAGTGTGGTTGATCAGGAGACTAGGACCTTTTTTTGCTGTAATCAAATAGTACGTTTCATTTCAGCACATCCAGCTTTGCCACATCAGTGAGCAGGATAGTACATTTGCTACCTGTGATAGTTATGTGCTTCATATATGTCTTCCATATGAGCATATGAGATAAACAATTGGTCCATGCTCAATGGTACACAGACTGTCAAAGACATGACCTAAAAACAGAAGCCCCCAATACACAAGTGTATAGCCATACTTTCTTAAAGATAGCTTTTGCTCTTTTATGTGCCATTTCCCTTTCTTTGAAGAAAAGGTAAGTCCTAGGTTATGCAATAAAAACAGGAGCACAGACAGGCAATGGTACGTGGGGGAACCCTCATAATACCCTGTCCTCACTTTTCCCAGGCCCATCACAGAAGAGCAATTAGTTCATCAAAAGCTCATCTCTGCAAGCAATGAAGACAGAGGCACAATGGGAGGCAATTTCTGCCTTCAGCTGTCCCTCACAAGGGGAGTACCAGGTTGACAGCAGCTTTTTGTGGTTTCCTTTCTCCGCTCATGAGGTTTTGCTGTGAAGTCCTTGGTCCAGCTCAGAACTGTATGCATTTGTGTGGCAAGGAAGAGAAGGATCCTGCAGTTAAGCAGTGTGTGGAGCAGGTGAACAGAAGTGCTGCAGGGTACACTGTTGCTTATAAAGCTGCCAAGGGGTTGTTCCTCCCACAGTGGAAGGTATGCCTGGTCCCCTGGGTATGTTTCCTCCCACCTGTACTGGTGCCATCCTCCTATGTCCATAATCAGAGGCTGGCATCTCCTCCCACACCAATCAATCTCTCATAGGGCACCTCTGTCTTTGGGTGGAATGAGTGTGTGGAAGAACCTTGAATTCTCCCTCTTGGTTTGTACTCTTTTCTTGGTGCTATGGTGGGGAACTAGTGGCCCAGAACATGGCTGTGCTTCTGTAGCACCAGTCTTAAGAAGTATCTGCTGCCTTTCACTAACCACAGCAGCAGTGCCTCAATTCTTATTGCTGATCCATGGGTTTGTATTTCTGAAGGCTTTTTGTCTTTGAAACTAGATGCTGCTGCACTGTTTGCTTTGTCCCTTTTCCTTCCAAAAAGTCCTGGCTCTATTCCCCCATTTCTCCCTTGTTTTTCTTCTGCTCTTCCTCTGCCCCTCTCCAATCTGTCTCACTTTTTTCAGAGACTCCAACTCTCACTCAGCCAAGGCAGGGATTTTATCTTAGTGTTCAACCCCCTCACTATACCGTGTGATCACTCGCAGCACAGAAATATGTGGCTGCATCCTTGGATGTCACATTCTTGATGGTCATCACAGAATGATCATTATGATTTCTGTTTATCTCAAACTTGGCCTCATTGTAACCTTCCTCATAGGAGTTCTGCATCCATGGAGAAGTACTGGCTACTAAATTCAGACCATTTCTTGGAGTCTGCTGATACCACAACATATAGGCAAGTGTAGTATAATTCTGGTAGCAGGAGATGTCCACAGTCTCTCCAGCTCTGTTAAGGATTTCTGCTGGCCACTGTGTGATGAGGCTTCCAACACCAGCACCTGCATGAGTGAGAGAGAAAAAGAGAAAGGGAGGAGAAGAAGTACAGATGATGTCCAAAACGGGTCCTCTACCTCACACCAGCTCTGCATGGCTTGGATGAGAGCTGTGCTGCAGATGGATCTGTTGCCTCTCACCAGGTAAAAGGGCAAGCAAAAGAGTCAGCATGGCCTGTCAGCTGTCCCAGAACAGTGTGTTACTGCTCATTGTCAGTTAAGAGAGAAGAAGCTAGAGAGACTGATGCCCCTCCCCTTGTTCTGATCTTTCCATCAAGCTTGGGCAGAGAAGAGAGAAGAGACAGTCCACCTTTGATACCCTCTTTGGTGAGCCATTAAAAGCAAAGCTAAGTATTCATGTGACTGTAAGTTTTGCTTTAGCCTTTCCACAAGACAGGTTGTGTTCTGAGCTCTTGACAAAAATGTGGGATTTCTTGCAGACCAGTAAGTTGCTGGCTGAATGTTGTACTGTCTGTCATTCCATCATCATGCATGTCTGCATATTGGATCTGTCAGCCATGAACCTGGGAATATTGGCCTCATAAATGACTTTTTGACTCATTTGCACCTGTGTATAGAACTCAGGCAATCTTTCCAGAAGGGTTTATTCCAGTAAATGTAAACATATATTGTTTCAGTCCGGAGAGACATTCTTAATACCTGAAAGGTGATACCTCATAACTCAGAACTTATGTTAGACAGAAGCAAAGATGATAGACCAAGACAGTGGAGGCACAAAAATCGTGTTTAATCACATCCTAATTTCTTCAGTTTTCCAGTGAGGGAAGCATGTTCCCTGCAGTTTAATGCTCCTGAGAGCTCTAATTCACTTTCTAATTGCAAAAACAAGGCATCTCTGCCAGCTTTTTTTTCTGAAAGCAAAAACTGTGGTTAGACATTAGCCTCAAGAACAGCCTGTTTCTTCTAGTCTGCCAAGGACAAGCCTTGCCTTAACCTATACCACTCTATTATTTTCTGAATATGTAAGGTTCAAAAAACTTACATTATTGTAGCTGATTCTTTTCTCACTAGTACTCTGAATGAAATATACATATTTAGTTTCAATTATCTTTTTCAGTAATCCTGATGTTGCATCTTCCAAACAATAGGGAATATTACTGAGGTTTTCTCTTTCTTCCCACTTTGTTGATATCCCCCCTCCCATATTTGCCTGAAGCTCTAGAGAGATTCATATCTTCCCTTGACCTTTATGTATTTGTAGAAAAGGCATATTCTGTCTGTGAGCCTAGTGATATTGTACTTTGTCTGGGCCTAAGGCTGAGCTCCTAGGGTCATACCAGAATTCAGAGCAGTGTGGATCTCACAAATTTTGGTAGTGAATGTTTCCTGTCTCACTTTTTCAATCCTGCTTTTTTAAGAAGTTAACACAAATTACCTGAGAAGCTATAGCTTCTTCCCAGACAGGAAAGAAAATATATTCTCTATGATGTGTAAAAGTTTTGTATGATGTCCAGTGTCATGGACACTTAGCATATGAGAAGTAGGGTTTTGACCATGGCTCCTGTTCAGTCCCTGCCAGTTCTTGCCACTGCAGGTTTCCTCAGGAGAAATTATTCCTTACCTGTGCTCCAGCAAGGTTGAGCCCTGTGCTGGGTGTATTACAGTTTCAGTGACTTGTCAAGGAATTGTAGACAATACAGAATTTTTTTTTTAATTACCTTCCATATCTTTTACATTTTTCTTTGAATTTTTGTGCTGCTTTCAAAGTCAATACAGCAGTTAGCAAATAAGCTTGACTAAATTTAATATGCCTTTATATTCTTTTATTGTTTTGACACAGATTATCCTTTAATGCATATTTTTAGCATTTACTCACTACAACCTATTCTTTTTTATCTTCCATGGAAGTCTTGTCTTGATTTTGCTTGTTCTCCATCTGAATTTACTGACATTTTGCCCTTCCACCTTGCTGCTAGGACGGAACTCCTTGAGACACTTCCATGGACCATGTTGAGACAGTTCCATGGGACACTGCTGCTTTGATGAATGTCCTAAAATGACCCCTACATGTCTTGTGCATGGAGATACTACAGGATTTTTAGTTTGATTATTGTCTGTCACACTGGACCTGTTAAAAAAATTTTCTTCCAGTGGTAATCAGACCTCAAGTCCTGGAGGGAGAAACTATTTCAGAAACTTGATGGGAAATGAAACAGGCTATGGAGACGGTGGGAATTAATTCTAAGATTATGCTGTGTAAGGACTCTGAGACATGGCAAAATCATTTCAGTGCAGCTGGGCTGCACATTCTTCTCTAGTCACATGCATTAGAATTTACTACTCATTCCAGGATGAAGATTTTTATTCAGAGTAACTTCTCCATTTTAGGAAACCAAAAAATGTTTGCACACTCTTGGAAAGAAGGAAGTATCTGGAGGATGCAACTCAGGACCTCTAGTGTGTCTCTCAGGAATTACCTAACATGTTGCTGCCTTCTGAAGAGTAGCTAGCTTGACAGCCTTTTAGTTTTTCAGTTCAAAACATCTAATTCTTTCAGTCTATTTTCTGCTAAGATTAAAGAAGAAACAAGGGAAAACACAAAAGTACCAAGATAAAAGCAGGTATGGCCGAGCTTCCGAAATCAGAACCTGAACTACTGGATTTGGGGAAGAATAGATGTAAGAAAATAGAGGAATAAAGTTATAAAAGGGTAAACAGGTTGCTGGCGAGTATGCTTGTCTGGCTATGCCTTGTGCCTGCTTCATTCAGTGTATCCGTGTCTTATGAAATTCCATTTCTAAGTATTTCCCTGAGGGAGGGACTGTCTATTCTGTCCACATGTGTTTTGTGTATGGAGGTCTAAGTGCTAGGAACTAGAGTCAGACCACAGGTACCAGCAACTGGAGAGACCAGAGTGAGTAAACTTAAGTGCCAGAAACTGGACTAGAGCCACAGGTATGAGTGGCCATGTTCGTCATGCCAGCAGCTGGAGCAAAGGAGGGTATGTGAGTGTGTGTGATCACTAGTGAAAATGAAGCCAGGCTAGCTAACAAGTAAGTGACCTGGGTTCCAGGTGTGTGTGTGTCTCTAATGGCAAGACCAGTGGGAGGTAGCAACTTGAGGGAGCAGGGGAGTCCCCGACATCTATTGAAGGGGGTACAGAAAGTTTCTCTAGGGCCACTTGTTTGCAGACAATTCTTAGAGAAATCCTTCCTCCTCAGGCTTGTCATCCCAGATTCCTTGCCCAGTCAGACCTGTGCTGCTCCTTTCACTTCTTTCATCCCCAACCAGTACATTCTAATTCCATTTCTAATCCAGCTGTGTCTGCTTATCTGGTGCAAGTTCCCCTTCCTCATCTATTCTATTTCACTGTGCCAGCCTCACTGGCTGCCACCTCTAAACTCCTTCTCCAGCTTTTTTAGACCACCTGACTTTCCATCTCACCACCTTTACACTTTTTCCAGCCCCTCTTTGGCCTCCCTTTTCTTTCCCAAACTCTCCATCCCTTATTCTCACAGCAAAGGGGCAGTTTCTAAGTTTGGAGATGTTAAAATTGCCCAGTAGGGGCCCAGTTTACACAGGCTTAGGGTGCACAGACCCTTCAGGGGAGGTTTTTTTGGCTGCTCACTACAGATCATGTGCTGGATAAGGTGGATTAAATTAATACTTTAAAATCTGATCTCTCCCATCTGCTATGTCCTTTCGGGGTCCTTCCTTTCCTTTCTGGTCTAGCCATTTGCTGAAGATTCCTGGGACGCAGTCTGTTTCCCACCTCAAAGGCTGTGGCTGTATATCCACTTCTGGCTCCACGTGGGACCACTGTTATTCTCATGCGTTTCCTACCCTTCTCCCCAGTACCATGGTCTCTCCTTACTTTGTTATTCCCCCAGTGCCTCTGGCCCACAGTCCTCCAGGATCCATCCCTAGTTCCTGAGCTCAGGCACTCTGAAAGAAGACATAACTTTCCTTCTTCTGAAAAAGAGAACTTGACAAAAACCAGAATAACAGCAGGGTAAACATAAATATGCAGCTAGTGCTGCCACTGCCCCTGCCCCTCACGTTCCCATCCTTCCTTTCTTAATCAATCTTCTTCCATGCTTTACACTGCTATGAGGTCATGGGCCTTTTCCCCACCTGCTTGCTATTTTTTTCCTTTCCCTAGCAGCTAATCTATGTAACCTGCTAGATCCAGGTGGACTCAGTCCACCTGCCTCAGATGTCCCTGAGGAAGTGAAGGGGAAAGCTGATGATCATTGGTCAGGGCCATTGCCCATGACCTGATTGCTCTGCGCCTGTGGTCTCTGATCACTCTTAGACCTACCACCATAGCTGAAATGACCACTGTCAAAGCTGTCACAGTACCAGTGAGACAATAACTTCACCATTGGCAGGAGCAAAATGGGACTCCAGCCCACAGATGTCGGAACCTCCTCCCTAGGGACTTGTTCCTTCTCCTCCCTTTCTCAGTAAGAGGGCCAGGAGTAAAGAAAAGCAGGTACCTGGCTCAGAAGACTTCCTAGATGGTTGCACAGTTCCCTATCCCCTAGCCCAGCAGTTCTAGGGCACTGCTCCTAGCATACACACCCAAACCAGAACAGAAGGGAAGGTTCAGGAGGAGCTGGTATAAGGCTGCAGGGAACCCCTCTTGTGTATGGTGGTTGTCAGTCCCCAGCACATCTATCTGTAAGGCTCTTTAAGTAAGACTTTTATTTATGCTATTATCTTCTTAAGAGGAGTGATAGGGCAGGAAGGTAGTGGCCAAGGAGCCAGGCAGTCATCAACATATCACTAGGCTACAATGGTTTCTTTTATTTAATCAATGTAATTGCAAACCTTGGTGTAGACACTGAGATAACCTTTCAGAGCACACTCAGTTCCCTGTGACACGATTCCCTGGAGTTTTCCCATGCATACAGCTGGGCCACCTGAGTCACCCTGGAGAGAAAAATTTAGAAGCATGAGCTGATCTCACCTCGAAAGGTTTTGACCTGGTACAAAAAAATCCAGGGAATGCAAAATGAAGTGCCGCAAGTCCTGATCTGGGAGCACAGAAAGATAGCACCCTTATTTGCTGACTCCCCTAATCCCAACAATTCACTGCTACTGCACTCAGTGCCCAGCAGATGTAGCTGGACCTGCTAGTTTGGGTAAAGTCCATTCTGTACTGAAATCCTGCTGGAAGGATACTGTGTCAGAACAGAAAACCTGGAGATGAGGAGGCCTAAGCACTCTGCCAAGCTCTGACATATGCTGTGCACCTGAGGCACCCTCAAGTGTGTGACCCAGGGCTCTGTGCAGACATCAATGCTTACCTGGCATGAGTCTTTCCCACCATCCAGGAATCTTACACAGATCATGTTGCTGGTGATCTGGCCAGGGTAAGCCTCTTGGCACTTCTGGTTGCTCAGAAATGGAGCTGTCAGTTACTGGAGGACCTTAGAGAAATTGGCTGCTGGGACAGCAGTGAAACGCAGCACTGTCAGTGAAGAGAGAAACCTGTAGATCTATATGTGAGAGCCATCCAGCAAAGCAGGGCAACCCCTTCACCTGCATGAGCAAATGCAAAGGGCATTGTTGATTGAGGCACACTGGCAGGACCGTTTGGGGAACATGCAGGCAGAACATGGAAAGGCTGCAAAGCAGGAGTGAAACATACAGGGATCTCATGAGCCTGGCAGTAAAGCAGGAGAAGCGTGACATGCAACATACACTGATACTCACAGCCACTGCTCAGTGTGTTTCCTCACCTTGAAAAAGGCACTTGGGACCCTCCTTGGCACGGGAGCTGGGCAGAGCTGTGGGTTGAATGTCAGCACTGTAGTCCATGGTGGTTGCCAGCTTGATGAACATAATGTCATTACCAAGGCTTCTTGAATCATATCTAGGATGGTGAATGATTAATGCAGCACTCCTGACTAGTTCACTGTGTTCTTTCACATCAGTGTTGTACTCTCCCATCCTCACTTGTATATGCCTGCAAAATTGCCAGCAGAGAAGAGCAGCAATTAACCATGGGTAGAACAACTTGGTGCCACATGGGGACTGGCAGACACTTGGAATAGAGTAAGGGAGTGTTGCCCTAATCAAAGGTGCATGTGTCACAGAGCTCTAGGAGCTTTATGATTTCATGAAAGACAGAGTCTGGAGAGCCTTGCTAGTTGGGTATCCTGTCCAGTGGATCCCCAGCTGGCAACTGTGGAATTGGTGCCAGAATAGAGGGATCACTTCAGACACTGAGAGCAATGCTTAGGGAAGGAAGATTACATTTCCTATTGCAGAAGAACATGATCCTTGATCTGTGCTCTCTCTGCAGAGGTATGCCCTAAAATTAGGACAAGAAAGATCCATGGAGAAAGTCTGGAGGAATGCAAATGTGCACAGAAAGGCATGTTAGGATGCACAGAAAAGGATGCCGAGAGTGCAGGTATATTAGAAAGATCATGTAATGCAGTGAGACAGAAGGTAGTGTTTCTCCTTTGGTTTCAGATACACCATGTGCTGCCATCTTGGATTCCCTTCTTTTGGTAGGCATCATATTCCAAATCTGGTGACTTTGCAAGATTTGACTAGAATCCAGATACACAACCCAATCCATACTTACGATGTCTAGCAGTGAGTAGCTGACAGGAACCACTGATTGTTGGTGAGTGAACCACTGCAGAAATTATACCCAACATTCAAGGACACTGGTAGGGAACTGAATGCTCTGGGCAACTGTAGCATCCCACAATCTTGTCATCATCAGCGTCCCCAGGAAAAGCAACTGAGAGAAAGAGGACTGAGTTTCACAGCACCAGACCAGAATCCATTCTCTTAAAGTGTAGCAATGGCCAATGAGCTATAGAGGAATTAGCAAGAGCTGAAAGAGTTTGAAACATCAGAAGTCTTCACAGCAACTCCTGAAATATCGTCCTGAGTTTTTTCTGTGCTACTCTGAAACATGAGGCTTTGTCTTTACCACCCTGAGTCAGGAAGAGAACAGTAGAGCCTAGAAGCTGCCAAAGAACTTCACAAACGAAACATGTGCAGCCTTCACACTGACACCTTCACTTCCATGGCACCTTTGGAACACGATGCAACAGCTGTGTCATGGTGGAAAGCACATGGTGCACTTTTGTGTAGGTTGAGAAATGGAAAATGGCAAATGCAGTTGAGAGTGTCAGCAGAATTTTAATTTCCTGGGGGGAAGCCAGGAGTGAGCAAGAGAGGAAGGAAGCCCTGGTAGTGAAGAAATCCGAGAGAACATGAAGGCTCAGCAGAGTTGGAGGCTGATGTTATAGCAGAATGTAAGAAAGAACATGTAAGTTATTTGTTGAAACCACTAGAACAGTGGTCTCCAAACATTTTTCATTGTGCACCCCTATCAGTAAAATACTTTTGAGCACACACCCCGAGTATATGTATATTTAGTAATTGATAATTATATATGTGTAATACTGAAGTTCTAATGTTTTCTTCCCACATGCCAGTAGATCATCATGTGCACCCCCAGGGGTGCATGGACTCCCCTTTGGAGACCCCTGCACTGGAACATTGTAAACCAGGAACGTGTCTCTGACCGTCGATTGGAGATGCAAAGAGCAGAAGATGCAAAACCCTTCCCCAGACACTCTCCTGGCTTCCAGCAACTGGGGACTTGATGATCCTAGGCCACATGGGGTGCCTTTCAACCAGCTTCTCCCAGGCAGGAGAGACTTGGGAAAAGAGAATCAATGGCACCTCCACCACCAGGCTCTGTGAGATGTACAAGGACTAGCTTGAGAAACTCCTCTGCTTTATGCTCCTGGGAAGCTTTATCTCTGTCAGCCTGCGGTCTCGCCAGGTTTCCTTTTCCCATGATCTTGCATCAGCCTGGACAAACCTATTTACTTTATCTGAGTTCAGTGGTGATACAGTTGACTGAAATACTTGAACTAGGAACATAGATTTCTAGAAATGTAAGCTGCCATTGCTTGTCCATTGTTAATACCTAACACATCTGCCCTCCATTCACCAATCCTCCTCCTTCCCATGTCCCTGGACCCACCAGCATCCTGCTGCAGCGTCACTGCATTAAATGAGAAACTTGTCTGCAGCTGGAGATGTATCCCCGGAGTGTATTTTTTGAAAGACCCTGGAAAAAAAACTTATAATGGTCTGTTGAATGTTCAGCAGCATTGAGCAGAAGAGGGTATGTACATTTCAGGTAAGCATTCATAGTCTTAAAGAAAGGAAGGAGGGGCAGGAGGAGGTGTTCCAATTTCAGCCTGAATGAAAGAAGTCTGTTCGTCATTCACAGGTCTCACTGAAAGGCCTGAAGGACTGTTCTGAAGCAGTCTGTCTGCTGAATGACCTCCAAGTTGTGCATCACAAACACCCCATTTGCCTTCATTTGAGATCAGTTTGCTCTATGAGCTGCCCTGCTGGCATGCACTGTGGAGTTCTAGGATTCATGGGAGCCTCTAGAAGGGGCACTGAGAGGCACATAGGAGAATGAGAGGGACTTGGGTGAGGTACGTTCACCAGATGTCTGCCATCATGGCCTTAGGAACACAAGAACCACAGGAACTATGACCCAGGACTTCTGCCGTGAGCTCTGGCAGTAGCCTGGGAAGGGGTCAATAGTTGATTTAAGCAAGTAGCATAGAGAGTCTCAGAGACACCTTTTTCTTCAAGGAGAAAGGAGCCAGCCCTATTTGATGCCTTTCCTGCTGTTAAGAATAACTGATCAGTTAAAGATCAGAGTAGATTAAATAAGTAACAAGTGAAAACAAAAAAAGTACAAAGATAAAAGCAGGTATGGTTGAGCTTCCCCATTCAGATGCTGAATTACTGGATTTTCCTGACATTTGGGTGGACACTAAACCAAATATTAAACCCTGTGAAAAGAAGGAAAAGGAAGCTGTCCTTCATAGCCTAGGTGTTACCTAATAGGTTATTAGAGCTATATCTCAGGAAAAATACTGGTTTAAAATATCTGATGACAGCCTGTCTCTATGCCAATAGCATGTTTTGGACAAAGAAATAACAAATCCACAAGGAGATCAAATTATACACTATTGTAGATTAGGAATTGTTCTTGCTCTGCTTAGTTAGGATGGGATTGGATAGCTTTGGTAATTTTTGCCATGCTTAGTCCTATTATGGATATTTCCCTCCTCCACAGGAAGCTTCTAGTCCTTATTTGTTTCTCAGGATAAAACATGTTTGTAAGAAAACTGTGCACTGATACCAGTTTAAAGCCCAAGACAAGTCATGCATCTCCCTGGAGGAGTCCCTGGCCTTGGACTTGCCCTTTAACATGAAAGAAAATTTCCACCTGGACAGTGCCACTGTGTGTACCAGTCCTCCAGGGCTCTCAAAAAAATTGATTAAGAAATGGAGTAGAAAGATTATTCCTATTTAGTCTCTGATGCCATTTCAGCATCTCAAAGCATATGATTTCTGTTCACAGTCACTTGAGGTTATCCCTTGTCTTTCAGGAGCTAACATGATGAAGTTGGCAGCTGCTTGGAAAATGATTATTCATCAAATGCATCAAGCTTTAGCAAACTCAGCATCATGAGAGAAATTATCACTCTTTCAGAGAAGGATTTCAGAAGATCTCATGATTTGTGGTCACAGTATTTTTGTTCGTATACATTACCTCCATAAACATCAATGTTATATTGAAATTCTTCTGTAGCAAAAATGAGTGTCTGTAGAACATTCCAATGCTAAATAAAAGACGTGGTTCAGTACTTGGGCCAATATTTTCATATAGATTAGGGGAGAGAAATTAGGAAAGGGAGAAATCTTTCAAAGAGAAATGCGGGTGTGCATTCCCACATTAAACTGTTTAACTTGGGAGGTGGTGGGGGACACAGAATAGGTTTTTTGTACTCACTTATTGAAATTACTTTTGAATAATTTTATTTGGGAGAACACTGTGTTCTATATGATAAAACCAGACACACATATTACTCAAGAAAAGGAATTTGCTAAAATAAACTTAACAAACTTAACACTGAGAGGGTTTTTTTGTTTTGTTTTGGGTTTTTTTTGTTGGTTTTCTTTTCCAAAATAAATGTATAGTATCTTACTGTCCATTACCTACAATAATCAGCATTTTTAATATGCATTTTTAAGAATGACGCCATCAGCGCAGAGGAACCTCAGAGGGGTTTGAGGGTTGCTCTCAACAGATGCTGCATGTAAGAATGAGACAGGCAAACAACTACACATCTTTCAAAGCCCAAACATTTTTAAATTGAAGGCTGCACTCTGAAATAATTTTAGATGGCTTTCTATCTTAGGAAAGGTTTATGATTAACAGATATGTTATTTGTACTTTCTAGCAGTGCCTGTTAATGCCCACATTTGGATCTTCAAATTTTCCACTGTGTACTTTTTGTCTGCAGAAAACCTTGGACTAGAGATAAGGCCATTTCAAAAAATGTATATCTAGCAGCTCAGGCTTCCAGTCCACCAGTCTGGGCTTGAGGCTGTGTCAAGATCATGAAGTACATACTGTTTGTCACCTTTGTTGGAGTGGCTGGTAAGTATATTTTTTCCTTCTATTTTTGTAATTTATAAGGAAGCTTATTTTCTGAGCAAATTTACAAGGTAGTCTATTGGGGGAAAGTGAAGTCCAGTTTCAACTTACAAAAGTTTTAAGGCAGAGCACTGTAACGTCTTCTGACTGCTGTCTGTTCATAATTGCTTGTGTCACAAAACAGGGAATGAATGCCTTCACAGGTGTTCTTGACCCAGGAATACTGAAATGTGTCCATATGTTCAAAAAAAGACTGTCTTTCTCTTAAGGACTATGAGGTATAAAGATAACACCTCTGGCCCAGGAAGTCCTAAAGCTTCTCTAAATTTTTGGACTATGGGTGAGTGCTTCCCAACACTGCTACCATGAGTTTTTATGGAAGTAGAGCCTACAAGTGAGATGCTTCAGTCAGTCACAGAGGCACAAGATTCCTTATGCCTTGACATATACCACTTCTTATCCCCCAGTTGCCTTTCCCATCGATGCTGCCGCTGATGATGATGATGACAAGATTGTGGGAGGCTACACCTGTGCAGTGAACTCTGTCCCCTATCAGGTGTCCCTGAATTCTGGGTATCACTTCTGTGGAGGTTCCCTCATCAACAGCCAGTGGGTAGTGTCAGCTGCTCACTGCTACAAGTCGTAAGTAGAAAAAAAATAAATTCTTCCTAACCTGCTTCTTTTTTCCAGTTCACTAAGTTCCAGGAATTCTGAGCTGTGAGATCCAAATATGTAAGTGACTCCATTCTGACAGGAGACAGTCAAGGAGTAGGTGGCTCATTCAGGAAGCTAGTCTGAGGCATCATAAGGGGTTTTCCACTTCTGCAAAAGTTTCTGTGAATGCAGAGCACTTTCTGAAGTGACAATGTGATAATCTAGCAATGAATTATGGGCTGTGATTTCTTATAAATTGCATTAATCTTGCTAAAACTTAGTTACTGGACAACAAGAAGAGAAATAAGGTCAGGGTGATAGCAGTTCGCCTTTTGCCAGAATGTTTGTATAAAGCACTGTTAGATATTCAACTTGTCCCAGCTCAGCAAAATAAACCTGCAGAAATTCACCACCTGTAGTGGGAGTGGGTAAGATCTCAGTGTGGATCCCCAGGACTTATTGCAGGACAAGACAGACAACCTGCATGGAAACAGCGACTATGGTAGCAATGTTGAAGCAACTGCATGCAGTAACAGAGAGGTTCCCCATAACCTGTTGGTAGCAGTAACGTATACGCCACTCCTTCTCTTTTCCAGTCGCATCCAAGTGCAGCTCGGGAAACATAACCTGGCACTCACAGAATCATCACAGCAGTTGATTAGTTCAGCTGAAGTAATCCGCCACCCTCGCTACAGCTCCAGAACACTGGACAATGACATTATGCTCATCAAACTTGCCAAACCAGCCCAGCTCAACCGCGCTGTCCAAACCATTCCTCTGCCTACCAGCTGCGTGGCCACAGGCACCACATGCCTAATCTCTGGCTGGGGCAACACAGTCAGCAATGGCAGTGAGTACTCTGGGGAATGTACAGCATCGTGAGGGCCCGGGAGACACTCTAAGACCTCACAATTGGCTCCAAACAGTACAGGGTAAAGCACAGAGAAGTGCTGTGTGACAGGCCTTTTTGAGCAATCAGTCTGTGTAGGACAGTAACCATTTAACTGCCTTAAAGGCAAGCTTTTATAAGGTCCTTCCTCTTGTTCTGTGTTACGAACATGGAATCACTTAAGTCATCCATGTGCCGTTCATCAGCATGTTCACGCTGCCATAAATTTTGTGGCCTGGAGCTATCAGCTGTGCAGTGCCAAGCACTAGCAATTTAACTAATGTCAATAGAGTTGTCAGTTCTCTGAGAACAAGATCAAGATCTGTGACTGTCAATCTAAAATTACTACAAGAGAGCTCCATGGTCAGAGATGTGGATGGTGACTGGTGTCTAATCCACTGACAACAACAAAACCTGCACCAGAGGAGGGGATGGTTTTCCTGAGGCCCAGGTTCCCTCCAGCGTATGTGCTACAAGAGTAGCTCTTAGCTCCACACTTGCCAATTGATGATTTTCTAGGTATCAGAAAAATTAACATGGCTGCAGTGTAGAATGGTGGACCCATGGATAGAACCTGTTCTATCTAAACAAAAGGAATCCATGCTGCGATTACTGTTCAGAGGAAAAATGATCACTGCTAAACCAGGATATTCAGTGATTACTTTTCTGCTAAGAAAGATCTTCTCCGGGCTCTGACATGAACTCAGAGATGCAATCAACCATCTCTCCCTCTTTTATTGTAGATGCATATCCAGACAAGTTGCAGTGCCTGAAGGCTCCTGTACTCTCCTCAAGCGTGTGCACTAAAGCCTACCCTGGGGAAATTACCAAGAACATGATGTGTGTAGGATTCGTGGAGGGAGGAAAAGACTCCTGCCAGGTAAAACATCTGCCTCTCCTTTCACATATGTTTCTCTCCTGCCTTTTGCCAGTAGAAGAGGCCATCATGTTAGAGAATCTGCTATACTCACTGCACTAGCACATCTGAATGCTGGTTTTTTGAACAACAGAGGAGGCTTAGGGTAAAAGTTGCTTACTGAGTGAGACTAGGTTTTTTCCCACTCAGTTAGTCATTGTCCCTTTTTTGAGTCAGCGAATACGTCTGCCCTATACCTCCACAAGCAGACTATGCCACCTCCTGCACCTTAGGCTATTGAAAATGGAGGAGTGCTGCACCAGAGAGTCAATATTAATCACAGTGACTTTAGAGCTTAGGATGCAAATGTTAGTTTTGGACTCACTGAAAATGAAATAGGCAGTATGCCAAGATCCAGGCAGTCTGGAAAATGAACACACTTGACAATTGCTCTGCATTTTACATGTGCCTAGCTTCATGGAAATATTTGGCAGAATAATGTTTAAGACACACGTATCCTAAGTGTCTGCCAAGGACTGCATCCATCAAAAATAGGGAGCTTACTCATCCTTAGTGGTGGTGCCCTTGGGGATAAAGTAAGGCACAGTAGCATCAGGTGTAGAGTGGTAATCAGAAATTACCTTTGTAGAACTTCTGTGTAGAAAAAGCCCAATGGAGCTCCCTCGAATGTCAGTGATTTCTGGGATCTCTGTCTCACCACTTACGCTGATACCATTTGCTGAATATCTGTGTTCTTTATGTGCACAGGGGGATTCCGGTGGTCCAGTAGTCTGCAATGGGCAGCTCCAGGGCATTGTTTCCTGGGGTATTGGATGTGCACAGAAAGGCTATCCCGGGGTTTACACTAAGGTTTGCAATTATGTCTCCTGGATCAAAGCAACTATGTCTGCCAACTAAGACACTCTCGTTCTATGTGACCCACTTTTTCTCCTCATCATTTCTTTTGTTTTGGGACTGGGCATACAAAAATTATCAAAAAATAAAGACTTTCAGGCACCTTTCTTTGTGCAACGTTTCTCTGGGTACTTCCATAGGCTACGGTATGGAGGACAAAGGCAAGGAATGTCACTCTGGAGAAAATATTTAATATTTGTAGTGCCTCTCAACTAGCAGGATCTTGGAACAATTTGCAGACTCATCTTCAGGCGTCTTTCAGGCAGTTACATGCAGCCATTTCTGGAGCAGAACAACTTTTCTGTTCATCAGCATATGCTCAGGTGCTACAAAACTACCTAAACCAGCTGAGAGAGTACACTGAATCACACAGGCAGCATACTCCTACTGTAGAAAACAGCAGGCAGCAACACAAATGCTCCCCAGCCCCCTGCTCCCACCCCCAACAATATGACTTAACATTCCGTGGTGGAACCTCCCTGAAAGCTCTACTTGGGGAATGAAACAACCTCTTGCTAGGACTTGTTCTCTTCATGTACCAGTGCCACTGGGGCTGCTGCCTATACCGTTTTGCTAGGTTAACTGGTCATGCTGGGCTTGCTTAGTTTTCCTGGAAGAGTCAAAAGGTCAGAGATGTTCCTGGGTTCTGATTTTATCTCCTTCTAACCCCAACGGGCACTGGAGTTGGAATTCCATGAAAAAGCTGCCAAAGTTGCCAAAAGACTGTATAGCTGTCTTCTGAAAAAGAAAAGGGAAATAGAGAGTTGGAGTAAAATAAAAAGATAGAAAAAGCAGAAAATAGGTGAAGTGGGGTGAAAATTAAAAGAAATCTGACACTGGAGGAAAGGGAGGGAGAGGAGAAGAGCAGGGCATGAAGGAACAAGTGCCATTTGCCTACAAAGAGGTTTGTGCCTCGCGCTCTCAGATGCATTGTCACTGAGATACCTCCTAGGAGAGCAAGAGGTGTCTGTGTCATTGAGATAGGCACAATATACAAACAGGATCAGACCTTAGCTTTGCGTCCTGTTGCTCTGGAAGCACTTGTTGAATTCCTTCTCTCCTTTACCAGAAAAAAATACCTGAGCTGTAGCCTGGCATCCTTCCCTTCAGCCTATTTTGACCAGGAGACAGAGTTCTTATCCAGGAGCAGTTGAAAGTCACAGGTTCTCCCTCCCTGACCACTGTGAGTGGAGGGTGGTTGATATCTTTGCCTGGTATGTTAGGAGAAAGAAGAAAAAGTTGGAGGACAGAGGAGAGGATGCAATGAAAAGATGACAAGATGAAAATGGGGGGAAAGAAATACTTCTATTGTCAGGCAGAGTGCATTCTCAAATGTGACAGACAGGGATGTTGAGAAGAGTAGTCTGGAAACAGTCCCAGTCCTCTGTCACTATCCCCCCATGTGTAAAGGTCTCCAGTCAGTAAAGAAGAAATTGCATTTTCCAGATTATAGGCCATTCTTGATTTTCAGATTGCTGGAATATCCTCACAGGATCTCCACTCTTACATGGCTTACATGGCCCTCTTACAAGCTCTATTGCCTCTGGGTTCCTCACAGGTGAAAGATATGTTGGAGAAAGCTATGTGTGCTAACAGACTTCCAGGCTTGCACGGAAACTTCTCCTGTGCGCAAAGTGCCATCTGGGCCAATGCATAGGATCTGCTGCTGTGGGTTTTGATGCTCATACTTGCCTGTAGCTCCCTGGATGGCTGAAAGCAAATATGTGAGCTGGAGGAAAGAACTTGTGTCACTGCTCACCATTTTGTCCCTGCTGGAAGGGCAGGTGATCCATGGCATTGCATGAATGAGGGAAGGGGGAGCAGGGAGGAATGGAAGAGGAGAGAGGGTGGTGTTTTGCGAGGAAGTCAGAAGGAGGCAGGACATTGAAGCAGAGACTTTGGATCTGCCATGTGGAAGAGGGAGCAGGGAGGCTACTAGAGCCAAAGATATGGTGGGTTATTGCTACAGAGCACCTTGTGGCTTGGGGCTCCTCACCTACAGGGCCATGCTCCGTCCCCAGATACCATCGAGACGTGGGCTACATCGCATACATCAGAGCGTTCAGGTCACAGGGTAGCTGTGGGAGCACTTGACTCAGTGACCACCTGTGGAAAACCATGAGAACAGTGACGTTCCCAGCTGTTCCCTTTTGCTGTGATTGTGCTTTATAAAACCCTTGCCCAGGTGATGCTGTGTGGTGTGTGATGCTAGTGGGGCACTTCCTGTCAGGTTTAGTAGAACAAGCTCTTCTCCTGGGTGGCTCGAAGCCCAAAGCAACAGGTAGCAGTGCAACTCGGGGACCCTGGTGCACAGCAGCATGCCCATTCCCCGGAGTTTGGTGGGGCCAAGGGACAAGCATGCACATAGAAGCGCTCAGTGGCATGGTCCTGCTGGCGCTCTGGAGCTCAGAGCCCCTTGCACACGGCAGTGTGCTGAGCCCCAGGTTACCAGCAAGGCACCTGTACTCTTGGAAACTGCAGTGTGAGCAATTGCAGGAGACCCTTGGAGCTCATAGGCCCATAAGCACAGGCAGGAGTGCTCAGTTCTGGGATCCCGTGCCAGATTCATCTTCAGGTTGGCCTTGGCTTTCCAGCTGGTGGAGAAGGAAAGGGCCGTGTGAACTATTCCACATCCTGCTTAGCCATGAGTTAGTGTAAGAGGCTAAAAGGGAGAAGTGGAAGAGGATGAAGGGGACAGGAGGGGGACAGATGTGAGAGAGGACAGAGCAGAAAGGGGAAGGGGACAGAGAGAAAGAGAGTAGAGGAGGAAAGGGAGAGGCAGTCTATGGATGGCAGAGAAATGAGGCAAGGCAGTGAGTAAAATAAGAAAGGAGGGCCAAAAGGTGATTCAGAGATGGGAAAGAACAGGAAGGAAATTGGAGACCAGGCAGAAGACAGACAGGTGG
>NW_010972664.1:24550779-24559801 GCF_000737465.1 Haliaeetus leucocephalus
CTGGAGAATAAATTCCCCTCTTGGGAACAGCTGAGAGTCACAGAGTCTCCCACTCGGACAACTGTGTCTGGCGATTGCTGAAGGGCCTGGCCTGGAAAGAGAAGGGAAGACATGTGAGGAGTGAAACGCACTGAAGGGGACACAAAAACACATCCTTGAAGTAAGACATGGGGTGGGGTGGGGTGTCATAAGGATGTCGGCAAGCTATGGGACACTGTCCCATTTCTCTGAGAGACACGTAGGAGAAAAAAAACCCACAAAGCAGCTTCAAATACAATTGCAAATTTGTTATGAAAAATAATGACTTCAGTACTCTCAATCAAAGTACTAAAATGGGACAGAAAAAAACCCATTTGTAGATCTGTAGAGGTTTTGGAGTTAAGAGGTTGAGGAAAAGCTCACCTCGTTCACTGCCTACCCTCCCACTGGAAGCCTTGGGGAATGGGGCACTGCCAACAGCTGGGCACACAGCTGAGGCAGCAGCAGTGGCTCCAGTGCAGCTGTTCAAGCGGAAGGGAAGCTCACTTACCCACAGGGGCCAGGATGGCCACAAGGAACCAGTGGAGAACCATGGAGAAAGGCCACCTCCTTCCAGCAACCTGCCCGAGAGATGTGCGAAGAGGAAAGGTTGAGACAGGAAGAGACACGTCTCTTTGCAGCTGGGCAGGGCACTGAGAGGGAGCCTGAGATGTGAGAAACCAGTTGGCTGGCTGGGAACAGTGGGGAATGACACCTGCATGCAGGCGTGAGGTGCGTGTACCCTGCTCCACTGACTTCCTGCCATGTGTGAGCATGTGTGTGGGAGATAAATGTTATCACAGGAGCATGATGGTGCTCTGTGGCAGCCTGAGTGTGTGCACGGCACAGGGATGCACAAAGGGGCACCAAATGAAGGGAAGAGAAAGAGGGCTCAGGAATGCACGTTTGTGTCTGTGCTCCTCAGCTGAGCCTCCTCTCTGGACACCCTCACACCCGCAAACTCCCAACCCTGCGAGCTGCAATGTGGAATCTTCTCTGCTTCTCCCAGTGCTGCTCATCATGTTGCCCAGGTATGGGAAAGGCTGCTGACCTGTCATCCTGGTGTCTGTTGTAGCATGACAGAGAGGAGTTCTCTAACTGTTCTCTTCCTCCAAAGGGAGATCTCAAGCAGAGGAAAGGGTGCTTTTGGCTCTGCATTGGGACTGCCTCTCGGGAGACTGCACCACAGAGTGATTTCTGAGAAGGGTATTCACCGTGGTATATGCTGGTACAGACTTACCTTCTCCAGGCCAGAGAAGAGCTGATACTCTCCTTTTTGTACCATTCTGCAAAGGAGCAGAAGGATGAGGATGGACAGAAGAAAATCCTGTCTTCCTCTCTACATGGGGCACAGCCTTGTTCAGTAACTCAAGGCTGTGGGAAATCACTGCAGGCAGGAAGTGCGGCTTGCTGTCTGTGTACACTGACACTCTCTGTCTGTCAGAGGCCTGACAAAGCCTCTGCAGGTCTGTGCCGTGCTGTGGGCTCAGCAATGCACACAGTGGAAGGCCGGCCCATACCAGAGAGCGCACGATCCAGCTGCTCAAGGGTGTCATGGGCTTTGCAGTGAAGATGTTCCTCTGTGTCCTTTTAGCAGAAGGGTGCAGCAACGCCTCCAGCTCCCAGGCCCTCTGTTGCAGGTCCAAGTGTGTCCCGTTGCATTCATTTCCACAAACTGCCTACGGGAGATTCAGGCATGACCCCGGATTCCTCAGAAGGAAAGGGAGACACGAACAAAGATGGTGGGCTAAATTGTGCAGGCAACAGGAAGACACCCCCTCCCCCCCCCAACACTCCCAGCACTCCAGCTGAGAGGAGGCTGTGCCTGATGTGTCCATGGGAGGGGTCTCCATTTCCCATGGGGTTCCCTGGGATGTGCAGGTGGCAGGGCAGTGCATTGGGAGCCTTGCAGAACACATGGTGTTCGAGGAGTTAGTGATCTCGAACAGGCCATGCCTGCTCTGTTGGGCCTTGTGCTTAGGGCTTGAGAAGCCCACATGTTAACATGAGAAGCTGCAGTGTGGGAACCTGCCCCATGCCTGCTTGTGCCGCACACTGAGGTATGTTATGACAGAGATAACACTCTAACCAGTCAGGAAACTTTCAGTTAGCTGCACAGCTTGTTAACAATCTGTGATTTATGTGATTTTTTGGGGAAAGGTAAACTCTAGGTGGATCAAGGGGTGGAAGGTAGCGAACCTGACCTGGAGACCACTGCACATGGAGGAGTTAGTGGTCCACATAACAGCTCACCTGAGTAGGCGCAGGCCTGTGCTGTGCTGCACGTATCCCTTGGCTGCGGAATAACCTCAAATAGGTCGTTGTAACACAGGAGCATGTGGGCAGCTCCCACTTGGTACTGGCTATTACACCCCCTGCCTGGCCTTGCCTGTATCTAAAGGTGCACCAAGAACTTCTCACACAAACATCCTTTCTGTTTGACAGTGAGAAGGATGAGCAGGGTTGGCTGGAGTTAGAGGAAGCCTGTGGAGTGCAGATTGAAGACAGACAGAAGAAGGTGGGGAGAGAAAGGGAGGCAGAGAGGGGAAGAAGCATTGACGGAAGTGAATATAATGGAAATGAGAGTTAAACGAAGAGGGAGGCAAGGAGGAGTGGGGTGGCAAGGAGAGAAAGCAGGGCAAATAAACTCACAGAGTCTGAGAAGAGGAGGAAGGGAAGGCTAGGAAGCAGAGGAGGTAATGAGTGGAAAGGGATCATCCTGCCTTGTGCAGCACCAACAAGGAGGAAAGCAGGTCCCTTTTGTGCAGGAAGAGTTTTGCGCTCAGCTCCCTCAGCAGCCTAGCCACTGTGTTTCACTCTCAGCACAGTAATACATGCCCGAGTCATTGAGAGAGGCACGCTCTATCAAGAGGGTCACGCTGTCTCCTTGTATCTCACTGCTGCTGAAACGGCTGCGGAATTCCTCCTCAACGTTTGCTTTAGCACCTTGTATTGCAGAAGCCACTAGGATCAGCCTGGAGTCCTTCCCCAAAGGCAGCTTGTACCAGTACATAACTGTGTTGGAGGATTTCTTCTCGGAACAGCTCAGATTCATGGACTGGCCTTGTCGTATCACTGTGTCTGGGGACTGTTCCAGAGCCAACACTGGAAGGGAAAAGGAGGAGCGTTGAGGAAGAGGAAAAATGGAAAAACGTGAAGTAGGCACCATGGGTTGGTAGAGAGGAGGATGAGAAGGAACAGGATGGGCTAGGGAGCAGTGGAAGGGATGGGACAGCTCTTCAGATCAGCAGGTGAGTTTCCAGTCTCTCTCCAATAGGCAAGAAACATTCCTGGGCAGTTTGTGTCCAAAAAAGGAACCATTTGGGGGCTGTGCACAGGAGAAAAAATAGACAGCCATTGCAGGGGATTCAGGGATTCCTGCCCACCTCATTCATTGCCCATCCTTGGCGCAGGAAGCCTCAGGGAATGGAGCACTGTCAGCAGCTGGGTACACAGCTGGGACAGCAGCAGTGGAATCGATGTAGGTGCTCAGGGGTGAGCTGAGTTCACTTACCCACAGGGGCCAGCATGGCCACAAAGAACCAGCAGGGAACCATGGGGAAAAAGGCCCTGTCCTTTCAGGGACCTGCCTTTTGTAGCTGCCCAGAGATGTGTGAAGAGGAAGCACTGAATGAGGAGGAGACATATCGGGGTTGGGCAGGACATGAAATGTGAGAAAGGATTGGCTGGCTGGGAACACTGGGGAATGACGCACACAATCACAGGAAAGTATAAACCCTGCAGAGATGCGGGAGGGGAGAAGGGGGTTGCATGGACAGGACTATGCTGAGGTTGCATGTGAGTCTTGAGTGTGTGCAAGGCAGAGGAATGCTGAGAGGTCCCCTTCTTCTGAAGTCCTTGAGAGCTGGAGGGATGAGGGACACACCCAGGCCCCTTGCATTTTCCCATGCATTTTACCTCTCTCCCCCAGCCATGGCTGGTTCTCTGGGTTTTTTCCCCTGGCTGTGTGAGAGTTCTTTTTCTCTGTGCAGTACTGTGAACACAGCAATTAACGTCAGTGAGAGGCAGGACCGGGAAAGACACCACAACAGCCCAAGCGTTCCGCCTGCTGAGGGCTCTCATGGGCTTTGCAGTGAAGCTCTTCCCCCATCCCTTTCTCTGAGTAGCAAAGCAGTGCCTGCAGCTTCCAGCCGCTCTCCTGCAGGGAACTGTTTCTCCCAGTGCACATAGTTTCTCTTACTCTCTGCAGCAGAGTTGGGAATGTTTGTGAACATCACAAAGGAAAAAGAGTGGGATGGGGGTCTCGGCTACCCCATGCTATCCCTAGCCATAACACCTCTCATCCTGGGACTAGGAGGGGCAGGAGCCCCTTTCCTAGCTGCTTTCCGCAGCCCTCTGTCCTCCAGAGAGGGACTGCAGGGACAGGAGGTGCTCAGTGTCCCGAGCCTTTGCCCACTCCAGCCAGGCCGGTCACGCACATGTCTGAGCACTGGAAGAGCTCCAGGCTGGTGCGGTAATCACTGTGATGGAGACAGGAGGTATACGAGGGGTCAGTGTGGGTGGGTGGGTGTGAGCAGGGGTCCCTCCAGCCCTGGTCCAGCAGAGCTGGTGAGAGGGGTAGGAGAGGAAGGTAAACACCTGTGAAGAGCCCAGGGACAGTGAATGCACTGGCATGGGAAGGAAGAAAGAATCGAGTGTGGCCCAGAGCGGGCGGCAAGGGGGAGAAGAGCTGCTGAGAGCTGGGGCCGGGGTGGCCTCTCCCTCCACCTTCCTTCCTGACAGGCAGTAGCCCAAGTTCTTCCAGAGACGGCTTCTCCCTGGGACCTGGGGCCTAGCTGGGGAGCCCTGGGTGTCTCAGCCTGGTGCTGCCTCTGGGGCAAGGGCTTCTGGCAGCTCTGCTTCAGGAGCACACTTTGTCTGTCAGATTGGAGGAGCGCTCAGGGGCTGAGACCATCTGTGTCGTTGCTCCCTTTGCCCTGGGAATCAACCTGTCCAAGATGGTTTCCTTTTCTGGCAGGACTGAGCTTGTCCTCCAGAGGCGGGGGTTGCCGCTGGGATGCAGCCGGTGAGACCACTAAGGTCTTGAAAGCAGCTGTACAGTGCGATTCCATGCTCTACCAGTGACACCTCTCTGCTGCTCGGCTCACAGGCTCACCAGGTTCAGGTGAGCATCCTCTGATGCATTCACCGGCACCCTCTCCACAGCGCCCTCAGGTGTTTCTGCTCAGAAGGACACCCACATGGCCTCTCCTGAATGGGGCAAATTCAGCACAGGCTAGCTGGGGAACGCGGTGGGCGCAGGGATGAACAGCTGGGAGAGTGGCAAGGGCGACAGGAACCCAGGCAACAAACCACAGAGGTCTCCACCATGCTGAGCCCTGCTGGCAGCACCTTTCCCTCCTCATAGGAACTGTTGGACTCTGTGCCTGGAGCTCTACCTGGCAACAGGGAAGGAGAAGCAGGAGGAAATGGGCTAGGATCCCCGGTGGTACTTCTGCCTCATGGTGCTGGGAAGGAGAAGGCTGGCGGGGTGTCACCCAACTCGCTGTTTCTCTGAGGAAGAAAGCTCAGCAAAAGGCATGAGAAAAACTGTACGCAGGTACTCGGCAGGAGACGCTGGATCCACAGGTGGACACTGGTGTTGCACACTTGTGTGCTAGACAGCATCTCCCTCTTGCCACACCTACAGCATGAACTGGAGCACCCCTGACCACGCCTATGCATCACAATCCATGAAGGATTTCCCGGCTTTTGACCTTGGTGGCCTGTGAAAATACAGCTGAGCATCAGCTTCCCCCAGGGACTTCCACTATCCAGTTATTCAGCAGCACTGGAGATAAAGAAGAGTAGGCAAGTCAGGACAGCCCTCTTGTCTTGAGGCAAGCAGCAGGGAATGCAGTGGGTAAGCCAGACCAGATGCTAGGAAACAGTGGAGGTCCCAACAATCCCTTCTGAAACTTCTCCAGGTATTTCTCGTCTTGGTTACCAGGGCCATCCCATGGCTCACCTGGGATATCTCCTGCTGTGGGTGGGGACAACTCACAGTTTAGCTCCTGTTGCCTCCCTCACCCCTTTAAACCATAGACCCCAATGCCTGCCAATACAGGGCAGGTGGGGAGACTGCCCCTGCATTTGGCTCAAGGTAATTCCTGGGTTGCCTCCTCCTGGAGGTTTGTGATCTTGGTAAGCCCATGTCCTAGATAGCTGGGATTGTGGTTTGCAAGCTTGTGACTCCCACAAAGTTCCCAACAAATTCAAATGTAGAAATTGTGCATCAGCCCTCCTCACCCCCTCCAAGTTGGTCTGTTCTCTGTGGTCACCATTAGTAGCCTTCGTTTCCCATCTGTGGTTCTCCACAAACCTAGAGCCTCACAACTCCATGCTGAAGGGAGTGGGGAGCTACGCACGGAGAAGGCAGAGGCCTGAGTTTGTCTTTTGGGGATGAGAAATGGGGAGGAACTGACATAAATGGGATACATCCCTGCTTGAGCCATGGCTGTTTCAGCTGTGCACATGGAAAATCCTCAGACATGTTGCATCCACCCCTCCTTTCCACTGGTCCCAGAAGAACTGGCCTCCTGTGTCCCCCAAGTTTATTTACTTCATGCTGCAGTGAAGTGGCTATTTTTCTTCTTTTCTCTGAGGATTTTGTGGATCTGGGAGCAGGAAGGACTGCCTTAATGCTGGCTTTCTCAGCCTACTTCTGGGAAGCCAGGCATATCTGCAGATTAGAGCCAGGGTAGTGGCCCAGACACCTTTTATTCCTCGGAGGGCAGTGGATTTGGGGAATTAGAGCAAGGCATGCCTGGATGTTGGTCTCCCTGAGGAGGAGGGGGTTTACAGCCAGATGAATGAAAAGCCTCCCACAATCACTTCTGGGGAAAGGGTTGAGGGGTGGCTTTTAATGTACCAATGGTATTGACGTGGCAGGTGAGCATACATCCCCCTCTTGGCTGGGGGATCTTATGTGGACGCCTGCTGAACCAGGGCTGGAAGCCCCTCTGCACACTTTGGAGGAGCTGGGTGCAGACTGGGGATGTGAGGGCAGTCGTGACATGGACACAGAGCGGCAGAGAGTCCTGCTCTTTCAGCAGTTAATGGTGCTGCCGCATGGTCAAAATCTCAACTGCACCCGTCCAACCATGCATTCTCTTTCCTGGGGTTTGTTTATGGGACAAATAAACTGCCCAGCACTAGATGGGAAGGTTGTCTGCACTCCACCTCAAATCAGGTGCATCACCTCTCCATCGGGAAAGAAGTATGGGGCTGGGCATAAAAGGAACAGTAACTCCAACATCTGGATTCTTTTTGGCTCTGGGCATGGAGCAGATAACCACAGCGATAGAGAAAGGGAAGGAGGTACTGAGAAGCCAGATGCCTGGGTCCTGTTCTCAGCTTTCATGCAGAGAGATTTCATTTCTGGCTGTTAATCACTATTGTCTTTGGCATGACAGAATGTAGGACCAGGGTGATGTCCACAGCAGGGGACTCTGCCCCAGGAGACATCTTTGGGTGTCAGCAAAACACCCCCTCCACTTATAAGACAGGCACAATTATCACAAAAGCAAGACCTTTAATTCCTCACACATGGGGCTTTAATCCCTCCAGTACAGCTTGGGCACCCAGGCTGCTCCCCCATTCCCTCACTTCTATTCCACTAAACCCTGGAATCTCCCCATAGAAGGGAAGAGGACCCTGGCATTCAGGCACTCAGTCCCCTTTGACCCCCTCTGCCTGTAGGATGTGCATAGTGCCCCAGAGAGTGACAGGAGTGAGATTCCCTCTCCCCTGGGCATCATATGTGGCCATCCAGTGCTAGCAAGGTTCTCCTCCACACTGGCCCTAGTAAGACTATTCCCAGTGATGATGATTCTCTCCCCTTATCCTTCCACTGCCCATTACCTGAGATCTCCAGGGTTCCTGGTTTCCAGCTGAATGAATCTCAGTCCCAGGCCCTGGACATGTTGCCAATCACTCCCTGATGCAGCAGGCCAGCGAGAGGAAAACAATTACAGGGTAATCATGTTTGGGGGTAGGGGAGACATGGACAAATGGGGACACAAACACACAGAAACACACATGGATGTGTATACACACACACCACTGCACATGCTTATTGTTGGGTACACACCATGGCGTGCACAAACACACACATACTCGTGTGTACTCACAGTTTCACACACACTCATTCCATGTGTACACCCACAAACCACGTTGAACACACTCCCTGTACACACACACCCTGTTGTGATCACACACCATTATATGCACCCCGTTTCTCACACACATAGACACAGCCACACAATCCCATGGTCGCACATACTGACCTTGTGCACGCACGTGCGCACGCACACACAGAGAGGCACAAACCTCATGGCTTACATATACAATGCCTGCTGGACCTATGTGAAGTGCCTAGCACATTAGGCAAGGGCCCTGCTCAGGTTAGGCAGTTCCCTATGGGTGGACAGGAGCAGCCTGGTGGAGACATCTGGTCAAAGTTCTGGTTCCCATCAGCTCTGCTCAGAGCCAAACATGGAGGGGAGACTCTTGGCCGTGTGTGTTCTCTTCCTCTTCCTCCTTCTCCTGCTCCTCTTCCTCTGGTCAGAGGGCACATCTCCCCAGCATGGTAGGGGAACACAGAAATCCCCTGTGAATAACAGTGTCAACATGATCAAGTCTGTGTCCCATCCTGTGGGCTCATGGACCTAGCAGATCAAGTACATGGCCCTATAGGCAGGCATCTGGCCTCCTCATCCTTTCCTACTACCTACCTGGCACTGAGGTGAGAACACAGGCATTCTGGCTCCCAGCTTCATCCCAGCTCCTTCTTCTGTTCTCCCCTCCTTGGAGGGTCACCAATGTCTCTCTTTCACCTGCAGGGAGCCTGGAGGAAGCTGAGAAGGTGTTGGTTCTGCTGATTCTGCTGCGAGAGGCACCACGGGGACTGTAGGCTCTGCTGTGAAAACGGGGATGTGTCCAAGACTTCACTGCAATTCCCCATTTGACCACTACACTCCACCCCCCACCCCCCACCCCCTCC
>NW_010972664.1:24559811-24562093 GCF_000737465.1 Haliaeetus leucocephalus
CCCCCCACCCCCTCCCCCCCGTGACCCTGGCTCAGCCATGGCCCCTCCACTGAGAATCAGGGCAGTGGAGTTCCTCCACTGGGAAACAGGGAATCACAAAGGGAATCAAAGCTTATAAATCATCACAATAAAGCCAAAGTTCTTAGTGTCCTCCCAGCAGGGTGAATTTTTGACTGGCTCTAATCACTCACTACTGCTGGCAAGTGGAGGGGCAGAATGCCCGAGTTCTCTCTCCACTTGGATTTAGGTACCTGGATGCCTCACTTCTTACCCCAGCTTCAGGAGGAGTGACAGAACTTGAGGCTGAGGAGATGGAACAAGGTAGGAGTCAGTGCTCTCACACTTGCCCTGGCCCCATGCCTCACTGCCTGTGGGACTTCAGTTCAGCTCTGGAATGGGGCAGTCACCCCTATGGAATAGGAAGCCCTTCATGTTCTCATGCACTGTGGTTCATGCCTTGTCTGTGGTTGCAGCAGCTCTGTCCATGCCTGGCAGGAGCTGAATCATGGTGAACACTACAAGGCCCTACACCCCGTACTTCAGGAGGATCCTACTCTGGTCTTAAGTTTCCCCATGTGCACAAGCTGGAACAGTGGAAATCCCACTAGGGCACAGAGAAAAGTCCTTCCCTGGAGGACCCATAGCAGGACAACAGGAAGAGCCTCACTTATGAGCCACTGACTGGGGACTGTGGCAATTCATTGGCGTGGCCTTGAAGTCTCAGTGCCAAAAGCTTGCGTCCCTGAGAAACTGGAGAACGTGGATGAAGATAAAACAAAGTTGAGGCAAAGGCAAAAGGGAGTGATAGAGAGGGTGATAAGTGATAAGCCATGGCAGAGACTGGCGGTACCAAGAAACCCAGTGGGGATATATCAGGGCTTGGCTCAGACGGGGCTGAGGTGGCAGGATCTGGCTGTTTCTTGTAAATCCAGCCTCAGGTTCAGCATCCTGTAGAGCGCTAACATGAAGGGCACAGGTACCCCAATCCGAGGAAAGAGCAACGGAGGAGCAAATTTGTGTTACGTTCCTGACTCCATCTTCTGGTGCTGGGATGCATCATGGCAGCTTCTCAGGTAAGATGAGCTTTTCCCTAGGTACCACGGTGCCTGGGAATAGACACGGAGAGGGAAAGTGAGGTTTAGACTGGAGGCAGAGGTGTCTGTCTCACACAAACATCTAAGTAGTGGGGTTTGGGTTTTCAGGAAGACTCAGCCAAGGACTCAGCCAAACTTCTTTCAGAATACTGGCAGTATCAATAACAACAGCAAAGATGATGATAGCTTCAGTGGCAATGGGGTCAGTAGCCATGGACTCCGTGTGGACAGGACCTCCAGTACCCTTGGCTCAAGGGGAAATTAGGTTCCCCCAAAAATGGGAAGCAACAATTTTCAGGAAGGGGAGGGTATAGAGCTATGGTGGGACTGCTGGGTGGGACTTCCACAGGTGGAGGCAGATGTCACAGCTCCCCAGCAATGAGGGAGTGTCCTGGTTTCAGCTGGGATAGAGTTAATTGTCTTCCTAGTAGCTGGTATGGTGCTATGTTTTGCGTTCAGTATGCAAAGAATGTTGATAACACTGATGTTTTCAGTTGTTGCTAAGTAGTGTTTAGTCTAAAGTCAAGGATTTTTCAGCTTCTCAAGCCCAGCCAGCGAGAAAGCTGGAGGGGCACAAGAAGTTGGCACAGGACAGAGCCAGGGCAGCTGACCCAAACTGGCCAACGGGGTATGCCATACCATGGGACGGCACATCTAGTGTATAAACTGGGGGCAGTGGGGGCAGGGGATCACCTCTTGGGGACTAACTGGGTGTCGATCGGTGAGTGGTGAGCAATTGCACTGTGCGTAATTTGTACATTCCAGTCCTTTTATTATTGCTGTTGTCATTTTATTAGTGTTATCATTATCATTATTAGTTTCTTCTTTTCTGTTCTATGAAACCGTTCTTATCTCAACCCACGAGTTTTACTTCTTTTCCCGATTTTCTGCCACTGGAGGGGGGGGAGCGAGTGAGCGGCTGCGTGGTGCCTAATGGCTGGCTGGGGTTAAACCACGACAGGGGGGAGAGCAGAAAACGTGCCAAAAGAGGTCAGAAACTGTTTTAAGAGACTCCGGTGTCAGGGCAGAGGTTTCTGGGGAGATTGGACCTCAGCCGGCTAATCAGCTCAGCTCACCCCGGGGGTGCGGGGCTGTGCGGAGGTGGCGGCTGCCGTCAGGTGAGGGTTTCCTCGGGCAGCCCGGGGGTGCGGATCTGTGCGGAGGCGGCGGAAGGCGAGGGAGGGCGAG
>NW_010972664.1:24562103-24567052 GCF_000737465.1 Haliaeetus leucocephalus
CATACCCCCCTACCCCCACCCATCACCCTTTCGATTGCATGCAAGAGCTTCCATGGGGGGAGTCCGAAAGCTTTCAGAATAATGGCGGAATCAGAAAGGTGACCGTGAGCAGCCAGCATGCAGCTGTGGCCCCTCTCCTCTCCTTGGCTTGGGGGTGGGAGGTGGTGGTGAGAGACCTGCTTTGCTCCCTGTGTTCCTCTTCAGAGTTTCTGTGTGCCGTGAACCCAGATTTCATATCCTCATCGTGATGAGTAGCAAACAAACTTGCCCCTTCCTCCCACCAGGCTGAGAGCTCTGCACAGGGTCATGAAGTGGGGCTAGGGCTTCTCTGCCAAGCCCAGGTGAAAACATACACAGCCCAGGGCAGTGGTGGCACGAGTCTCTGTCTCTGGGGAATGTGCAAAGAGTAACGAACCTGGGGGCAGGGAGGGTACGGACCTTAGACACAGAAGGACCAGGGAGGTGGAGAGGGAGGTCTCCTCCAGGACCGCACTCCCCTCTTCTCAGGGCAGGGCTGGGTCCAAAATTGAGGACTGAGCTCCCTGAGAGGCAGTCTTGTGTTGCCACTGCGGCTGAGGGCAGAAAAATTAACCCCTAATACCTGCTATGCAAAATTGCACAAAAAGGTTTAGGCATCCTGAACCACGCTGTTTGCAGCCCTGTGATTCTCCCTCAGGGAAAAAGGTGGATGGTCTCTGTCTCAGGATTACTTCTGGCTTCTCTCTTGGCAGGGATATGGGATTATTTCTCACTGGTATTATGAGAGAAATAGAATTGCAATTATGGGTTTAATCACGTTGCAATTACCTGCTTAATGCCCATGTGTAGTTTGGGAATAATCCCAAATGGGATTTCAGAGTTTTTTCCATTTGGTATCACAGGATTAATCCCCACTGAGTTTATGGGACTAACCTCAGGAGGGTTATGGTATTACTCCTCAACGGCATTACAGAATTCTTTTCATTGGGGTAATAGGATTAATCCCCAAAGAATTATGGGATCACTTCCTCGGGGGATTATGGGATTAATCCCCAAGTGGATTATGACCTCTCCTTCTCTGGGGAGGCTGTCTGCGCCCTATAACCTGGAGACAGGAGTGCAGAGCAGTCAGTTCCCAGGCTGGACCTGTGTGGGCAGAGGTTTGGGCTGATAGCTGAACGTTGGCCCTGGGCAGTGGTATAGAGTGGCCCCCGCTTCACACTGGCAGAGAGTGACATCCCTTTGTCTTCCCAGGGCAAAGGCAGGTTCAACAGCAGGATCGTGGTCAACAATGCTTTGAATGGCCAGGACGTAAGTGGGATGTGGGAGAAACCCCAGGCCTTGGCTCCACCTCCTGCCTCAGGCAGGGCATCCATCACACCCTGACCAAGGGACAAAGGGAAGTGGGGGCAGGGGCAGCCAGGCTGGGTTGGTCCGGTCCAGAGAGGTCCAGGTAGAGTGGAGTGCAGCCCCAATGGCTGAAAGGGAGCTGAGCTCTTCTGTGTGATGGAGTAAGGAGCACTGGACGTTCAGTCACGGCTTGAGGACACTCATATTGGACAAAGCCTGGGGCCCTGATCTAAGACTGGAATCCTGTGTGATGGGACGCCACTAGAATCTCTTTGAAATCACAGGGGCTTAAGAACCCCAGAACTGGTTTCAGCAAAGGTGTTTACCTGTAACACCAGAACCATGAAATGGTCTGCATAGGGAAGAGGGATGGAGGGCACCTTTCTTCCACAGAGAGTAACTTTCTATCCCCTTCTTCCCGTCGCCAGACAGGGTTAACACACATTTGTCTTTCTTGGCAGGACTTTAATAGAGAACCAGCAGTCTATGTGAGTACCACAAAGACCCTCTCGTCCAACATTCCCCCATTCTTCTTGAAAGCTGTACCGCATTGGGGAATACAACAAAGGCTCACAGAGGTACTTGGTGGGGTGGTATCCAAAGGTTTCCAGTCTGCCCTCCGCTCAGGTAAGGGTTGGCTCTAGAATTGGAGCACGTCTCTCAGGGCCTGGACCAGGGCAGTTTGGAAGGCTTCCCCAGATGCAAACCACTCCTTCGAGTACCAGGCCCTGCCCCAGGGCTGCCTCACTCCTCTGGCAAAGGATTTGTCCCTCTGCCTCAGCAGAATTTCCCCATCCCAGCTTGTGCCCATCACCTTTCAGTCCCTTCCTGAGCACCTCCAAGAAGACTCTGTCTCTGACCCATCCTCAGCTTCCTCCGTGGAATGAGAGGCTGCAACTAATGTTCCCCTGCCTTCTTGTCTTCTAGCCAGACAAACCCAGAACCCTCAACCTCTCCCCGCCTGCCCTGTGCTCCAGTGCTTACCATCTCCAAGACCCCTGATAGACTTTGCCTTGTCCTGGGGACGCAAGGTGGTTCCAGTCCACAGCTGTGGCCCCCCAGTGTGGAACAGGGTAGCAGAATGATCCCCCTCCTGGCCCTGAGACCTCCATTCTGGCTAGCAGAGCCAAAGGTATGGTGGGTTATTGCTACAGAGCACCTTGTGGCTTGGGGCTCCTCACCTACAGGGCCATGCTCCGTCCCCAGATACCATCGAGACGTGGGCTACATCGCATACATCAGAGCGTTCAGGTCACAGGGTAGCTGTGGGAGCACTTGACTCAGTGACCACCTGTGGAAAACCATGAGAACAGTGACGTTCCCAGCTGTTCCCTTTTGCTGTGATTGTGCTTTATAAAACCCTTGCCCAGGTGATGCTGTGTGGTGTGTGATGCTAGTGGGGCACTTCCTGTCAGGTTTAGTAGAACAAGCTCTTCTCCTGGGTGGCTCGAAGCCCAAAGCAACAGGTAGCAGTGCAACTCGGGGACCCTGGTGCACAGCAGCATGCCCATTCCCCGGAGTTTGGTGGGGCCAAGGGACAAGCATGCACATAGAAGCGCTCAGTGGCATGGTCCTGCTGGCGCTCTGGAGCTCAGAGCCCCTTGCACACGGCAGTGTGCTGAGCCCCAGGTTACCAGCAAGGCACCTGTACTCTTGGAAACTGCAGTGTGAGCAATTGCAGGAGACCCTTGGAGCTCATAGGCCCATAAGCACAGGCAGGAGTGCTCAGTTCTGGGATCCCGTGCCAGATTCATCTTCAGGTTGGCCTTGGCTTTCCAGCTGGTGGAGAAGGAAAGGGCCGTGTGAACTATTCCACATCCTGCTTAGCCATGAGTTAGTGTAAGAGGCTAAAAGGGAGAAGTGGAAGAGGATGAAGGGGACAGGAGGGGGACAGATGTGAGAGAGGACAGAGCAGAAAGGGGAAGGGGACAGAGAGAAAGAGAGTAGAGGAGGAAAGGGAGAGGCAGTCTATGGATGGCAGAGAAATGAGGCAAGGCAGTGAGTAAAATAAGAAAGGAGGGCCAAAAGGTGATTCAGAGATGGGAAAGAACAGGAAGGAAATTGGAGACCAGGCAGAAGACAGACAGGTGGTACCACCACTTTCCTTAATTAGGCAGAGCTGGAGGGCAAGAGGAGAAAATGGGGTGCTGTCAAATGCAGGGCTCTGTGTGTGTGCTGGGGGCAGATCCCTGTATGCATGGAAAGGTTTGTGCTATGCTGCTCCAGCTTTTGCATCACTGTGAATCTTGCTCAGCACAGAAATATGTGCCTGAGTCATTGAGTAGGGCATGAGCTATCTTCACAGATAAGTGGTTGCCCTTAGTGCCATTACTCTGGAAGTGGTTTCTGAATTCCTTCTCAAACTCTGCCACGCCACCTTCCACTGAGTATACAACCAACTGCAGAGTGGCATCCTTCCCCATGGGCAGCTTGTACCAGTACATGCTGGAGAATAAATTCCCCTCTTGGGAACAGCTGAGAGTCACAGAGTCTCCCACTCGGACAACTGTGTCTGGCGATTGCTGAAGGGCCTGGCCTGGAAAGAGAAGGGAAGACATGTGAGGAGTGAAACGCACTGAAGGGGACACAAAAACACATCCTTGAAGTAAGACATGGGGTGGGGTGGGGTGTCATAAGGATGTCGGCAAGCTATGG
Organism: Haliaeetus leucocephalus; assembly: GCF_000737465.1. Classification (NCBI taxonomy): domain Eukaryota; kingdom Metazoa; phylum Chordata; class Aves; order Accipitriformes; family Accipitridae; genus Haliaeetus; species Haliaeetus leucocephalus. The sequence goes on from NW_010972664.1 coordinate 24,566,088, forward strand.
GACACTGTCCCATTTCTCTGAGAGACACGTAGGAGAAAAAAAACCCACAAAGCAGCTTCAAATACAATTGCAAATTTGTTATGAAAAATAATGACTTCAGTACTCTCAATCAAAGTACTAAAATGGGACAGAAAAAAACCCATTTGTAGATCTGTAGAGGTTTTGGAGTTAAGAGGTTGAGGAAAAGCTCACCTCGTTCACTGCCTACCCTCCCACTGGAAGCCTTGGGGAATGGGGCACTGCCAACAGCTGGGCACACAGCTGAGGCAGCAGCAGTGGCTCCAGTGCAGCTGTTCAAGCGGAAGGGAAGCTCACTTACCCACAGGGGCCAGGATGGCCACAAGGAACCAGTGGAGAACCATGGAGAAAGGCCACCTCCTTCCAGCAACCTGCCCGAGAGATGTGCGAAGAGGAAAGGTTGAGACAGGAAGAGACACGTCTCTTTGCAGCTGGGCAGGGCACTGAGAGGGAGCCTGAGATGTGAGAAACCAGTTGGCTGGCTGGGAACAGTGGGGAATGACACCTGCATGCAGGCGTGAGGTGCGTGTACCCTGCTCCACTGACTTCCTGCCATGTGTGAGCATGTGTGTGGGAGATAAATGTTATCACAGGAGCATGATGGTGCTCTGTGGCAGCCTGAGTGTGTGCACGGCACAGGGATGCACAAAGGGGCACCAAATGAAGGGAAGAGAAAGAGGGCTCAGGAATGCACGTTTGTGTCTGTGCTCCTCAGCTGAGCCTCCTCTCTGGACACCCTCACACCCGCAAACTCCCAACCCTGCGAGCTGCAATGTGGAATCTTCTCTGCTTCTCCCAGTGCTGCTCATCATGTTGCCCAGGTATGGGAAAGGCTGCTGACCTGTCATCCTGGTGTCTGTTGTAGCATGACAGAGAGGAGTTCTCTAACTGTTCTCTTCCTCCAAAGGGAGATCTCAAGCAGAGGAAAGGGTGCTTTTGGCTCTGCA
>NW_010972664.1:24567062-24580104 GCF_000737465.1 Haliaeetus leucocephalus
CCGCGGCGGCGGAGAGGCGCTGGGGCGTCCCGGTCTCCGGCGCGGGCAGGGAGCGGGGGGTGGCTCCGGGCCGAGGTTTGCAAAGGCCGGCTGGGGACGAGCGTTGGCGCTCGGCAGACCCGCGGTGATGTGCTGCGGACCGGCGGCACCGAGGTGTTCTCGGTGGAGGGAACGTGTTCCTGCGGCCGCAGAAACTTGCGGAGGTACCGGCAGCAGTTAAGCGTGCGAGGAAGCGGTTTTTTTAATGTATTTTTTCCTGTCTCTTTTTTTTCCTCTTCTTTTTGTGCTTTTTACCAGTGCCCGCGGCAATTACTTTTTTTGCCGCCACAACGTTAAGGTTTTTGCTCGAAAAAATGTATGTTCTATAAAGCAATCTCTTGTGCCTTTCAGTCTACAGAACTCGTGGACAAATGCGTAGGTCCACGCATTCATATTGTGATGAAGAGTGATCAGAAATTGTTGGAACACTTCTAGGATTTGATGACTTTGTCCGTATCCTTTGATGGAGGTGTTTAAGGCCGTCCAGTTTATGCTCCAGCTCAATTATGTTACTGCTTTTGAGAGGTTTGAGTTCACCGGATAGGAGAGCCTTTTTTTGTATGGATCAGTTGTATTATTCTGATTTTTTATTTTACAGGTAAAATCACAGCTCAGTGTGACATGGAAATAACTTTAAATAGTTTTATTTTAAAATTCAGGGCCTTATTTTCCTTGAAACTGTTTTTTCAGATATGGTGTTAGAAGACGTTACAGAATTGTAAGTATTGTTTCTGCCTCCTGTTCCTATTTAACATTTGGTTTCCTGAGGAAAAATACTGTGTAAGCTCTGTAAGCAAAGTGTTTTTATATTTTTGGAATACTTGCCAGCTGAATGGTTTGTACCTTGGACTTAAACTATAGAGGGTGATCTATTCAGGACATCCATGTCATAGAGTAGCTGTTGCATGATTTATACTTGTAATCAGGTTCCTACTTTATAGCCTTAACTTTGCGTGGATTGTGTATTGAACTTTCCAGTAGTTTGTTTATTTTTACATTTCCTTAAGGTCTAGGCAAATATTTAGAAAGTTAGCAGACTTAAGGATAAGTATTTATTACTTTGTCATGCCACGTTGCTATTTGAAACCTGTTCTGAGTATTGGTGGTATTCAAGAAATTGCTAAGATTTAGAGGGTGAATCTGTATCTTTACGTGTACTGAGCAGAAAAGTACAATGGATCTTTTTAGTTGCCAGATAGCTTTCTTTATCCAGGTGGTCAATTTATTAAGATCAGGCTGCAGTGTGGCCAATTTATTTCTTAGTTCCAACAACTGCCATCTTAATGTAGAGATTTATGTCAGTTCTGTAATCAAAACTGGAATCATTGTCCCTGGTTATGTATTCTCACTTATTTTATTTAATGCTGCTTCAGTGAGATTCCATCCGAGGGCAGAAGAATCACAAAGCTAGACCAGATTTTGCTAAATGGAAATAACATAACAATGGTAAGTCATCATTGTTAAAATGCTGCATGCGTTTATTTTCTGTACCTGTAAATCAATCAGTAACTGAGCTCAACTACTTTGAGCTGAGCTTTCCAGACAATTCCATTACACAAGGTAATTTCAAGTGGCTTCTGGGGCATATGTGTGTATGAATGATGCTGGAAAAGTGATCTTGCTGTCTTAGTACATGTTACAGTTTAAAAAAAAAAAAAAAAAAGAGCATGTCCCTAACTTTATTTTGGTGAATGTTTTTCTGGTCTTCAGGTGTGCAAGGGAATCACTGGCTTTGTTAAGCACTCCGTAAGCTGGTTCATACAGTGGCTTTTAACTCATGAGTGTTTGCCTGCATAAGCGTGTAGGTGGAATGCATCTACATTTTATCCATTATTGTATGTATAGATGTGTTTGCAGCAGTTTGGATGTTTACAAGCTTGTCAAGTCATTTGGCAGTTATGATTACCATGTGATGCCCAGAGAGCTGTACCTTTATGTGCTCTGAAAAAAATGTGGAGGTCTGTTGGCTTATACCAAATCAGAAGCACTATGATTTTTAGTTTATTATCTGCTGGTGTATGTAGGTCAGTACTGAAACAGTAATTAAATACTGTGATTATGCATCCCTAAGCTGAATTCTGCAACTTCCTAAATACCACAAAAGCAGACCTAGAATAGTTTTTTGTTTGTCGGCATAGATGGCTACAAAGTTGGGACTTCCTACGTAAAAGCATTCCTAATTTTGTGGGAAGAGGAGAGGAAGACCAACTTGAGTCGAAATCAGCTCTGTGTGAACGAGGAACAATCTCCATTTTGCTGTCTTACCCACCTTGCACCTCCTCACTGTGTGTCTGAGCAAGTACCATCTTGACTTAATTTCTAAGCCTTTTTCTGCTTTGGTTATTGTTCTGCCTCCTTAAAGGATAGTGCATGTTCTGACTTCTTGTATGGGGTAAAATTACTACCATCCAGTTAAGCTGGTGGTATACTGCCCTTGAAGCACAAGCTGGTGATGCTTAGAGTGCAAATTTTCAGCAAGACGTAGATACGTTTCTGTATCAGATCTTGTGCCTCTCTTGCGGACACATCTTCCCGTGTCAGGAAGACTACGCTTTAGACTTTTTCATACGTCGGTCCCGAAAGCAGCGAAGTTCTTCCTCTTTAGAAGTGCTCAGCTAATTATTAAGAATGTATCAGTAAAAGCAATGGCTATCCTTTTCTTTTTTTCCCTTATTCATGTTTTTCCTTTTGTATTTCTTTTTCTGTTGTTCAGTTCTTTACTTTCTTCCCTGGAAAATTACTCCCTGCTGCCTGTAGAAGGGTTCAGGCTCTTTATCAGTTTTTGAGTTCTACCTAATGATAGAAGTTGGAAAGAGGAAACCAACTTGCCAGTATAGTGACAGTCTGGGGAGAAATCAGCAATTGGAGAAATTATTCACGAAAGGAAGGATGTTTTTTGTCCTTTTAAAAATGAGCTGTAGTGTTTCTAGACAGAATCATTTCCTTGAGGTGAATACCAAAGACAAAAAACGTTTGTTATCTAGGAACAACTTTGTGTTTTGTTAAACATTCTTTGTGTTTTGGAGATTCTGTCCTGTGCTTCTCTGGCAATAACTGGCTTCCTCTGTTGGGAGAGGAAGATAATATTGAATCGAAAAAACGCTTTTGTGGTCTACCAGTGAAGTCTCCATCTGCTAAATTGTTGTAAAGCAAGAACTGTCATGTATGGGTTTGTAAAACTCAGATCTATGGCACAAACACAAAATTGTCATTGTCTTTTATAGGTGGTTCCTGGAGGAGAAGGGCCTGAAGTATAAATTGATACAGTTGTCATCTGTGAAGACATGGTTTTTATATATATGTATATGTGTGTGTGTGTATGTAATCTAAACAGAGCTTTTGGGGTAATGGTGTGGGTTGTTTGTTTGTTTGTTTTGTTTACAGACTCTTGGAATTGACATTTGATAAAAGAGAAGGATTTCCCCTTCAGGAAAGGTGCATCACTAATGATAATGCTGATTTTGTAAGTTGAAACCATTACTTTCCTGTAAAGACACACTAATTTGTTCTGAATAAAAGCCTTTCTTTTTGTTCTCTTTGTGTTCTGTTACGTAAGTGCACGAGTGAGTTAGTTTTCCAACTGGTTGATGGAGTGGAAAAATAATAGTTACATTCCATTTGCTGTCAGTCTTCAGTTTTTCTACATCTATTGCATTTGTTTATGGCCCAAGTCTATATAAAACCCAAATCGCGAGCCAAGAGATTGCTATTCTTTGCACTACAGGCAGATACTAAGCTGGATCATTTGTTTAAACACTGCTTCAGGCTGTGTCACCAGAAACCATGTGGTAGAGTGCTGTAGAATTCTGAAAGATCTTCAAAGTGCATGCATCTGTTTGATGCTCAGCAGCCGTTGGTTCTGCTGGCCTTGAGGTTCAGCACTCTTGGACTTGTTTTGCTTGGCAGATGTACTCTCTTATAGTAAAGGCATTGTAGTGGTATTTGGCGAGTGAGGACAGACAGACCAGACATCGTTCACGTCCAGGGGGCCGGGGCGGGAAGGTTGGTGTTCAAACTTCTCATTCCTGTCAGCGGTGACTCCGCTTGCACCACTAAGTGGTGCTGTGTACATATACTTAATTAAATTGGGAGCTGCCTGTGCCTGCCTGCTTGTGTAGTTCGGAGTAGTCATTTTAAAGAAAATGTTCTTTTGGCTGCATTTGTTCTGCTGTGATACAAAAACTTGACAGCTATTGGGGGCAACTACTACTTTAGGAGAATTTCTATAAAGTAAGAAATTGCTGGTTTTATTTTGTCATGATGGACAAAAAAATAACTGATTCTAAATCATGTCCACTGCAGCTTATGCTTCCATAACACACCACTCAACTGATTTCTATGTGTAAATGTCTTTGGAGAGGAATCACAGGTGCCTGCTGTTACTATAGGGACAAGCAGTATGGGCTCACAGGAACAGAACATGCTTTGCCTTCCCATCACCAGAAGAAGAAAGAAGGAGTTGAAGAAGGGCGCTCAGGAGCAAGAGGCTGCAAGGAAGTTGCTGTACATGATCCTTTTGCCTTGCTTTATCTGACAGAAAAGCTGCCTTCTGCTAGTTGGGCCTTGGCTTGAAATACAAGGGGAAAGAGACTCCCGCCCCTCTCCCAGGGAGTGTGCTACTTTTGACTCACTTCTTCTGACTATGTGATCTGCAATTACATATTTAGATTGCATGGTGACAGTCTATACCACTGACTCCCTGAATGGTTTTTCATTTCTGTCCCCACTTCCTTCTCCAGCTTTTTTCAATATATCAATTTAAAAAAAAAAATAAAATTTTAACCTTACATGAACATCATCTGTTGGCTTTGGCCCCAAACACTTTATTTCCTAGAAATAAGTTGAGTCTTTTCATCAGAATATGTAAAAGATTTCTAGCCACTGTAGTACTATTGTATTGTTTGTTTTTTTAAATAAGTTTCTATCCAGGTTCCAGTGTGCGCACTAAAGTTCTACTGCAGTAGAAGACAGTCTTAAGCTGAAGAGAGATTTCATGCTTGGGAGAGAAAACGAGCAGATCTTGACTCAAAAGTAACTTTTCTAAGGGAAAGGTAAACTCTTTTGTTTCTTTGGGGATTTTTATTCTGATAGCACAAACATCTTGTTTTCTCAGGATTTTGTTATCTCTGGAAAAAAACCGTGGTGTTGTGTCACTTCCTCCTTCCCTGGTTGTGGTTTTTTCACTCCTTTTGGAGGAAGTGCTAAAACTGTTATATTTTAGGAAGACATTTTAACTTATGACTCGGAGGTCTGCAGGCATCACTGTAAAGACAGTTTCTGTGCATCCAAATGCTGTTAATCCGTTAAAATATGAAATGAAAGATGTGTAACTTGGAGCTGAGACGTCAAAGTATTCCAGATGGGTCTGGAATACTTTGCATTCAGTATTCCTGTAGCCTGTTGCTTTGGAAGTGCAGGTGTGATAAGCTTTTCAATTGAATAAATGAGTGGTAGTGGTTTTTTGTTTTCCTCCCCTAGAAATGTAGTGCTTAATCATACTGCACTGACCTGTAGAAGTTGTGGACACTGTGGTGTTCTCCCGAATGCTACTTAGGCTGCCACTACAAGTAGGTCATTTAAAATAATAACCTTAGACTTTAAAAATCCATAAAAACTTAATGATGCTTAAAGTTTAGAGCAGAGTAGTCATCAGGTTAAAATAACTTCATGCTTATGACATGCACAGTGATGGTTCCTTTCAGGTTTTTTGGTTGTTTTTTTTTTTTCTTTAAGATGGCACTGGTTGCAGTGATCTTCAGTTTTACGACACCGCTAACTGTCTTAGTATGGATATGGTTCCTTTCTGCCTACTATTTCAGTTTACTTGCAGACATAGTTAAGATAGCTCTTTGGAGTTGTGGAGTGTGCGTGTGTATATAGATGTGTGTGAATGTGTACGAAAATAATAAGACCTAAAGTGCCCTCCCCACATCATTAGTTTTTGCTGACCTGTATTTCAGTGTTACCAAGATTTTAAAGTGACCCAAGTATTGCTGTTGCAAATGTTTCCATGTTTGTCTAACTATTCTGATGAAATAAATAAAAAATCAAAACACTAAATGTTTTATTACTTGCCCTATAACTATATAGGCATTCCCTGTCTAATATCTGTTTCTTTTTTCAGGATTCACTGTATTTTTTTTTTTACCACATGAAATGGAAAGAGATTTCTGGCTTACTGTTGGCTTTTAATAGATGTTTTATCCTTGGGGAATTGCCCACCAATTAATTCATAGAGTTTGGAATTTAACTGAAGGACATTTTGCGTGCCCGTGTTCAAATATTGATGCTAACACGCCACCATACAGTTCATGTTCATAGCTTTATGGATACTTAAAGATAGGCAATAGTCTTATTTTTTAATAATGCTTAACCTTTTTCTCTTTGGCAAGAACAAGCAAGTCTGCCTGATTTTGTAGTACTTGCAGCTTTTCCTTAACATCAGACTCTAAAAAGGGGAGAACCAGTATCAGGTACACAGTTGGATGGTGATTTTTAAAATACTAAGCTGCATAACAGTCTCAGGAAGAACATGTGTGACTGGGCGTGAGAGTCTGTGGTACAGCATTACTAACATTTGCTAAAAAAAGTTTTGAAGAATGAAGCATTTGCTTTATGAACGGTACTTGAGGACGAATTCTGATGCTGCTAAAGTTTATTGAAAAATAGGCACTGATTTCAGTGATTATGCAGGTGTGATTTCTGTTCATGCCTTAAATCTGAAAAGAAGAGAAACCTGCATTTGAAGGAGGATTTTGTATGAAGGGTAATGTAACCTACTTTAAGAATGACTTTAAAATATTTGGAGCATCAGTTAAAGGCAAATAAGTAAAGTTTATCATATGCTGTGACTATTGAATACAGTCAGCAGTCCACCTCAGAACTTTTTGGTGTGCAACTGAAACATGTTAAGTTGTAAGACTTCACAGCCATGAGCTGATGGGCCACAGTTCTCTCCAAGCATAAAGCGCTGTAAATTTTAGTTTCTTGCACAGCAGTGACTCTTTTCAACATTAGTAACTATACAACAGGGTAAAAGGCAAATTTAGTGAATAATAATGTGTCGTTATCAGAGTAGCTGTTTGCATTTCACCATGATGCAGATGCTTTCTATAGCAGTTGTGTTGGCATGTGTCTTAGAATTCGGTTAATCCTCTCCTGAACTCATTTAAACTTCTGGCTTCAACTGCATCACTGACAATATGTTTCACAATAGAAAAATTATTTCCTTTAAAAAAAAAGGGGGGGGAGGAGAAGAAGAAGGGGTGGAGGAAGTGGGGATAAAAAGTCTGTTGTCTGCCAGTGCTGTAGGCTGCTCACTCATTTTTCTGTAGAACTCCTGGGTTTTTTTTGTTGTTGTTTTTCTACCTTAGCCTATTAGCCTATCCTCTGCACCTTTGGTCATTTCCTGAAGTTTGTCTGTAGTTTCCTACATTAGTAGGTAAATGTATCTATTTTACTTTACAGAGCTTTGATAGTTTTTAAATTATACAAGTAATTTAAATCTTGGAACAAATGTATTTGCTTATTGATTTTTGTGAGTAGCTGCAAAAATCTTATTTATTAGTTGCCCCTTTTAAAATTAAAATAAAAATTAAAGCTATGCAAGAAACATGTTGCAAGTAAATGTTAGGGTCTTACTACTGCTCAGTGTTAAGAGATTGTGGGAAGTGCAGAGAATTTGTGTTAAAAGTTATGGACATTTTTCAAGATAGTTTTCTAGGTCCGAGGCATACTGAAATATCTTTCATATGATAATGTGTTTAGTTTCATTGACTTCAGCAGAATACACAGAATACATTGACTTAAACTAGCTGAGAATCTGATGATAAGGTTTTATACTCTACCTAACATAGTGTTGTGATGACTTGTCCTCTGAGCTCAAAATTATATTTGATGATCTTAACAGGAGGCTGGATCTTTGATCTGGAAATTATGCTGATAGTGACGTTACAGAATCCACTCTTGTAACTTCACTGGTTTCTTGCAGCCCCTCAAGTCCATTAAGGACAATAAAGACCCATTGGTTTTTGTTATGGTGCTATAATCAGTGATGGAAGTATTACATTGTCAGTTGTAAGAAGTGGTTTAACTGCTGTTGGATTCTGCTTTTATGCCTGAAAAACCTGTTGATTTAAATGGGTTTGCACAGCTTATGCTAATGATATGGCTGGAATGAAACAGGGTCTTGTGTAGTCTGCAAGGACTGTATATGGTCATGGTTTATAGCTGGGTGGGAGGGGTTGGTTAAAGTTACTTCTTATTTGCACTATTTAATATCTTAAATAGGAGTGAACAGTGTAATTGGAACAGTTTCATTTTTACAAGAGGAAATTTATAAATCAGTTTTTATCCTGTGTTAGAATTAAGATATGTATTTACTGGAGACAATGAGTCTAGCCTGAACACTGAAACACCTCCGTTTTGGGTACACTATTAGAACTTTTTTAAAATTTTCAAATCATAACAGTCTGTCAGTTTATGCTTGTTGAGTCTGAGACATTACATGATGCCCTTTGAACAGGTAAATATTGCTAATAATTGATATTTGGTTTGTAGACTATACCTTTTGTATGCTCTGAAGTCACATATAAATAACTTCTATTGTTTCCTTTTCATTTATAAAAGTTCTGTTCATCAAACCATATAAGCACATACCTAAATTCAGTGTTAAACTTCCTGAATTGCTATAAACTATTGTGTTGCTGTAAACTATTTTGGCTGATAAACCTAAGCGGTCAGCTTGGTATTCCTACATGTATGTGTGATTAAAATGCAATAGCTCAGAACAAGTTACCAGGCAACTGCATGCTCCAGCTCCATAGGAGGCACAAAGCACCTGGCCCGTTCCTTGTAATTAGTGGAAAAGTACAGATTCTCCTGTGACCTTGGTCACTTTTGTCTAACATATAGATAAGAGTATTTTTATGCTCCTCTCACAGTGGGAGAAACACTGTTTGTGTCTGTGCAGTGTGTGAAAATCACTTTACCAAGATGCTTTTATTTCTAAAACCCTTGGAAAAAAAAACTCAAAACGGAATTTTAAAACTTTTTTAAACCAAGGCAAACTTCAGGATTCTCATTCTTACAAAGTATTTTACAATTGTGTAACCTTGTAGACTGTACTGAGAATGAGGATCTTGTATGTGACATATTCAAAAGTTTTCATTTTTGGTGTTCTACACACTTCTACTGATTGCAGTGCCTTTGTTTGCTAATGGCAGCTGGCAACAGACAATGCATATTGGTTTCAAGGCACTGTGGAACAGAGAAGGTAGTTTGCCAGTGTTCTTACTGCTGTTGCAGACATTATTTCAGTGGATTGAAAGTGACACATTCCAAGTACCTTTTCCTACCATTGCTGTTTTTTTTTTTTTTAATCCAGAAGAATGTTTCTGTACTTCCCTTCCCTATAGGTGCATGTTGATTTACATTGCATGCTATTGCAGTGTTCTTAGTCTACCAGTTACAGATTACTCCTTTCAGTTCTTGTGCATTTATGAATGTGTATCTACCTATATACCCACTAAACTAACATTTATTCAGACATGATACGGAACTGCTACAGAAGTCAGCTATTTTGCTAGTTATGGTGTTTGCCCCATCAGTTGTTTTACTATCTAATAAGTACCTGATGACAGAGAAGGGGAATGTCAGAAAATAGACAAGTTAGGCTTTATATTAGAAATGGTTTTCATAAGATTTAAGAGAACACAGTTTTGGAATAAGGATTTACATACTGCTCCTGGTGTTCTGTTGGGCTAACGTTTTGCAAGAAGCTGAGGTGTTTAACTTTCAAATGCTGTTTATGTAAATTGGCTTACCTATGAGTAATCTCTTTCAACTGTGTGTAACAAAGAAATAAATTTGCATATGTAGACATGTGCATATGCATATATAATTGTAAGTGCACAGCTGGGGATGATGCTTGCATTTGATGAGGGTAGAAATACACAGAGGGACAGCAATGGGGAAAGAAGAACCTTTAAAGATAGTCTAATGTTGCTCTCATTCTAAAGGTGAATGATCAACTTTCTGTATCATTCTTGACAAATGCTTGCCTAATTTATTCTTAAACATTTCCTGTAATTATTACTACTGTTGCAAAGATTGCTACATACCCTAAGTTTTTCAGGTTGTAATTTAAGCCCCATTAGTCCGTGTTCTGTGTGCAGTGGATGTACACAAAAGTTTTTCTTTATAGCTACCTTTTAGAGTTTAAACATTGTTATTTCTCTTCAGTATTGCCCTTTCCAGGTTAAGCAGCTGTTTTTCAATTTATACTTTGAAGTCAGACTTCTGTACATCGTTGGGCACCCTCTTGGACTTACTGTAGACTCTCACCAGTTATACTGCACCCTTCTTGAAAAGCAGTACATCATCTGGAGGGTTCAGCAGCTAATCCGTGCAAATGTAATGCTGCAAAAATAATGCTTGGATGTACTAACTCAAGTGTGATGTGTGACGAGGAATCACTGGGCCTTTTGATTAGCAAGAAACGGTACATAAAAACTAGGTGACAGAAATAGGACATGAAGCTGGCATACTGGTCTTCAAGCTTACAGTGCAGCTCCGTGGGCTTTGGATGACTAAAGAAGAGCATGAGGCACAGGAGAGAACTGCTGCTGGGTCTTAGTGAAAGATGGTAAATCATTTGGAGAGAGGTTTTCAAAGTCAGGAATTAAAGTCAGGTGCCCAATTCCAGATTGCCTGTGAAATCACTGTGTACTTCCCTCGCTTGTCTAACTTTGTGTTGTATATTGTCTAGCAGCTTTTATTTCAAAGTTAACAAAGTTACACTTGTGTGATAGGTGATGTAATGACCTCACAATAATAGGCAAAATCCAAGTCACAGAAAATGCCAGCATTTGAAAGAGAGCCCTGATAAATTGCTAGTGCCTTATACAACTGCCACTTACCATGCCTTCCATGTTACAGCTGTCTTAATCATTGATGCTGTTTTCTCAGACTTGGAGCTGTAATATCTGATTCTTGTTTCAGGGTATGTTATGAAGTTGCTGATGGTACTGCCTTAGCCCTTTGGCTAAGAAGAATAGCAAATAATTTGTGGATTATCCGTATAAGCAGCAGTCAAACAGCATTCTCTTCGAATCAATAGGGAAGAAAGCTGCACCAGTTTGTCTGAGTTCCCTAATACCAAAGGTCTTTCTCACATTTATTGATCCTTTTATATTTTCCAACTTGTTCAGGGTCAGTTGATAACTGGAGCGAACTGTCACGTCTTTGAAAACTGCTTGTAACTGTGAAAAGAGGTTTGTTGACTTCCTCATGTGATAAGTAGACATTGAAGAAATTGTATGTTGCTCATCTCTTAAGTCAGAGACAGGAATTAGATAGATAATGTGTTACTAGAAAATAAAATACAACTGGGCCCCTTGAGACAGAAATGTGTTGATGAAATCGTGTAATATTATTATAGAGACATAGTGACTGTTTTCTCAACTAACAAACAGATGCTATGCAAAAATAATGTTTGTTCCAGGTAATTCTGGTCAGTCTCCCAAGGCAATGGATCTGCTTTGCAAATGAGAAAAAGTGGACCTAAATATTGAAACAAGAAGGGCTATTTTTCTTCCCCAGTTCAAAATGTGGCACAGCAGAGCCTATATAGTTTTCAAATTGGTAGCAGCTCCTTCACCTACTTGTTAGCAGACAGAGCAGAATCTGTACTTTCTCCTGTATGGCTCTTGAAAGAAACTTGAACTCGTTTGCTTGTTGGAAAAAAAAGTGGGATGTTGGATCAAGTGCAACTGTAGCAAATACTGACTTTCCTTAAACTATTTAGAGTTTTCATGTGTTGATACTCATTAGAAAAAAACAAAACTTGAAAAAATTCCTATAAGGATTAAGCTATAAGATTGTTTTCAGGGAAAAAAAAGGAAAAATAAATGGAAGATAGTTTTAGAGAAAGTAACTTTCATAGCACTTTGAGGTAACATAGCTGTCTGTAAACACGATGTTTAAGGAAAAGATACTTGGTCTCTTTATGATTCTTTCTGTGGCCTTCTAAATTAAAAGTCTGACTGTGTGAACCCTGGTTATCTGTGTTACAGAAAACTGATCTGCTTTGCAAGCTGAGATTATTCTGAAACAGAGCAAAGTATGAGAGACATGATCTTGTGGTTTGGGTTACTATCATGTAATTTACACAGACTGTTTAACAGCCAAATCTTTTTGTGATTTAAAAGCTTCATTTAACTGCATAAAGGATGAATGTGCCCCATGAATAGTTTCTTGTGTTCATGCCATTGCCAGTGATTTACTACTGAGAAGTCCTAGCAATTGTAAACAACTAGATAATTCTTCAGAACATCACACGTAAATATATCTCAAATAATTTTTATATCACAGCTAGTCTAATGCTTTAACTTTTTATCTTAGGAGCTCTTCCATAATAATCTATTTCTCATTTTATGGGATAGATAATGAAAGAATTTCTTGAAATAAATAAAACATTGGATGAGAAAAGAGGAGAGACAGAGTGGGTTTTAGTGTTGATGCAGTATTACAGATTGTGTTGCAGTTCACAGAGGAGAAGACTACTTTGGTTATGATACCGAAATATTTCTCTTCCACATCTGTAAGCTACACTAATTATTTTATGCTTAGAAGCTTAAAAGATCCTGAGAAGTTAATTTCAACCTCTTAATAAAGTCTACATGGCTAACATATTGTTCCCCTTGTGTGGTTTAGATTAACATGTATCTTTCCCAGTGACAACTATGAAACTGAAAGATTTATTTTCACATATCGTGGATATCAGAAATGATAAGACTACGTAAATTGTCGGAGGTTTGAACTCACAAGTCTACTGAAGCTTTTAAGTGCCTGATTCATGTTTAAGAGCAGAAGAAACCCTACTGAATTCACGTGGGACCATGTTTTTGTGAAGCAGCACAATTTGTTTTAGTACACCCCATGCACCTTTGTACCCACACATACCTTACCCCCTGTGTCTGTGTCTCCCCGATATGCCCCCCCC
>NW_010972664.1:24581863-24582110 GCF_000737465.1 Haliaeetus leucocephalus
GGCGCAGTTTACGGCGCTCCCGCAGTTGCCTGGCAACCAAAACGCGGTACGGCAGCTGGGGAGCCGCGCATGCGCAGTGGCGCGTTTCGCCATGCTCCTGGTTTTGCCTGGCAACCAAAGCGCGACGCGGCGCATCCCCAAGAGCGCATGCGCGGTGGCGCGGTTTACGGCGCTCCTGCTGTTGCCTGGCAACCAAAACGCGGTACGGCAGCTCGGCAACGGCGCATGTGCGATGTCCTTTTACGGC
>NW_010972664.1:24582236-24582795 GCF_000737465.1 Haliaeetus leucocephalus
CTGCTGTTGCCTAGCAATCAAAACTCGTTACGGCAGCGGGGGAAAGGCGCCTGCGTGATTCCTCTTTTACGGCACTGCCCGCTGTTGCCTGGCAACCAAAGCGCGACACGGCGCCTCGGCAATGGCGCATGCGCGGCGGCCCGGTTTACGGCGCTCCTGCTGTTGCCTGGCAACCGAAACGCGGCCCTGGCGTTCGGGAGCCGCGCATGCGCGATGGCGCCTTTTGCCGCCCTCCTGCTGTTGCCTGGCAACCAAAACGCGGGCAGCAGCTCGGAGCCGCGCATGCGCGGTGGCGGCGCGTTTCGCCAGCGCTCTCTTCCGCCACCTATTGAACAGACTTCGGTACTGCAGATGGGCCGCCGCCCATGCGCGCTGGCCCCTTGTCCCAGGCTCTCGCCGCTGCCACCTCGCGGCCAATGTTCGGTACTGCAGCTCGGAGGCTGCGAGGGCGCGGGGCTGCCGCTGTCCTGCACGTGCCGTCCGACGGTAACGGCAGTGCGGCACCGGCGGCAGGTGCCGCCGCGCTCGTTGCTTCCTCCCGGTGAGGAAACGCCGCTGC
>NW_010972665.1:0-2456 GCF_000737465.1 Haliaeetus leucocephalus
CTCTCGCCCCCCCGCGCAGCCCGGGCCGGCGCGCCCCGCCGAGGCTGCCCCTGCGCCGCGGGGTTACTGCAGGTTAACTCCCGCCGGGGCCCCTCGCCAGAGCCTTGCGGCCGACGGGGAGACACGCCGCATAACACGTAATACCGGCAGCCCGGCCCCCCGGCCGCCGCCGCCTCCTCAGGCGGGTTCGTTCACCGCGGCGAGGGGGCATTTTCCTCCCGCGGGAGCGAGCGTCCCTGCTCTCCCCACCCCGTTGGCGGCGGCTGGAGGGGAGCGAACGCCCCCGGCCCGAATCCGACTTTAACTGATGTCAGCTTCCCCGCTCCCCCGCCCAGCCGCCTTCTGAACATCCGGTCGTAGCGGCCAGTAAGGCCACCTCTGCGCAGCGCCAGCTCGCTCCGTGCGGGAGCAGGCAGAGGGGATGGCCTTGTTCGCAGCGACTTCACCACCCGCAGCACCCGGGGACCCCCGAGGCAGCCCGCGTTTGCCGGCCCTTGCAGCCGGCGTGCTGAATGCCTCGGCAAAACTGGCCCACGCTTCGGTTCCCAGCTGCGGCCGCTGCCGCCGGAAAGCCCTTCGGGTGGAAAGGCCAGAGCCGGCGTGCTGCAAACCGCAGCGCGGGGGAAAGCGCGGGAGAGAGAGCGGGAGGCAGAAGAGGGTTATTCGGAAATAATAAGGTCTGCGCTTTCCCAGCAGCACCATTCTCCCGCCTGGAGGTGTCTGACCAGCCCGGGCAATGGGATGTGTGGCTGCCCCGAGCTGTGGAAAAAAAGCAAATTAAATGCTCCAGCTCATCAGCTGGTCACAGAAGTACGTCCCTGGAGTGACAGAGAGGTCCTGCTTCTGATGATCTGGCGCGCTTTTGATCCCAGCACAGCCCCTCCTAGAACACGTGAAACGGGCCAGGCAAATCTTCAAACCTCCTGATTATTCAGCCAAGCCTAAAAATAAAGTTAATGATCCCTCTAGCCTGGATTTCGTGAGAGTGGAACTCACATCTTGGCCTCTCCCTCTTTGTTAAAGGCTGTTATTAAATCCCCTGCCCAAAATATGTTTTCCTATACTATGAAGCCCTTCAGCGGCGCCAGCTCAGCATTTTGAGCTCGGTGCCTGGAAGTGTTTCACGCGTGATTAGTATTCCTGGTTTCCTATGTGATCCATGAATTTGGGCTGCAATTCCAATGCACCCTGACTTTGCTTCTCGAAAGATCTCCCACCCGCCAGGGAAGGAGAGGGAAGCGAAGGGTTAACGCGCCAGCCAGCTCTGCTGGGTGGGAGCGGACCGGCAAACAAGTGCCTGCTTGTTCAGACCCGGCCGAGGGAGGGCTGCGGGCTGGCGCTGGTGGCTGCCAGCAGCCAAGGTGGAGGCTTTGCTGCATCTTCTCGCTCTGGGCACAACACGCAGGAGGTGCCACTGTGGTCTTTGGGGAGGGACCAGGTTCCAGCTGCGACCCCCTCCCCAGAGCTGGGATGCAGTGACTGGAGCTGCGAGGAGCCCAGTGTACCCAGCCCCGGGCCCTGGGAGCAGGACCAGGGCGGCTGCCCTACGGAGGGCAGCGGTCCCAGCAGCAGCGCTGGGTGCCAGCTCTGCACCGAGCCACGGGCTCCCACCACAGCGAGAAACCCGCAGCTGCTGCTTACCCTCCAAGAAAGGGAGCAGGGCCGGGGGTGGGGACCTCTTGGGGAGCAGGGCCGGGGGCGGGGGGCGGAAGTGAACGAAGTCCCAGGGGAGCAGGTGGAGGAGACGGCACCACAGCAGCCCTGCGCGCCGTATGGATGGAGTGGGCGGCATTTGCTTAATGCCCAGCCAAATAGCCTCGGCCCTGCCCCAGAGGCACCTCTTCTCCTGGGGAGCCCGGCAGCCACCCTGCCCCGGTGGGCAGCGCTCCGGCACGTGGCCGCCACGGCCAGCAGCAGGACCGTGGGTGCCGGCACGCACCCCGGGAGAGCAGGGCGCCCACAGGCTGCACCCCCCGCTAGCGACGGCCGACCCGCCGCAAACGCCCACCTCCCGCGGTGCCGGCTTACATAAGGGAGCTGAGCCCCATCTGCTCGGGCTCGAAAGAGCCGCCGGCACAAAAGCGGCTTTGGCCCGAGAGGCCGCGTCTTGCGATGCCCCTGGCTCGGCCGCCGAGGGCGAGCAGGGACCTGCCACGCACACCCCCCCGGGCCATTGGCTGGGCCGCCCGCCGCAGCAGAGCCGCAAGCGGCTGACGGTGCACAAAAAGGAAAGGGGAGGAAAAAAAAAAAAAAGAAGTAGGCTGAGCTTCCCTGAGGGTTACTGCCGGTCATCCCACAGGCTCCGGGATCGCGTCGGCCGTGTGTTTACAACAGCCTATAGCTCCTGACCCAGGCAGGGCCAATCGCCGCCGCGCCGCCCTTGTCTGATCCGGCCCGGCCCAATCCGCGCCCCGGCGCCTGCGCCGCAGCTCCGGCGGCGGGGGTGGCCGCGGGGG
>NW_010972665.1:2466-14575 GCF_000737465.1 Haliaeetus leucocephalus
GGGGAGGGCTTTCCCCCCCCCCCCCCGGCGCCCGCTCCGCCTGCCTGTCGGGGGCTGCCGGAGAGAGACGGAGCAGGGCGCCAGGAAGGCAGCAGATACCCTTCCTTTCCGACGGAGCAGCCCTTTGCCTGTTCGCCTGCTGCCCCTCGTGAGCATCACCCCCTCCAGTTCGGCACGATCGCCCCCAGCTGCTGCCCGCGTTAGTGCTTTCTCATGAAGCATCAGAGGCTGGAGTCATGGGAAGTGCGAGCACCTCGGCTTTCGCGTGGAAATGAGCTCTGTTTTTAGCTTTGAAAAGACAGTATAAGAACTCCAGGGGACGAGAAGTGGTAATCCAGTATGCGTGTGGACAACGTGGTCGCGCTCCAGTACACATACGTACCTAAACGCACAAGTATCAGTCATAAAGCAGGATACCTAGATTTAGGAGAGAGGTGTAAAAAAATACAGCTTTCATACACATAAATACTGGTGGTGGTGTCACCTGCTCATTCGGTGACTGTATATTGAAAGTTGGCATTACATGAAAACAACCAAATCCTCGCTTACCTGGAATTCTTAACTAAAAAAGCAACCTGTGAAACTATGTCTTCTCTTTTTAAACTGCATGGAAAGATACAGCACTTTGCAGAACAAACAGTATTTCATAATGGAGACCGTAGTGACGACAGCTGTTCCATGCCAGTTTGGCTTTGTAACAAACACATCCGCTTGGGTTAGGTTTTTTTCAGTTCTCCTAAAATAGCTTTTTACAAACCCCTGGTCTTTAACACTCAAACAGAAGAAATGCGTATCCCTTTTGAAAACGCCGGTGACCTTCAGTCACTTCATAAGCTGACAAAGCGAAATTGTCATTTTGACATGATTGTAAATACTTGTCCCTTCATCTACAGAGAGGTGTCACACTCTGCCGCTTTTACACAGATACATAAAATTAACGGTTCTTAAGCTAATCGCCCAAGTCTGGGTGATTTTTAACATTCAGAAACAGGAGGAGACTTACGCAATCATAATATTGCTCTTCTTCCTCACCTTTTTTAGCTGCCTAATTAAATACTGCTGATCCAAATATGCATATAACTGCCATTTTATCACCTAAAATAGATTTGGCCTGACCCCAAATCCCAAAGAAACTACGCTTAGGTACATTGTTCTCGGGTGACCACTGGGAAGTGCATCATTAGAAAACCAAGATAATTAATTTAGAAGCCCTGAAAAACTACAGCTGTGACTGAGGTCGGGGTGGTTTCCAACCTCAGGCAGGTGACGGAGCATCAGGCTACCCTGCGCTCACCCCCATGCACTATCCCCCTTCAGCCAAAATTCTTCCAAGATGACTTAGAGTTCAGGTGTCTCTTTTCACAGGGCAAAGATGGTGGGGGCAGGTTTCAACGAACTTCAGCAATTTTAAACCTCTGTATGAAATCCACTCCGGTTAAATAAGCACCCTCTGGAGTGAAGAGAGACAGGGAGGCGGTTCCCACAGTGACTCACAGCAACAATCCAAGATACCTGTTTTAGAAATGCGTGAATCATCTGCTGGTGGTGCATCTGTAACTTCTATATACGGATACCTGGGCTAGTTGTTGGATGCCCGCCTTTTAGATGATGAGTTTGGTGCAATGAGTTCCACACCTGGATTTTAATGAGGAGAGCCATGAACTCTCTAGCAGCGACCCACAAAAGCACAGGCTCTGAGCGCTCAGAGTGAGAAACACTGTAATCTGAGGCATCTTGCTGGCTTTGGTCTGTGACTCAGCTTCCTTGTTTGGAGCTAAGGAGGTTCAAAATGTCTCAAGAATTACTGGAAACTTGAAACTGGAAAATTTTAGATGCGCTTCACAGATAAGAGTACTTTTGTTTTTTTAGCCAGGAGGCGATAAACTTCTGGAAATTGTTGCCGTAGGATGTCGTGGCAGCAGACAGCATCAACAGGTTCACAAAGGGTTTAGAGAGACTCACAGTAAACAAGGTCCACAACCAGATGGTAAAAGCAGAGATGTGCCCTCTAACACACACAGACACAAAACATTTGTGGACAAAGGTCTGAATGGAGCAGACCTCCAACAGCCCCCCGGCTTGCGGGCTCTCCCTAAACAGCCTCTCCAGTTGCCACTGATGGAGAACATGACATGGGGCAGGATGGACCATTGGTATGAATGGTCACACCACTGTCAGGCAGGTACAGCGGGATGAGGAATAGTGTCCAGTAGTTACCCTGCTCTAAATTCCACTCTTATGATGGCCCCTGCCGCAGCATGGAGACACAGAGGGCTGGAATCACAGCCCCAGGATCCCACCCAGCTTTGGAGGCAGCGCTCCTATGCCTCCGTGTCATTCCTTCCAGATCTTCCAGTTCACTTCCCCCAGGCCTTGTTTTTAATACTCCAAGCTTCTGAAGTCCGGCCATCAAATTATCAAGATGTCTGATGGCACACAGTAAATATTGAATCTTTGGGGATGAAGCTCATAACTCAGTTTGCCACTCCTGACTAACGAGCCCATCTCAGACTCGTAAATGAAGGAGTATGTTCTTTGGACTAATGACCACATAACTTGCTGGGATTGATGTTGTGGAAGACATTGCAGACACATGGGAGTTTTCAGGAAATATCAAGCCTCTTTAGAACCACTACTAACAATGCACCAGCTTTGTTTTAATATCTGTGCGGGATTTATTTTCTGTGTTGATGAGATTTTTCTTTGTCTCTAGTCTCTCCAATTCCAATTAAGCTGAGTCATGTGCAGGCAGAGCATAAGGGGTTGTATTAGAGGAGCATCAAAAATGGAAATTTTTGTTTCACAGAAATTATCTGTATCGCTACTAGCTCTCATTTGGATTCAGAAAGGTGAAAAATTGAAGGAAAAACTTCCCAGTCTTTTCAAATTTATCTGAAGACAGACAAAAAACTGCGATCTCCCAGCTGTCTTGTCTGGTTGATTGTTTGTGAGGCAGTTCTCTCTTTCAGCCTCAACAGAGTTTTCTTTCCTTTCTTTTTCATTTGACTCCTTCCATTGTAATATACATAATCAGCACATTTGCACACAAATACAGCTGAAAAGTCTTTTCCAAGCAAAAGCCAGAAGCATTTCATTTTGAAAATACCCAAACCAGAACATTTCAAAATGGCCAAAACATTTTTTTCCTCCTCTAAGATGATGTTTCTGGTTTCAGGCAGTGTTTCAGTTATGATGACCACGTTTTCTGCTGGCGAGAGGTCCCCTCAGTGGAATTCAGCTGGTCAGAAGCATGATGTAGTTTTATACCCCTTGGGCTGGGCCAGCCTGGAGTCTGAGTCACTACTAATGCATTTGTTTGGTTCCCAGTCTGCTATCGGCTGCTTACATGATGCCGGGCAGGTCTCCTAATCCTCCAGGAACTGGCACAGATGCTGCTTTCCTTCTTCCCAGATTTTCTGCAGTGCTCTATGGAGGAGAGACTTCACGTTCCACATCTAGCACAGGGAAGCCAGAGTGTGGTTAGGGATGTTATAATCCAGGTGGCCGTGGTAGAAACCTTCTGTCTTATCTGCTCGGTTTAAAGTTCAGCCATTCCTGTTTCTGTGAGGCTCACAAGGCAGGACCTCGGGCCATCCCTCAGCCTCTGAGGAAAACCAGAGCAGAATAGTATCCCGTCCTTTGCTGCTGTAGAAACCCTTGCCAGAACCCAACTCCTGTGCACTGAGAGACACTGAAGCACTGAAACTAAAGCACCCTCTCCCAGGAGGTGCATGCACAGGTTTTTTTCTCTCAAGAGACTCAAAATCGGTTCTAACTGCACGTTTAAATACTTAATGCTTTTGAATGATTGATGGGTTGAGGTACAGCTCTCCTAATATGTGGTTTGTTCTATGCCTGCATCCTCATCTGGATGTCTTGAGCTAACAGAACAGCACGGACTGATAATAAAGGCTTCTGCCATGGGAACTGGACACATTTCATTCCTTAGCAGCATGTTTACTGTCAGCTCCTTCTTCTACCCGAGCAGGTACAGGACATACTGCAAGGATCACTAATTGCCCGACACATCTTTGTCAGTAACAAGCTCAGCTGAATTTTCCCTGACCCACTGAGTTACTTTCGTTCAGCCCCAGTATAGTGTTGTGCTGTAACAGATTTCTGGCTGGCTGGAAAAACTCTTCTCTGTCTCCTGCTCAGCCCTGCTCTGCTGCCCAGCAGCACAGTCGCTGAGCTGGGGCACCAGCGAACTCTAAGCTCACTGAATGCTGAAGACAGTCTCTTTGCCCTTTAGTTACACAATAAAGATACACATCCCTTCTGCATGGCCAGCACATACAGATATTTCTGACCCAAATGTTTGCCTGGGCATAGCGTATGGTGTCAGTAGCAATGGCATCTGACCTTCTGTGGTCTCTAGGAGGTAGGGCAGATAGCTTTCCTTGCCTCATGGCATCAGCCATAGCACAAAGGGTAGTACCACACACATACTTATAAATGTGCTTGCTGTTCACTGCCATGCTTAAGTGCATAGAACTGCTCAGGGCACATCAAATAGTAAATATTTATAACGTCAGGCTGGGATCGGGCATTGCATCTTCCATGCAAACCCCACTTCAGAGCACATTAGCCTATTAAATGCACTCGCTTCCCTTCTGTAAAAGGCTACTGGGGGGAAAATAATCCATTCCTGGTCATGAGGGGGCCCCAGTGCAGCAGTGACAGAGAGCAGTGCTCACTTAGAAAGTGAGTTAGCTTAAAGATAATCCACGCCCTTAAAGATAATTCCCCCCATCCTCAGTGAAAAATATTGAGACGCTGTAGATTAGCTGGCATAGGTAGAGCACCTCCTGGTAAAAGCCCAGATTTATAACTACTGAAAAAGTGCCTCCTTCCTCCTGTATTTGGCAATAGCTTTTCCATGGCTGAGAGGACAGGGTTAGGCAGCTCTTCCTGTTGGGGGAGATGGGGACACCAATACAAAAATGTTCTTACTGCAAGAAAGCGATTACGAGAGTACCATCTCCGAGAAACAGGCAGCAGAGGCTGAGAAATAACCTGGCTGCTGAAGAGCTGTTTGACTGAGCCAGCAGGGAAATGGGGGTGGGAACTAATTCCAGTTAAGGGCATGACAGGTAACAAATGGCACAGCTGCCACGGCTGGCAGCATATCTATCACAGTGACATAAGCAAAAACAAGAGAAGGCACTTGGCACTGCAAACCCCCAGCAAAGTCCATGCACAGCACGGTCTGTCAATAAGGGCTGCACATGCCTCTGATTTCCGAAATGACAGCTCTGTAATAAGCTGGGTAAGAAACTTGGCTTTGTGAAACAACCTGTAGCACTTCACTTAGCACTCAAGTCCACAGCTAGTGACTCTTCTTTACTGACACGTCAGCATGGGCTTTTCACGCTTTCCTGCTGGTTTATACTTTTAATCATACGACCCACAAACCACCACCTGTTTTAAATTTATAATTCTGTGTGGGACTTCTGAACGCTTTTGAAACCTAACAGAAAATGCCAGCAATGTAAAGATGTGCAACATATGCTAGCCTACACACCTGCCGACCTCACCTCCACTGTCACACGTAATAGCTACACAGCTAGCTGTCAAGCACAGCAGCACAACACTCCCAATTTTCCCCACCATGCTATGTGGTGAATGAAGTTACTCATTCAGAGTGTTTCCCCATTCTGGTTCCTTCTAGAAAGCTGACTCCTCCTGTTTTCTTGGTCACACTAGTCAGATCCCCCCTGTGCCTCCTGGTTCCCCTGCAGCTGACCATGGCATGGGTCAGAGCATCAGGCTGCTGGCAGATCAGACCGACGGGGTCCTCTCTCCCTGCTGGCTGCTCCAGCTGCACTGAAAGCCAGCCCTCCTGGTAAGACGGGGAACAAGACCTGAGGGATCCTGCAGTAGAGAAGGGCCCACGTAACGGTGATCAGGAGCCCACAGACTTCTCTATTACAGTGTCCCTTTACCCAACCCTTATTCCCAGCCACTTTGGCTGCTCAGGGCAGGAGCCTCTTTGGAGGGTCAGACTCCATGGGGGGGAAAAGACAGGGCTGGAGTTAGGAAGAGTTTCAGAGCACTCACCACTTTCCTCCACTGTGGACACCCAAGATGATAAACAATCCTTTCTCCAGGCTTGCTGGCTGGTGTTAATTTCAGGCTTGCCAGGTACACACCAACTACAGCCCAGGCTTCTTTGGAGACCCTTGCTGTGCAGCCAGCAAAGGTGTTTCCTCTTTCAGCAGCAGGAGACCAAGACTCGTCTGGGCGAAACCAGGGAAAGCCAACCAAGACCATTGGTGAAGCTGCCAGACTGAGCCAGTGCTGCTCACAAAGGAGCCAGACTAATTGAGACCTGCTGAAGGAGTAGACTATTTCATTAACCACATGTATAGGAAAGCCCCAAGCGAACCTATTCACGAGTAACCAGCGCAGCATGCCATATGGCTAAGATCCCAAAGAGCTCTCTCCTAGCTTGAAAGCTTGGGCCATCCCACACTGCTATGTTCCAGTATACGGCACAGACATAATTTGCTAGCTGCTGGGCACCACACAGTTACAGTGCTCCTCTTAACCCTTCCAGAGTCTGCAAGGAACTCTGTTCTTCCCTGGCAATCAGGCTGGGCATTACAACACAGCTACCAGAGGAGGTCATCGCTCCATGTATGAGACAGCAGGACCACCAGGAAAAACCTCTGCACGTCCAGATTCAATTCCATAAAGTGTTAGAAGGAGTGTCCTGAGACACAAATGCTGAGATGGGACAAATGCCACAGATACTATTAAAAATCAGGAACCAGCATTGGTCTACCTGATCTTGTTATGTGTTTATATATCTCTAAAGCGTATAGCTGAATAGTTTTGGTCAAAAGGGGAGACAGGAAGATTGGTCATACAGTTGGTCACAAGCCCAAGCACACGCTTTAAAATGGGAAGGAAATTACATCTCCATGGAGGGAGAGATCCAAGGAACAGCAAAGGAGGGGGGGACCCCAAACAGTCTGCAAAACACAAAGGAGAGGTGTAGCAGGGAGCCTTTCTTTGTGTCACATATAGGCTCTTAGACCAGTTGGAGTAGATAAATGTCGACTCCATCCATGTAAGGATGATGGTGTCCGTGTGCCCAAGGACTGATCCATCCAGCTTATTCCCTATGAATTGGAGCCCACCTCATGCCCCAACATCACGTACTCTGCCAAGGACATATACCTTCCACCACTCCAGTAAGGCACTAGCTCCTGGTATCATAAAAGCCCCCTTTGTACAAGTTTGTGTGTTTAAGTTCTGTAAGTTTCTATAGATTCGGATGGAGAAATAGTTACCAGAAAACATCACAGGCCAAAGACAAGAAAAATATGCTAAGAAGACACTGTGCGAAAGTTTCCCAAGGACTGATGACCTTCGGAGACAAGTAATCCTGATGAATTTGCAAGAACTGATAAACTTAGACCACTAGAGTCTAATGCTGCACAAGGCTGCCAGCACACATTAGCATCTACAACAGGTTGTATAACTTGGATCGCACCCAGGAGGGCAGTGGCTGCTATATGCAGATGCAGAATACAGAGTTGTGTATACAGGTGGTGAAACAAAGAGCCCTCTGAAGGAATTTCTACAGACCTACCTAGAAGCCAGTGGTGCGTCAGGATGACCTTCTGCTTCTGAGTGTGCACATTGGGGTTGGCCTCCCAACGGTTGCTCCAGCTAATAAGTGAACGTGAATGAGTGGTGTGTTATGTGAATAGTTACCTGCTATTACTAATAACACCTTGATTCTCTTAACAACAGCAGCTAATGAATAAAAGACATTTTAAGAAATAGCATTTGTAATCTGTGTTTTCCCCTAACACTATCCTCTATTTAAGGACAAAGGAATTTACACCACCTGTTTGGGAGAAACATGCTAAAGACAGTGTGGCACTCATACCTCTTCATGGTGGGACCTTCAGACCCAGCTAGGACAGACAATGTTAGCACAGGACAGCTTCTTTGACCAAACAAGCCACTAGCCATGAAATGGTTTGTTGAAAACCTTGCCACTGCTTGCCAGAGAGAATTGGTGGCTGTGGGGAATATGTTCCTCCTCCTGAAACATGCTATAGGAAATACAGTCAAATCCAGCCCTGTGGAGGTACTGGACAGGAACCACGTGCACGTTTGTAAGGGCAAGATCTGTTCAAAAGGAGAAGGTCCCACGTAAGAGCCAGCTAACTGCTGTCTGCTCCATCTCCCACACATTGTCTTCTTTGCATGCTTCAGTGCATGGCTGGGG
This sequence comes from Haliaeetus leucocephalus, assembly GCF_000737465.1. Taxonomy (NCBI): domain Eukaryota; kingdom Metazoa; phylum Chordata; class Aves; order Accipitriformes; family Accipitridae; genus Haliaeetus; species Haliaeetus leucocephalus. Next base: position 10,715 of record NW_010972665.1, read on the forward strand.
ACCATTGTACTGGCAGACGCAACTCTGTCACTTAGTCACTCTACAGACATGGCTCGTTGCTTGAGTCTGCTGTTTTTCTAAAGCATCTCCATAGGTGATGCCTTGTGGCTGCCACTGATGTCCAGAGAAACTATGCAGACTCAGCACTCCTGATGCAGAAAAACAACAAGTGTTGCAAGTCGCACTGCCGCAAAAAAGAGAGACCCACAACGTTTTATCTTGTAAGCCTTCCCCTCAATCTGCCTTCAGGTGACCTGCATTCCCATCTCTCCAGTGCTGTCAAGTCTAGTGCCTCCACTTAAGGAACAGGCAGATTTCTCCATCTATAAAAAGAACGCGGGGCTGTTTGAATAACTATTGCAACAAAACTGGCTTGATTGAGTCAGACCAAAAGTATCCTCTGACTAACCACAGCCAGCAGCAGATGCTCAGAGGCCTGTAGAAGAACAGTCAGATTATATCTGGACTTTTATTTTTAATAACTACCAACAGCCTCATCCTCTGTGAAGCACTCCTTCCATTTAAGTGTTGAAAGGCTTGAGCCAGATCACAGGGTCTTGCAGCTCCTACCCTAGAGAGAGTTTATAACCCAAGGGGCAAAACCCCCATATATACATGCAGGCACAGAACTGCCTTGCAAGAGGCAGCCCAAAGCATTCATGGCAAAGCTGAGAATCAAATGCAGTCTCTTGACACTGGGTTATATTTTCAAAACCACCTGTCCAAAACATGATGGAAGTTATTAAACTAAAGAAACAAAGGCTTTGACAGGTGAAACTTCCTTCCAGATTTTCTGGCGGCGTTCCAGCCTTGATCACTGAAATTTCACATGCACACATGACCTCTGCGAGCGCAGGAGCGTGGTGCTCACACACGCCTAGCTGAAATGCCATTCAAGCAAAACTTTCTGCTTGGTGAGCATATTTCCTGTTATCTCCAGTAACCCCTTCAATCCCAGCACACTGGTATCAGCAACATCATGATTTATTAAGACATGGAGTGGAGTTTTTCCAGTGGTTTTTTTTTCCTCCCTCGCCATTGTTATCACTGATGAAGTCCTGGCTTTGAGAGCTTTCTGGGTTCGGGCAGCCGGAGCTGGCACCCCTGGTGAGCTGCGGTCAGCAAACATTTGCAATCAGCAGCTGACTTCCCACTGCCATCTGCCTGCTCGGGCAGACAACGAAAGCACTTCGCTTTTGTGCCCAGCACCTTACTCCAAGGGCAAAAGAAGGTCCCCCAGCCTGTGGGACCTCCTGAGCCCACGCATTGCCTACAGCCATTGGATTTGTTTCATGCCCAAATAAAAGAAGCCAGATTGGGTGTGATTGAAGAACAGAGGCAAAGTGACTGGCTCAGCTCTGCTTTATTAGTCATGAATTTTTACTCACTCAGTGTTCTCAAAGCTTGCTTTCCTTTTTTCCCCTCTTCTCTCTTTCATCTGTGTGAAACACAGGTGATGTCAATCCTGCTGAGACAGTCCTGAAAACTTTGCTTAGCTTTGACACTTCCGCCTCTACCTCAGACTTCAAGGAAAGCCTGCGGGATGTCAGCAGCTGTAAAGCTAAAGGGACTCCTTTCCAATCCTCTCCACCAGTGCCAAAACATTTTCAAATCCCCACGCTTCCAGCAGAAGCCTTCCTACTTCAGAAAGCAACATGCCTTTCCCTCTACCTGTGCGTCACCTCCTGTGCATCAGCAAGCAGGGTAGCTGATGGCACGGCTCCAGTGCCCTCTAAAGCTTCCAAACCACTGCTGCCAGCAACCCAAGCAGATGCCACCTCTGTCTTGCAGGGTGGCATTTAGAAAGCCATAGGCTATCAAGTGAGATTTCTCCTAAGCTGTTATCACCAGACTTGCCAGAGAGGAGCCAGCAAGAACCTTAAGACTAAATCCCATCACTTTAGGAGTTAAATTAATTATAGTGCAGATAGAGTGGGTGAGGGAACCTGTATGAACTAATTAAGCAGTACACCTACACAAGTTAAGCCCCAGTGACATCCACTCCCTCCCCTCAGAGAACTGTCTCCAGTCTGGGCCTATATGTAACAAGAGAAACATACCAGCTCCTCCACCAACAGGGTAGAAATTCCCAACTCCCCTTTCCCTCCATCAGTCTCATGAGGATAAAAATGGGGGATTTTTCACCTGATGCACGAAACGTGAACTGGACTGGGCTCAAGAAGTTTGGATGCTCATTCCCACCCTGCCACTGACTGGCTGAGCAACCTGAGCCATGCCCTCTTGTTCCTTCTTCACAAGAAGGACTAATCCCCACCTCACTGAGCCTCATGCAACACACCCCTGCTGCAGTTGATGTGATAATGCTGCACATTTTAAAGAGCAATTGGGCCTGTCCTAGATGCACAGAGGCTTGGCAAATCAGTTGGTTTTGAACCATCACACGCCCTATTTGATTCTGCATTCTTGCCCAAGATCATTTTGCAGATGGAGGGGAAAAAAAAAAAAAATCCATTTCAGGTCAAAATGCTTTTAAAAATTTGACATTATTAAGTAATGTAAAGGTTTGCAACTGGTTTATTTGCTTAGTGATGAAACAGCAGAGGATATAGCCACTGGAAGCCTTCCAGCTAGGACATCTGCTTTTCAGGTATCAGAGGAGATATGATAGCTGTTCAGATCTAGTAAGATTCCCTACACACACTGTTTGAAGATCAAACATCTGTAATTTTCCCTCAGACAGGACATCCTGCCAACCACCACAGGGACATGGTCACAGTAACAAAAGCACCAGATTTTCTGCTTGTCTGCAAGCACCAGAGAGTTGCTGAATCTTTGGCTGACCACAGAAACCCAAGAACAGTAAACTTCATGGGTGATAAGACCGATGCCAGGCAGTGAGGAAACCAGCTGATTGATGCACACCCCGCACTCTCTGACATGGGAGGAGCAAGGGGTTACTTGGGTGAAATGACCTGATCAGGCACTGCCAACACACAGACACCCGCTAAGGCTGAAATCACCCAACCAAGATAGCAGCTCAGGGACAGACCTCATCGAAGGGTGGCCTCAGCCTCTAGCTTCTCAGATGACATTTCCTGAGCTCTGCCCCTCCACCCCAGGATCTGCAAGGTCATCAGCTGAGAAATACTCCTGACTTGGCCAAAGAGACCCCGCAGCAGACCTGCTCCAGCACAGGGAAGAGCCTACTAAGTTTTTCAGAGACCTGAGAAACAAAGCTCTCCTATGCCTCTGGAAGAGGGCACAAAGGCACTTAAAACAGCAGCTATGTCCCCAGAACTAATTCATAAGCTTCTAGACCCTAATGATAGCCCAGCAACAAGCAGAGAAATGCCACATAGGAGGTCAGACTGCCACATCTCATCATCAGAAGAGAGACAAGAGAGACAAGCCTTCATTGCATGTAAGGCCAGGGACAAAGGCACTGCTTTCCTCAAAGGCAGGAGACTCAAACTGTCAGAAACACAGGCAGGCTCTGGAGCCTCAGGATTGCTTCAGGTTCCTAATATCAGACCCTAAAAGCTTCTTATTCACACTACCCAGAGCATACCTAATCCCAGAAAAGAGATGGAAACAGGAGAATTGCAAAAGATACCTCCCTACTCAACAAAGTATGCTTTCTTTCCTGAGAGCAGAGCATGCATTGCTTTGCTCCCCTTCCCCTACAAAGTACCAGTTGTAATAGGTGGTTTAAAAATACATCTGCTTCCCCTTTTCTCCAGCAGCTGCTTTACTAGCCTTAAAACAACTCCCTAAACCACAAGCAAAGCTTCTGAGGCTTAATCTCTAAACCTGCACCAGAGTTTTGCTACAACCCATCATTTCCCTAGCACACAGCAATACCCCCCCCCCCCCCCCCACACCCCCCCCCACCCCGCCCCT
>NW_010972665.1:14585-78845 GCF_000737465.1 Haliaeetus leucocephalus
CCCCCAAAACTCCTGTCCCAGCAGGCTCCTTTTATCGAAAAGCCCACTGCTCAGCTGCCCCCTATCCCCCACCAATCCCCCCACCTGGAAGGGGGAGCAAGCACAGCTGAGGCTCCCCATAAGGGGTCAGTCTACCTTTCCTCAGCAGAGAAGTTATAAGCTCATGCTAAGTTCAGTACAAACCTTTCAAAAGGCACAGGCTGAGCCCCTACCTATGCCTGAAAGAAATTTATTAACATACTTGAGTGAGCATAAGAGAATGATCCACCATCTTAGCCTTGCATAGAGGACGTCCAGCCCAAGGTTTACATATCTGGAAGGTGATTTTGGAAATCCTGCTAAAGATACTGTGAAGCACCCAGATTTCAGAGGGCAGGGGCTCTGTTTTTTTCTGGAAATCAGGATTAGAGAGGGTTTTATGACTGGTTTTTTTTTTCCTTAGATTTTTCTGAGTTCTGCTCTTGGAAACTTGCTAGTAGTCGCTAGTTCCTTGGGAATTCTGGCTTTTGTCCTCTCAAGATAACCCAGCAAAGGGGGAGGGAGAACAGCTCCAAATTACCGTTTAGCTGATGCTACAAACAATGTATTTGGGGCCACCTTCTTATTATTATAGGGCTTAGCACATTTTGAATGTGCGTGCTTTGTCTCAGCTCAGATGAAGCCCCAACAGTGTCTGCTGGTGGTCCAAACCAGAAGAGTCACTCAGCTCTCCATGAGGGGTATCACATGTAGGACACGCTGGGGCTGAGGTCATGAGAGATCGTGGTAGTGGGCACTGTTCTTGTTTGTTGGAACATTGAGGGCAGAAATCTCAGAGGACTGAGTGATTTTACTGGAGGTCCTTCCTTGTGAAGGGTGCTTGCTCCTTTGGTGCATGGGGAAGATGGTGGACATGACAGGACGCTGCTGAATTCTCCTCTGCTACATCATTAATGCAGTTGCTTTAGGAGGGAAGGGGGAGAGACCCTGGAAACGCTGAAGGCGTCCTGATATCTAGATTCTTCCTCTGAGAGGAGACTTTGCTATTGGAGTCAACTTTGCAAACAAGATGCCATTTGATTAGTCAGTTGTTTTCTGGGCTGATATGGCCAGAAATGATTGCAAACTGCTCTGCCTTTGGCCAGACATTTGATAGAGTGCCACATTATATATTTATTGAGTGAAGAAATCCTAACTGGATAAAAATAGCAAGGCTTGGATTAGAAACTGGCTGGCAGATGAGGAACAGAGGTTCATTGTTGCTTCAGGATGCCTAGTGTTGCCAGAAAGATCCTGCACAGTGTTGATGTGGGTCTGCCAAGCTGGGGCAGAGAAGACACAGAAGACACAAGACTGGCCTGAGGAAGCACAGTGAAAAACAACACCAGGTCTTTTGGACGACTAACCGATGTCTCGACCAAGAGTAGTAAGCCAATGAAATAGGCTCTCTCTGGTAGAGCCTGCACACAGATCTGCTCCTTGCAGCCCAACAAAGCTGGAAGACATACCATTGGAGGTGAGGCGCACAGTGGGTTCTGCTCTTCTGCCATGCAAGACAGGAAGTTCACTCTCTCAATGACAGGTGGAGCAGTAACAGTGGTCCTCACATTATTTATGGGGAAAGGACAAAACCTCTTGTTTAAAATGTCCTTTGTCAGGCTTCTTTCAGTCAAAAGGGAGTTTCCCTTATGAACTGATACCTCCTACCTCCCCTGGTGTTTCTAGTGGGTTATCAAAAATGGAAAAGGGACTGGAGGGTCCAGCCTCCTCAAACCTTCGGTTTTTGCTCCGTCTTCAGACTGGTCAAGAACATCCCTTTGTAACAAACGTACCAGTTCATTCTCCGGTGCCAGTGTGCTATTAGCCCTGGTCTCTAAGAAGTTGCTCTCTGCAGAGAACCACCACAATTGCTACAAAATCGCACTTTGGGATCCAAGACCAGGAGTTGACTTCTTTTTCCCCACACAGAAGAAAGCTTCTAGCAGGCAGTGGAGATGGCATTCACAACATGCACCACTTCCACTCACAACCCAGATGTTACACCTTCCGTCACTCCAAACCCAGAAAGTGGTTCTATATACACACACTTTCCTCTGTCACTTCTTAGCGCACATGTGATCTGGAGTCAATATGGCCAAAGGAATATTCAGGTGAATTAATTCATATAAAGACTTTGATGTTTCTGTTAAGATAATGAGTGAAGGCTGCCATCAAGATCAAGGTCTCCATTGTGCTGGGTGCTCTACAAACCCACGCCGGGAGACACCCACTGTCTCCAAAATCTTACCGTCTAAGTAGACACTTGAATGAGGAGGGAGACTGAGACATGTGAAAGAGGAATAATTTATCCATGGTAACAGGCTCAGCTGGAATTAGAAGCGGGATCTGCTATCTCCTCTTAGCATCAGCACCTACCAATGACAGATACAGTCTGTAAATACTCTTAATAAAAAGCCTCCCAGAAACAAGCCACACTTAATTCCTGAGGACATTTTGTTCTTTCTCTGATTACAAACCATGGGTGGGTGAGGACTGTTCCAGCAGCTGCATGTAAGGCTTTGGACGTAGCAACAGCAGGCGGACCATGGCTGTAAGAATGACTCCTGTCATGTGCAGTCATCTATCAGCACACCCTGTGTAATAAAAAAGTCCTTCACTGAGTGCACAGCATGCATTATTAGCTGAAGTAAGAGCTGAGGCAGCATTGCCATCCCTGAGTGGGAGAGGGAACTGCAGGGGGAAATGTGTCCAAAGTTGGTGCCTTCTGTACCACTGTGCATTACATATTCCTCTTTGCTCACCATAATGGCATGAGGTCTGAATCACGTTGCCATATTTCTGAAAACTGAGGAGAGGAAGGGTGGGACTCTGGCTCCAAACAGGTACTGTGATGAAATCTGACAGCAGAAAGTCTGGGAGTTAGCACATCTTTCACAGTGGCAACGGGTAAGGACAAAACTACCTAAAGTACATAATTCCAGAAAATACCACCCAGTGATGGATTAATATGAACATTAGTTTCTTCTAATGTGGTGACAGTTGGGGTTTTTTGCCGCCTTCTCTCTTGGTGTGGCAATGAATGCTTTGTCCTCTAAATACAGGGCTCATTCCTACTTCGCACATGTTAATGTAAAACCAGTGTAAACATCGCTGTTGATTTTCATTCTGAGACCAGATGCAGGTCCCCGTATAAACTCTGATGTTTGGGAAGCTGACTTTATACAGCATCCTCTTTTGCTCCTGAGGTGGTGCCATCCCAGTGTACTGGGGTCCCAGCCCCCAGCAACCTCTGGCCAGAAGCCAGGATGTTGTTGCATCTTCTTTGGTAGGGTACCCCCCTTCTCAGCACTGACATGTCGTAGGAGTACCCTCAGCCCCCTCTTCCTCTCCCTAGTAGCAGGCTATGCTGTCTGTTTTCAGCTCAGATGTATCATACGATACACCATCTTGCTGCCTGAGTCCGGGCAAATCATTACCTGTGCCATGCCTCAGTTACCAGCCTCTAGTCAATGGTTGACACTTCATAAGTGTACTGAGAGGTTGCACTAGACCGTGTCCTGGGTTGCTGCAGTGATGGAGGTCAGATAAGAATAACTTTGTAAAACATTCGTGCAAAGCAAGCTTGACTGCTATCAGTTGTGACAAATGAACATAACTGGCCAGAACAAAGTTCGCCGTCATGCATTGACTCCCCTCAGCAGCACCTGACCAGCACGAAGCCCTCTTTCCTAGCTGTGCTCCAACAGTGGCACTCAGAAAAGGGTTATTATTTCTAGCCACATTTCTCTTTCCTTCACTCTCTAGGTCTCTGTTTTTTACTGCTCAGTGGAAAATCTTGATCAGGCCACAGACCATGCTCTTAGCCTGTAACCAAAATGCCTGGTCCCTTTAGACAGGAGACGAAACACCTCCTTCGGAGAATGTTATGCTTCAATAAACACCTCTTTGTGGTGGCCCTCATCAGTGGTGAAACCTTGTCCAGGCTAACAGTATGAAAGCCAAGGGGCTTGTCCCCAACAGGCCAACAAAAGTGCTGCTTTATTATTTACGCAGCTGCCTGTTTCTTGGGACCCTTAAAAAAGAGGTCAGGGTTGCCCAACAATAGTATGTCTGCAACATTTTTCCAACAACCATCAAGAAAAGAGCCTCATGCTTAAGAGTTTGACAGGAAGCTGGATTCTGGCTCTGTCAGCAATGGCATTTGCAAAGGATTGGTGATAGATTTTGTGGTGCCAGTTTATCCTGACCATCTTGGAGCTGTTTCTTCATCTTAGCTGTCTGATTCAGCCTCCAAGCTCCTCCTCCTCCTCATTTATTGGGCCTGACTGACTGTTTTGGCAGAAGAGATGGTCCCAGTCAGCGCAGATGACACTGGGGAACGCTGGAGCCAAATCCTGAGCCCTGGGTTTTATTGGGAAACGATTCTCAGCCTTGCTACCTCCTGTGATTTATGGCAAGCCTTTTGACATTCAGTGTTCATCAGGAAGCCTGATTGCCTGCAGCCCAAGACTCTCAGCTTGCTTTTCATGCGTGGGAACGGCATGTTCCCAGCCATGCTGATTCCAGAGGAAACAAGCCCCAAGAGTACCTTAAAGGCTTGGACACAAATAGCTCCCACTGTGTATTATTTTCAAGCCAGTCTCATGATTTTGCAGGCCTGACTCATTCTGGGTAAATGTGGAGGGTTAGTCATGTTAGTCATCCATAGGCAAAGAGGAAGGACTTCACTGGACTTAGGCCAGCACAGTTTTTACTGCTGTTTTAGGGCAAAGAGCTGAGCCAGATTTGCAGGTCTCTGACCTCGGGATTTGTCCTAGGACCTGTTAGGGGGCACACCAATGAAAAAGTGTGGATCCAGATCTTCTGTGCATACCACTGATGGCTTTACATCCATCTCCCTGCTGAGGTTTGATGAGCACCTGATCCTTCCTGAGCTAAGGCCAGGTGTCAGTAGAAGACTCGTCGGCTGCCATGGCAGCTGGCCCACAGGGAAGCATGCCGCAGCACACGAGTGGCGGCTGCACCACGGTATGCTGTGGCAGAGAGCTCACGTCAGGGCGCTGCTGGCCCTCTATCCGCGGGCACAGCCGCCAGCCGCTCTGCACCGCTGCTGCAGACACCTGAACCGTTCACGATCATCTCTGGTCTTAGCCCGTGCTGAGGCCTCAAGGTGCATGGTGTGGAGAAGGAGGGAGGAGGAGAAGAGATTTTTTTTAAGCCCGATTCCCCTGCAGAGCCTGTTGTCTGCGCTGGACGTGGCAATGGCCAGCACAGGAGCATTTCCCTGCGCCCCTGTGATCCACGGATGCTCTCCAGCAGCAGGAGCAGCAGTGCTCAGCGCCAGCCCGGCTGCAGGCTGAGCCGGGAGCACCATCTGCCGGCTGCGGAACGGCGAGCTGGCTCACCCGAGGGATAAATTACAAGGTAATTTACAGCGCTACGTATGCCGCTGCACAGTCATTAGGCCGCGTAGCAAATTAGAGATGAAAAAGATCACAGGATTGTGTAAAACCCTCAGCTAAACCTCCTCCTGTCTGTGTTACAAAAGGCACTCTCCAAACCAGTCAGTCTCTGCGCTAGAGCCGAGCAAAACTGCTTGGGTGAAGGATATCCAGTTGTAAGTCGGTTGGAGCTATTTACAGCTCCCGCAGAGCTCATGGACGGTTTCAGCTAAAAAAAGATCAAAGCATGTCACCGGGTGGTTTTCTTAATAAGAGGGGTCGATTTTGTTCAGTTTGAAATATGGGTTTGTTTCCAAATATTCCTGATGATAACAATAATATTGAGGGGAGCACAGGGAGCCTGAAAGGGAAACAAAATGTATGTCTCTGGTGCAACAGTAGACCCATTTAAGCAGCTCCCATGTAGATTTTTGTTGGGTTCCTCAGGTCTGCCAAAGATCCAAGCCAGCAATTATTTACACTGTGCTGCTGAGCCATCTTCCTGCTTTACCCACCTCACCCTCTGGTCCTCTGAGATCTACACACCTCTCAAACCCATAGCCCTTTCCCCCTCCAGCTACTAATCCTTCTGGCCAGTACAGAAGGGTATCTCTGCCTTTTTTTTTTTTTTTTTTTTTTTTTTGCCATGCTCCAGATCTTCATGTGCAGGGGCGAAGCACATTTCCCACTTGAGAGGCTGAGCCCTCATGGGTGCTGAAGAGAGGCTCCTTTTGCAGAGAGCTGCCTGCATTGATGCTTGTGACATTTATTCCCTGTGACACTGAGTTTGTCTGTGGTGGCCCGAGCAAGGCTCTCTGAAGGATGGTGACCGTGTCCAGGATGAGCAGTGGCATGTGGCCTGGGCTCCTGGTCCCCAAAGAGCCATGCTGGGGAGCACTGTAGCTGCCACTCCGCATGGGAGTCTAGCTTTCCTCTGAGGTGCACAGGGACAGGAGTGAGGTGTGGCTGGCAAATGGCCAGGGTATGTTGCTAGACCTGGGAGCTCAGTATGGTTCCTCTCACCTCCAGGGTTATCTCACCTCCTGCCAGCCAGCCAGGAATGCACTTCGACTCGCTCAGTCCTGCCTGTCCTAATTACACCTTCCCGGAGTGCTATACATAATTTCACTCCCACCCTCACAGTCCTTTTTCTCCAAGCTGATCCTGCTTGTCCTTTAATGGCACATCACCTCCTCACTTTCCTTTGATTTTCATCCCCAGATACCCCACCTCTCAGCACTTCTGTCCCTTTCCTTCTCACAGCCCTCAGCCACCTGGTCAGTGGATGCTGGAAAAAGATGCCCTGGACCCGTACTTGCTTTCTGGACTCTCAAGAGAAATACTTTTTTGGCTAACACAGCATGAGCCTGTGCAAGTCACTGCCATGGCAAGTCAAGACCATTGAGAAGGAATATGCTCTAGTACTGTAACTGAGAATATGTGAAAAATGAATCATTGTAGCCTAGGCTAAGGATGAACCAGAGCTTTTGAAGTGCTCTAAGCTCACTTGCTCCAGACACAGCCATATTCTACACACCATGGCTCAAGAGGGTATTTCCCTAGAGACCTTTGCCTTTCCCTTGAAACTGGCTGCCTTGAATGTCAGACTAGTCAGATGGAGGCTGGATCTATCCCCAAACTGCTGCCTGATTCCAGGCCTCAGTTTTGCATCCTGAAAATGGGAAAAGTGGGGGAGCTGTTTCACTAAAGCACTTTGAGAGCTGCAGGTGGAAAATACTTTGTGGGTGTCCATGCCTTGAACCGACCCTGTATAGCCATTGCAACATTTCTGCCCCTTCTGATGTGAAATAATTTTCTTAGTTTCTTGTGCACACCTTAAGCTTTTCTCCAGCAGCTGAAGAACAGCCTACACATCTGACCCGCCTGCCTTTCCCCACAGTTTGGCAGAAGTCACTTCCTATGAGATGTGTGATGGATATGTCCAGTCACTGCAGTAGGCAAGGATCTGCTGAGCTGTCCCTGCATGAACCTTAAGGAGAACCTGCATATGTGAGGACACATTCAATACTGGTAAAGTGCAAGCAGACCTTATGGGAGGCTGCTCAGAATTTGTCACCCATGCAGAGAGTGGCATTAGGGAACATAAAGGTTACAAAGTCAAGCTTACAGCAAAGAGGTCATGCAGGCGTTTGCATGTCCTGGTGTGTCAATACCATCTTTAATGGCACAATCTCAGACTGATACAGCAAAAAAACCCAAACAAACCAGACAGGCTTCTGGGCACACCAGCACCTTTCCTGCCTTTTCAGAGCCAAAATGCTCAAAAAAAAGATGCTTGCTTCTTCCATTGTGTATCAGTCGATCTAATAAAAGCTATTAAATTTCCACAGCCTTTGCCTAGCTTTGTTTCTGGAACCACTTGGCTGTAGGAGCAGAATAGCACAGAGCATGTTCAGTACAGGATTGCAAGCAACACTTACACATTCTTGGGGTGCTAGGGGATGTTTTGACAGGCATTAGGCACTATTGAAGCTGTCTTTAGCTGGTGCAAAAGGCAAAGCTGCAGTCAAGTCAGTTGAAATCTGCTTACTGCACTGCACAGCTGGACCTTCCTGAGACTTTTTGAGCTCTTTCAGGGTTGAATTCTCTGTGCTCCCTAGACAAGATTAATTTCTTTTTGTTTTGATCTCATACCTTTTGCATATATTTTAAAATAAGAGACTTCAGATTCCTTCTTGATCTTTTTAATGGCCATTTTGTTTTTAAAAATCTGTCCTTTGAGCACTTTGCGTTGACACCAAGAAACTTTTGAGATATCTGTGAGCCAGACTTGGAATTTTTACCCCCGCTTCTTAACCTAATTTTTCATATCCATTAGTTGCATTGGTACCAGGGTGGAAGGCAGCAAGAGCATTAGAGGCTTTGTTTTTCACCATGATTACTTGCATAAGCTCTTTAAGGACACATCAGATCTTCTCTGTACTCTGGAAATTAAACCTAGACATCTTACATTAATGTTTTGGTTTGTTTTTTTAACAAATTGGAACAAATTACCACAGATCGTGGTAGGTTCTCTATCTCCTGTTGTCTTCAGACCCCGTCTGCCATTCTGGGAGATGAACAAATAGTCAAACACATATGACAGTGTTCAATGCAAGGGTCAATAGCGATCCATATTGGCCAACAGGTCAGATGGGATAACACACCAGTCATTCTGGCTGTAAAATGTATTTTAATGCTCTCTGGGCCCATTTTAGAAAATTTACAGAGCTTTTGTTGGTAACAATAAAAAAATTTGAGGAACATTATAAAACAATTTTGTATCCCATTTCTTTAGACAGTACTTCATAGAGTCTATTAAACAGCCTTTGAGAGCTGTGATTAAGTGCTTTGAAACACATTTGGGACAGTTTTGTTTCAGGCTTTGCCTCCAGCCTCTTTGGTTTGAAAAACATGCTTGTTTCCAGGAAAGTGACTATTGCATCTAATTGAAATTAGAAGTTGACTGGGAAGGCTGCTGGCTCTGAAGCACCTAGGTGCTGCTGGTGCTTCTGTGAGCTTGGAGGAAGGCGTAGCTGCCTCTTGTAACAGCTAATAAAAAAAATAAAGTCCTCCTCCTTACTTTGTATCCAGTTACAATTATTTTTTTCCTCATTTTTGCAATCCCTTTAATTTGTCTTGGAGTAAACAAAAATAGCTCACCCCAGTGAACCCAATGGTGTCCTTCCTTTCCAGTTGGTCAAAACATGTCTGAAGGGTTGCATGATTTCAAAATGCTGTTGCTGCCGGACCCAAGGAATGAGAAAACTCTGGTTCAAGGGTCCTGAAACAGACATCTGGAGACTTACAAGAAACAACTGGAAAGTCTTCTTCTTCCTGCCATCAGAAATAAAGGCCAAGTGCAGAGTGGCAGCATCCCCTGCATCCCAGCAGTGCGCAGCCTCTTGGCAGCCCCTCAGCTCCCCCAGGGCAGCATCAGCCTCTGCAGCTGCTCCTTACACTGGGTCTGGGACAGCCTCTTCTGGCAGGGAGAGCACAGCCACCCCCAGTACTTGAATTAGACCACCAAAACCATTAAACTGTGCTAAATATCACAGCATTGAAATTATATTTCAATACAATAATAATAATAAAATTTTAAAAAGTCTTATTTCCCTCACCTTTCAGTTTCTGGGGTTTTATCTTCTACTAGATAAATTTTCAAGCTTTTTCTTGGTGTATGTAACACCTTAGTTTTTAAAATGCTCATGGCTCCAGGAGCTGGGGCTTTAATTAGTGCAAATACTGTCAGCCTTGCTGTAATAGGATGCAGCTGGGAGGCTCAGCTGGCCCTGAGATCAATTGCTGTCGGCTGCATTTTCTCCTCACCTAGGTGCTTGCAAACTGCCTAGCCACCCCCCAGGTGAGGGGTACCACTGGCTGCGTGAGCAGCACTCCGGGCAAAGGTAGCATTTTGCTAGTGGTGCCCTGCTTGGGCAGAACCTGTCTTGTCATGGGATGGCCAAAGTCTGGCTGAGAGCAAATCTTTGCTGGGCAGGTTTCCCTCCCTGAGACTGCATGACCTGGGAGGCACTTTCGTCCGCCTGAGGTGGCCCTGAGCAAAGCTCAGCCTCCAGCCAGCCCTGCCTGATGGCTCAGCCGTGGGGTCTCACTCCCCTTCAAATCCTGTCCTGGTCCAGCCCTTCTGCCTGGCAGCTGCACCCCGGGTGAAATGAGTTTGACTGGTCTCAGCCCATGTTTTAGCTGAATAATGTCCACAGCACAAAAATCAGCTGTGCAGTGTGAAGAAGATGCTCCTACAGCTCTGGGGCAGGGTGGTGCAGCTGGTCCTATTGACCTAGGACTGGTCAGAGTGGCTGTGGTGGGCAGTGTAACAGTAACTGGGATGTCCCACATGGCCAGTAAGCACAGGCTGGATGCACTTCTAAGTAGCTCCAGCAGCTCTTGGCCTGGGATAAGCCCTCACTGAGAGACCACTGACCCTCCCAAAACAAAGACCCCCTTCCATGGACTTCGTAGGAAAGCCCAAAAGCAAAAAATTAAGGGGGAATGGGAAGGTTTAGTCAGAGGCCTTTCTCCTGGGTTGAAAGTGGCATGTTGCAAACAGGAGGTGGGCAGAAAGAGCAGGTCACCGTGAAGAAGGAGGAGCAGATGGAAGTAGGAATTGCCCTCTATTCCCCTTAAAATTCTGGGGGAGACTGAGGCAGAGACGATGGTCACATACCTGTTTCCCAGCCTTCTCCCTTGAAGCATGCTGCCTGGCCTCCAAGCAGCAGGCACGGGCGGCCTGAACCCAAGCCCCCCCATCCCAGAGCACCCAGCACACCCCAGCCCCAGAAATGTCTCCAAGGCAGGAGGCGGCAAGGGCATGCCGAAAGCAGCCCTTCCAGTTGCCTTTGCGGGGGATGGAGAGGCAGGGCAGTGCTGCTGGAGATTGAATCTGGTGATTACTTTAAGGGATTTGCTGTCTCTTTCTTTATCCCTCTCTCTCTCTCATTTTCTTTCTTTCTTTTTTTTGTTTTCCCCTTTTCCCTCCCTCTTATCCCTTTCGTGGTGCATTTGTCTTCGAGGAACCTGGGGTGTTCTTTTCATCAGTTCAATCTCTCTCTGGCACTTGAGTTCTGATTGGCTGAAGGACTTAGTGAAAAAAAAAATCTTTAATTAAGTAGATAATCTCTTCTTAGGAAGTTCTGCGGCTCCATTTCACCAACCCCCTTTAGCTCTTACTTTAGGATTGGTTACCCTTTGCAGAAGTTGGGATTCAGGGGGCATACGCCTCTTCATCACACCAGGGCCGCCGGGTGGAAAATAACTCCATCCCTTCCCTAATTTTGTTGTGTTTCTTTTTTTCTTTCTTTTTTTTTTTTCTTTTCTCTGGTGGTGGTGGTACCCAAGATTTTTTTTAGGATCTCCTTTCTCCCTCTTTATTTGGATTTTATATTTCCCATGGACCCTTATCTGGGCATCTTCTTCCTCACTCCCTTCTTCCAATCCTGCTGTGCCTGGTGAGTATCAAGAGCACCTCAGTCTGTGTCACAGGCAGGGGCTCTTCCCGGACACCCTAAGGAAATTCCTCTTCACCTTCCTAAATGTCCCCTCTTTCCCACTTAGCTCAGTTCTGGTCTTTAATGGGACCAGATATTTAACTAAGTCCCAACACACTCATTGGCAGAGAGGTTAGATCTAAGAAAGTCCCCCTTTTCCCCTGCACCTCCCAACAATAACTATATGGGCCAAATCCTGAGGTGGGGTAAAATAGAGTAGAGGAGAGCGGATGCGGAGGATCTAGCCCCTCACTTCCAACTGGGAAGATAACCCAGTGGGAGAGCCAGGGATTTCTGTTCTTCCAAAGTCTCACAGTCAGCTTGTCCCTTGTCTTAATCAAATCAAGTGGGGTTTCTCCCATACTCTCCGAAGAGGACAGTCCCTGATTAAGAGCTCAGAGCCAGCAGGGGTGACTTAGATCCACGAGTCACTCCGGATGAGCAGCCTGAGACCCAGGCTCCTTGGCAGGCACAGGGTCAGGATTACACATCTGAAATTTGTGTATTAGGATTTCCTGGGGAGAAGCTTTTGGTACAGAGATTGCTACAGCTTGGTTCCCAACCACCTGGGTCCCATCAGACCAACTCCCCTGTGCACAAACCTGTGGTCTCCTGTGGGCCTCTTGCTCTGTCCTAAGGGTGGTTTTACATTTATTTCCAGAAATAAATGTTTTGTAAGGGTGAACAGAAAGAGATTACACTTGCATCAAATCTCATATCATTCCTTGCCGAGTATATCTATCCCATGCCCGAATGGAGATGGACTCACATGACCTGGCTTTGTAGGTATTTTTTCCTATGTGACTTTTACCAAGTACCCCAAGCTTTATTCTCCATTTCTGTGATGCCCTGGGGAACCTGCTCAGTGGGTTACAGATTTATGTCTAACATCAAGGAAAGTCTTTTTCCGTTCAGTTACTAAAATCCCCTGCCTCCCCCATAGCAGATCTCTAGGGTTATTACTATGGATGGAGAAACCAAAATTACAGAAAGAGAAACTCAATAAATGGGAACTCATTCCTGTTAGGCTGGGAGCGAAATTTATGTTCTTTCACAGTTTATCTACTCCCTTCATTAAAAGAATGTGCAACAATTTGTATGTGTCTAAATATTATACGGTAGCAAACTCAAGATAAATCTCCCTTCTGGAACAAGAGGAATATGTCTGTTATGCAGAGAGGCTAGGCAAGAATTCATGCTGCTTTTTTTTTTTATTTTTCTGATCTTCCTGTATATGTTTCTTGCTTTCCTCAATATATATAGATTTAGAATACATTAAAAGATAACTCCCCCCCCAACATTTTAAAGAAACAGTTCAAAGGGGAGAAATTTCAGACCACAAAGTAGAGTTAAATACAGAAATCCCAGGCATTTTCAATGGAATTTGGGTATCTAAATTCCCTGTCTGCCTTTTGGAAGTTTTTCTCTAAGAGAAAAGTTTATAGATAGTCCTGCTTCTCTCTGCCTGTTGTTCATAGGTCATGGTTTCCTGAGAGAAAGAAAAACTGAAAATCTTTATTTAAAACAATCATATTACAGAACCTGTCCCTTAACTCTTGAGGAGAAAAAAGCAAGGTTTGTGGGAATCATACAATAACCCTGCTTGCAGTTTTTGCTGGTCGTCTTTATCTGATCCAACAGCTTAAAATGCAACAAGATTCTTTTTTCCTGTGATTTAATCATGAGAATGGGGGGGGGGGGGGGATATAGATCAACAATTATTTTTTTATATATATATATACACACACACACACATATGTGGCCACTTCTCTTCTCTGAGTGTGGATTAGATTCTGCCATGTCAGCTAGGTTGAATGGTCAGCATGTTTCTAGATGAGCAAAATATCAGGGTTGCATTTAGGAACTAGAAAACAAATAAATATAACAAAAGAGAGAGAAATGAAGGGGGGGGGGGGGAGTAAAGCTCCAAATGATAATGAGTTGCCTCCTGGTCTCCTATCCTGTGGGAAAAATGTGACAATCTCTAATGCAGCAGCTTGTTTCTAAATGTTTTTTTTACACTTCAGCTTTGGGATCACCTTTAGTTTCCAGTGTCACTGGTTTTCTAATAACTTGGGGGAGTTTGTACTTGAGAATGAAATTCAGATCCAAAATGAAATTGTATCTATTTTCAGTATTTACAGTAATGATGGTAAAGATCTAAATACAGCTTTATAATTTTCTAAAGAGCTGAACCAGCAGCACAGTAGCATGAGTAGGTGATAAGGTATTAAACAAATACTTTAATGGGAGATTTGATAAGGCTCTTGGGGCATATTAAACTGAGGAGTGGGGTGCTGTTATTGGTTAAATTTATAACTGAACAGAAGTTATCAGAGGCTTATTAGTATTTGATATATGTAAAATATAATGGGACAGCTGCTTGGCAGGGTTATTTGCTTTCTGGTTCAATAAAACTATGATAGACAATTCCTGCTATAGATACTCATTAGCTTTGAGATAATTTCCTAATATCAAACACAATGAAAATCACTTGCTCTAGATTTGCTTTTCACCTGCATGCATAGAGTTGCAGTGAGGGAAGCAGCGTGCCCTGCCCAGGGCCCTGCATGGGCTGGGGAGGAGGCTGAAGAAGTCAGTGGGACTCCTCTCTACCTGCTGAGGTCTGTCTCTGCTCTGCTTCAGTCCGTGTAATGCTGTCCTGGAGTTTGAAGGTGGAGGGAAAGAGGTTTAGTTAGCTAGAAACCCTGGATCCTTTCTTGCAGAAAAGAAATAATTTCAAGTGTTTCCTTTCATGTGTGTGATTTCACAAAGTTTTAAATCAGTGTGGTGACACCGAAGTCATGGGAATTGGGCTGGTTTACACCCATTGTGGATGCAGCTAGCTAGTTAGCTTAGGATTATATTCTGCTTTCTTTTAAAGTGGTATGGAAAATTAGTAGAAATAAATAAATTAAAAAAAAAAAATCACACTACAGAGACAAAAATGGAGATTCATTTTCGCAGTGATTCCTATTTGCAGCACAGAGATTACTCTAGTGGCATTGTCAATATTGCACTACATCCGTGGAACAAGTGGCTTAATTACTCTCTGCCCTTGCTGGAGACTATATCCAGAATAGAGATGCATTTTTCTTAGCTAGATCATATGAGCAAAGACAAAGTGCACAGATTTTGTCTCCATTATTATCTTTCCTTCCCTCTCAGCATAAATAAGAAAAATTTCAGCTAGTGTCCAGCCATATGACAGTCCCATCTCCCCTCTCCTGAATCCACTTGCAGCTGCAAGAGTTAAATGTGGGGGGTCAAGTGTACCAGTCTAAGTGAATCCTTTACTTGTCTAAGTCCTACAAACTCACCCAGCAGCGTGCCTGCCTGTTGATCAGAGAGCTCAGGGAAAATGCCTTCTGTCTCTCCGACTTAATAAAAATGTTTAGAATATCCTGCTGGGAAATTGCTACTGTACCATTTGCTCAGCTGCAGATGGTGAATTGGCACATTCTGAACTTGGCCTTTTTGTGAACCTTGAGGTTTATCCTGGGAGGAACAGATCCTCTGCTTCAATGCAGTTATGTCAATTGACACCTGCTAACAGGCTGGTTTGCTGTAAACCCTGAACTTGTGGATTACTGTCCTCCTCCTAAAGCCACCCGTGCAACTGCTCGGGTGTTCCTAATCCAGGATGAGGCCAGCAAGGGTTTGAAGCAAATCCTTCTTGCACACTGTGAATTTGGCTTTTCCTACCCAGGTGGGAAGCAATGTATCTCTTGTTTTGGCCACAAAAGCAAGAGAAGAGAGGACTTGAAATTGTCTAGATCTTGCCTACACAGGGGCATTTTACCAGAGTTTTCTCACAGCTGCTGCCAGGGGCTCAGATTCACACTGACACCATCCTGAGTGTGGTCCCCATAGCAGAGCACCTAAGGTCAAGGCAAAGGACAGGAGGGAAACCAGATGGAAAAATGACTTGTTCATGCTGCTACCCAGTTGCGTTAGGATGGGGACCCATGGAGCTTACACAGTCTGAATAGCCCTAGGTTCATGGCCCTGTGTGATTCAGGTCACCCGATGCTCTAATCACCCAGCTACAGATGCCGTCTCTCCAAGTCCCAGGAAATATTTAATTAGCTGTACAATGCAGAAGCAGCTCCCAAAGGAAAATTCCTCTGCAAAACAGCCATCAACTTCGTGCTAAAGTACCCACGGGGGCTGGAGCATAGCCGGGTCTGAATCCCAGGCCTGGAACAAAGGGAAAGGATCTCCTGCTCTCACAGTGCCCTGGCATAGCCCTCTCCCTCCCGTTCTGACCCAGGGGAATCTTTCCCAAAGCAAGTTTTGTCAATATAGACACATTTCCACAAAAAAAAAAGAAAAAAAAGTTAGACTTGCCAGAGTGAAACTTTGCAAACTAGTTCTCTCAACTCTTTCTAAACTGTGAGTAACAGCAAAGATCAGGTTTCTTGCGATTTTGACCAAGCTAAAATAACAAGACCTCCTTTTTGTGGTGTACCTTGGAGAGGATCTCCATGAGGGCAGTTCTAGTGGCAGTGAAACAGGCTTGTTGACCACAGGAGCAGTTTTCCAGGGCAGGGAAACATCCACTCTAAATCTCTCACGTGTCTGATGTCTGGGCACCAGTCCCACCACCGTGGGCGCCCTCATGTCCATGGCAGGGCTGCAGCATGGCTACACTTTGTCCCCCAGCTTGGGACAGCAGTGCCTGCTTCTGCCTGCACCCAAGCCCACTCTGGGATGGCCCTGCACTCTCTGTGCTGGATTTGTAGCACAACAGGACAGTGCCTTTCTCTCCCTTAACCAAGGATACCTCTGGCCCCAGACAGCATCACTTGAAAACACACAGGGGAAAAAAACCCATAACCTAACCTGCACCTTTCTCCCCTGCATCCAGCCATGGTCCACCCAGCTACTGGGATTTTCAGGGAATAGGTGCTAGAAAACCAGCAAGCATCACTGCACGCCAGGTAGCCCAACTGCAGAGCAGAGCATGCCGGCCCATTGAAGGGACAGAATGCGGACACTCCAGAGACTCACGAGAAGTAGTGATGAAGGTTATTTTGCAAACCTGGAAAGAATGGAATGAGGCGTTTGTAGGAGAAACTTTCCTTTTCTTGCTTCATTTCTGGCTAGGGATATTTGGGGTTGGCTCTTAGGCCTTTTTAAAGCCTCAGTTCCTTCTGCTATGACACAGCTAAGCTGGATTCACCCAGCCATCCTCCAGATTCTTAATGGTGGTCACCGCACTGCATGGAGTCCTAATGCTGATGGACCATTTGCACTGAAACAGTCTTTCATGCTGGAGAAGGAGACTCAGACTGGCCAGCATCAGCTCTGCTTTGCAAGCCCCTGGAGAGAATGATGGAGACCAGCCACGCTACCTTGTGGCCCTTAGAGATGATCCCTTCAGTGGGAACACCAGAAAGTTTAATTTTGGCCAGGACCACCCCTACGCATACCCCCACTCCACCACTGTGTAGTGCCCGGCAGGATGGGGAGGACAAGCATGTTTGTACTCAGCCATCACCATAATATGGCCAAGAGTAGAGCATGGATAGCCAGAGCTGGCACCACAGCAAAACAAGCAACCATGATCTGGGGGGGATGCTGCTGGGACACACACCATGAAGGAGCAGTGGTGTGACCTCCTCTTTCCTTCAGCATGGTCCCACAGGGAGAACAGTGCTGGCACATGGTCCAGCTCCTGGGGCTGGGGGCAGCACTACCCTGAGTTAAGCCAAAGAGCAGTTTAGTAGGGTAAAAAGCAAGGCTGGGGAAAGAGGAAAGCACGAAAAAAAAAAAAAAAAAGGGGGGGGGATTGGTATGAAGGGCAGCTGTGCAGAGGAAAGCAAAAGGAGGCAGCAGCAAGGTTGCAGCCCAGTACAGCTTTGCTGGGGGGAATGGGGAAGGAGAAGGCACTATGCCAGCTCACAGGGAGCAGTGAAGGGAGACAGGGGACAGACCAAAGGTGCCTGCAGCCAGGAGACAGGCAGGCTGCAGGTGCTGAGAGAAGAGTCCTGGGATGCCAGGCATTCCCCAGGCCCCTCTGCCATCACCCCCTCCCTGCTGACACTGTCTCTGTCTTCCAGGTCAGTGAATAATTTCCTGATGACAGGCCCTAAGGTAAGAGAAATCCCTTTAATCTCTATCCCTGATTCCACTAAACCCAGGGAGGGAGAGGCTCCTCCTTCCCACTCCTCTCCATCCAGCCTCAGCCAGAGCTCCCCTCACCCCCAGGTTTCCAGCAACAAGGCAGAGGAGAGCCAGAAATACCTGCTGTGAGCCACAGCTCCTTGATCTATGTCAGCTCTGAGCAAAGTTGGCCTGAGGTTCTTTTAAGCTGGCTGGGGCCAGATTTTTGGAGATTTGTCTATTGGCACCAGTTGAGGCTCTCACCTGTCATCTATTGCTTCCTGATGATCAGGTTAGCATCAGGATCCACATTCACTGAGCTGAAAAGGTACTTTCTGTAGGTCCTGCAAATCATACTTCCCCCAAGGAACACAAATGGAATTGCCAGGACCTTCTTCAGTATTTTTGACCCCCCCCCTTTTTGCACCCCTCTTTCAGAGGCTTTTTTTCCTAGCCAGGACCAGTTGTAAAATTCACCTGATTTTTGTTCTGGCTATTTCCCAGGAACATCTCCAAGCCCATCTAGCTCTTTCTACAGCTCTTAATGCTAAGGTGGAGTGACCTTGCCCCAAAGCAGTGGCTGTCCCCCTGGAGCTGCGGTGAAGGAGGAGGCAGGCTGAGGCACCTGCTGGCCTGGAGCTCCCCAGTCTCTGAGGAGAAGGCTCTGCCTCCTCTCGCACTGGCGAGATAAGGGGTTCCCCATTGCAGGGGCTGGCTGGCACATCTCTTAATGTGGCTAACAGCCAACAGCTCAGCCTTCTCCCCCAGGAGGCCCAGGCTCTGACCCAGCACAGCAGAAAATGCATTTGCTGCTGCTGCTGGTGGTGAGCTCCACTCCCCAGGGGAGCCAGGCCTGAGAGACCTCAGTTCTGTACATCTCGTCTCTGTAAGATGGCATGCAAGTTATTTTCAGTTGAACGCCAGCCTCCTGGGGAGCCTGGGGCCATGTTCTTCCTGGTGTTTTGCACTGTGCATCTCCATCCATCTAGACCCCAAAGCAGCAGGACCCACAATATGCAATGCAGGGCAGGAAAGCTACACCTGCATCAGCCCCTCTGCTGTGTGGGAAGCCGCTGGGGCTACACCAGCTTTGCACTGCCTGCGATAGAAACTAGAGCTGCTGAGTGACTCCCCTGGACCCTAGGAGTAGCCTGGGGACATTCCAAGTCTGTCACCCGTGGGGTTGTCCCTGTATGCCGGCCAATGAGTCCTGCCTCCGTTTTGCAAGTTAATGCTGAGGGGGCTGAAGTGGGGCACACACCGTCTCCCCTTCCTGACCTGCTCCTCTGCTCCTAGGCCTATCTCATCTACTCCAGCAGCGTGGCGGCTGGGGCACAGAGCGGCATCGAGGAGTGCAAGTTCCAGTTTGCCTGGGACCGCTGGAACTGCCCAGAGAGGGCACTGCAGCTCTCCAGCCACGGCGGGCTGCGCAGCGGTAAGGAAAGCATTGGATACCACTACTGGGACCCCCTCACTACATGTTAGAGCCCATGGGCCCCTCTTCTCTTCCCAGGTGCCTCCTTTTCTTCCCCATCCCCATCTGGGATGTGCCTCTTTGAGGAATGCCCCAGAGGGATCGTTCCAGGAGGCCCCTTCACCCATCATCTCCCAGACACACGCTGGGATCCAGCTTCAAGACAAGGCAGCCTCACAATGCCAGGATAGCCTCCAGACCTGCCGAGCCCCAGCTTGCGCAGGACGGGAGTGTCCCACCAACCCTCACACAACTGGCTCCCTGCAAGGATGCACCACCACAACCTGTGGCATGGGCTGCTGGACATGCCATGCCTATGTGGTGTCTCTTGCCAGGATGTCCCAGGGAGGCTGAGAACCAGCACAGGGTGGTGGGGCGGCAAGCAGAGGGATATGGCCAAAGGAAGCAGGAAAGAGCTTATCAGTGGCTGTGCTCTGGCCAAGAGGCAGGAGAAAAGTCTTCCCACAGCTTCCAGATGTCAGGGTCACCTTGGGCGGAAATCCAGCATCCATGACCTGTGCCACTGCAGGGCATGGAGCTGTGGTCATTGTCACTGTATCCCATTCCTTGCCCATTTGCAGGTGCCAGGAAACGTTTTGGTGCATACCTGGTCCTCTAGACCCATGTACGGCATTGGGCTGAGCTCATACCTGCCCTGTACAGGCAGGACCTGGGTATGGAGGAGAGCCTCAGGCCTCTAGTAGGACTGGCAGCAGATGAGGGACCAGGGTCCCAGGCAGAGGTGGACAGAGGTTTCAAAGTGGGGCCTTGAGGAGGCAATTGCAGGACGAAGTAACACTCTGGGACTGGGAGCGAGTCCCTGAAGCATTCCCATCAAGGTTATCTGCTCAGATACCTTGCTGGTATTAAATGAAAGCCAAAGGCTCAGTGAAGTCCACTGATGATCACCACACTGGTCCTGGTGGGTAGGTATGGTCCCTGCTCTGAGCCCTGGACAGTGTCCAGCAGAAGGTAAGGCTCGAGGTGGCTATGAGGAGGGAGCTCTTTAATACTTGGAGAGAGCCCCTTCCCCTCTGGGGTCTATTAGCACGACATGGGGGATATTTGGCTGTCTGTGCTGTATCCCCACTGCTGAGCTCCCACAAGGACAGCCAAGTGCTAAACTCATCTACACCCTTGGAAATGGCATGACTCAGTCTGGATCGGGGAGCTTCTGCCTTCATGCAAGCCAAAACTAACCTAATCTGACATGTTGGGCCTCCTCTCCACCCCACAAAGCCCTGCCCATTGCAAATCTCTTCTTATGCAGTCTCCTGCATGGCAGGAGTTGTTTCTAACACTGGTCTCGCCATGAAATCTTTAGCACATCTGCTCTCCTTGTATTCCCACTTGACAGCAAACCGAGAAACCGCTTTTGTCCATGCCATCAGCTCTGCGGGTGTCATGTACACGCTGACCCGGAACTGCAGCCTGGGAGATTTTGACAACTGTGGCTGTGACGACTCCCGCAACGGACAGCTGGGTAAGGAGAGATGAGCTGCCATCCCTCTCTCACGTCCCAGGTGGCAGGAGACAGCTCCTCCTCTCCCTGTCCCCCTCCCTCTCCCCTCCAGAAACAACTCCTCCTCCTGGTCCCTGCACCTGAAAATAATGCCCAGAGCAGAGCTTTGCCTAGCTCAAACCAAAGTAGCTCTATGGAAGCTAATGGGGCCACCTCCAATTTACACCAGCTGAGGCTGAGCCCTTGGTGTTTTCCATTACTTTCTCAATGAGTAGGAAAGTAGAAGGGGGTTGCAGTTTCCCTGTTTCAAATCAAGAACCACTCTGTTTAAGCTGCTGGAGGGAATGACTGTATCATACTGGCAGAGGAGAGAATCTGATGCTGAATATCTAAATGGCAGGTCTGGTTAGAGCAGTACTGATCAAGCACCTCAGGGCTTTCAGGGTCTCCAGGACCAGGGTGGACCCAGAGCAGAATTACCAGGAGGGAAAGTAGGGTGGCATTCATAAACCCCTCCAGCATTTGTCAGCATGGCAGGTGCATGAGAGCTCAACCAGGAGAACTGCTGTGGCAGCACACAGCCTTCACCCCGTTCCTGACGCAGCAGTACCCAGGCCCACAGCCACTAAGCATCCCTGGGTGTGGAACCCAAGGCTGCACCACTCCAGTTCTCTGCTCGGCTTTTACAGAAGACATTGACATTTTGGTCTTTTGTTTTGAATGGAAAGAGGCCAAATTTCAAATTATCAAAATCTTTTAAAAGCCGTTCGCCGCCCAGCTGCACTGGGCAGTCGGTACATGTTAGTTTATGACAAACTCCTCTGGAGTGTCCAATATTTAGTAATCTGCTTTATTGGCTAATAGTTTTTAAAACAGCCACTGCTTCTTAGGTGTCGGAGGCATGGGATAGCCCATCTCTAGCAGAGCTAGACTTTTGGGCAATGACACACCCAATATTATCTTCTCTGGAAAACTGAGTTACTCATGCTACACTTCTTTTCCCCCAAACATATCTGTTTTTCATGAAAATTTTCCACTGTGAACTTAAAATCTTGGAAGGCAAAGGAAAATTTTGAGCTTGTCTAGAACAGTGTGGTTCAATTCTAAATTACATTGCGCTGAATCCAAGTTGGTGAAAGGTTGCCATTCTGCCTTCAGTCCCAGCTCTTGATATGGACTTCATCATCCTCTGCAGTTACCCACCTCCCATGAGACACCCCAGCCTTTCCCTGGAAGAGGGGACCGTGATCCTCTGGGGAAGTCCAGGCAGGAGCTGGGCCTTTCAAGAGAGGCACAAGGCCATTAAACTACAACTCCCAAGATGTACCGCCAAGGCACGTTAGGGTCAGAATGTTCCAGATTTCAAAACTTCAAAATGAATTTGACATTTTTCTCTAGGAGGAAAAGAAGCAAACCGCATGACATGTTTCCAGTCAGCCAAGCTAAGTTTTCAAGCTCCCATGCAGTTAGGAAAAGTACCCTCTACATCTTTCTGTGCATTCTCCCAGTTCTGTGCTGACTTCTTTGTCTCTTTGTGATAACTGGAAAATCAGACCCTTCTGAGATGCTCAACATCATCCCAGGATTCTGTGTGTACCAAAAAGAGGGCCTCCTCAATACATGTGTGCTGGGCTTGGGTTGTTTCCCAGAGGAGGGGAATCTGTTCCCTCTGACCAGGATACCTCCACCAGTTCACTAATCCATGTTAGCAAGATGCTGCCCCTGCGAGTTAGACTGAACCAGTTCAAGTCAGGGTTTGAGGGAAGGTGAGTAAAGACCCAACGCTTTATCTATATGGCTGCTAATGCATGATAATTAACAGCTTCTGAATCCTGCTCTACAGAGAGCCTGGAAATCCCTGGGTTTGTCCCACAGGACATACCCCTTCCCTGCCTGAATGAGTCACTATCTAGGCCTCAGTAGAAATGGCATGAGCCCAAGGGGAGGGAATCAGGGAATATTGCGAGGTGAAAGGCTGGACTTGCCCCACAGCCTCCATTCCCTCCCATCACTTCTGAGACCCTTTCTTGTCCGCAGAGCCATAAGCCAGGCATGTGAGGGGCTGGTTCCCTGACAGCACACATCTCATCTCCTTTCCTAGGGGGGCAAGGCTGGCTGTGGGGAGGCTGCAGTGATAACGTGGGCTTTGGGGAAGCCATTTCCAAGCAGTTTGTGGATGCCCTGGAGACTGGACAAGATGCCAGAGCTGCTATGAACCTGCATAACAATGAGGCGGGTAGAAAGGTAAGCCCTTCTCTCCCTCCAGACCTGACAGTGCATACCAGATTGGCTCTGGCCATTCACTGTGGAGAGTCACAACTTGCTGTGGCTAAAAGCACATGTCCAGAAAAAACAACTACCATGCTGAGGAGAAGGGGATGGCAGTAGTACTGACGTGATGGGTGGTGTTTGTTCTAAGGTAGCAAACCTTCCATGGTCACATTGTTAATGGCTTCCTGCTGTCCTCTTTCTCCCGGTTCAAGTAGGGGAGTACTGTGGAGAAGCAAATCTGTGAGCTTTAAGCCAACAACCCCTGGGCAGGACTACTGCACAGGGAGGGTCAATGGCAAACCCCTCTACAGGCGTGGAGCCATGTTTCTCCATGCACTGCAGCACAGAAATGACCCCTCTGGGCTTTTTCCTGAATCCCCTCTCTCCTCACACTCTAGGCCGTGAAAGGAACCATGAAGCGGACTTGTAAATGCCATGGCGTGTCAGGGAGCTGCACTACCCAGACCTGCTGGCTGCAGCTGCCTGAGTTTCGGGAGGTGGGCACTTACCTCAAGGAGAGGTATCACAAAGCCCTGAAGGTGGACTTGCTGCAGGGGGCAGGGAACAGCGCTGCCAGCCGGGGTGCCATCGCCGAGACCTTCAGCTCCATCTCCAAGAAGGAGCTAGTCCATTTAGAAGACTCTCCTGACTACTGCCTGGAGAACAAGACGCTGGGGCTGCTGGGCACGGAGGGCAGGGAATGCCTGAAGAGGGGCAAGGCGCTCAGCAAATGGGAGAAGCGGAGCTGCCGGCGGCTGTGCGGGGACTGTGGGCTGGCAGTGGAGGAGAGGCGAGCCGAGATGGTGTCCAGCTGCAACTGCAAGTTCCACTGGTGCTGTGCCGTGCGGTGCGAGCAGTGCCGCAAAAGGGTCACCAAGTACTTCTGCGTCCGCAAGGAGAAGCGGGAGCGGAGCGGGCGTGGTGGGGCCAGCCGTAAGCTCAAGAGAAAGCTCTAACTTGCTTCTGCTCCTCCATGGCCCTTTCTGCTCCTCTGCTCTCCTGCCCTCCCCATCAGCCCGTGGCAACATTTCCCTTCGGCTTAGTTTTGTCTTGATCCCAATGCTGCCTCACTGGGGCTGGGGCAAGGCAAAAGAGCTTGCATGAGCCCCTAGACCTTGGCCATACAGAGCATTTCCCATTAATGCAGTGGGTCATGACCTCTGGGAAGACCCTCAAGTGTTGACAAAACAAGGTGAGATTTGGTCCCCTCAACTCGGACTCTATCCAGTGACTATGGTTTTATTGCTGAAAACACAGGTGGTCTTGGTGGCTCCTGCTCTTTTGAGTTTGTCTATTCCCCGAACAAGCACCTGCTCTGGGGTTTTTAGTAAGTGAGATCAGCACTTAGGAAAGCACAAGGAGATGGCACCACCACCAGAGTTGGGCAACTCAGAGTGGTAATCCCTAAAACAGGAGACGCTTCTAGTACCCTAAAAAAATAGAGGCACTAAAATAAACTTCGTTGCTTTTTATTAAGCCCTACTCTGTAAGGGAATAGAAAAGGTGTGCAACTCCTTCCCGCAGCAAGCCAACCTCCAGGAGGCCCACAGTGTCACTTCCCATTCTTTGACAGCTTTGCTAAACTCTCCAGTGCTTTACTTTGCATTCGGGATGGCAGCAGGAACACTGAAGCTGCTGCTTGGCCTGCCCATTAAACAGCTGTCCAAAAGAGGAGTCCCATCAATTGCTTTTTTTATGCTTTCTCCGTATCTTCTAAGCCTCTGGGTCTGGTCTCCCTCTTCACCTCAGCTTCCCTGCCAAAGCCCTTGACTGATGCCATAAAGATGCCCTTACACTTCTCCAGTCCCTCTTTCCTCCCAAATCTCTCCCAGAGAGGAGCTGCCAGCTGAGCCCATTCTCCACCTCCTGGTGTACTTGCCAAGCACTCTTCCCCTGTCAGCTAACTAACTAACTACTTCCTCCTAGTCTGAGAAAATAAAGTCAGTTACTATTTAATGGTGGTGTAAATAGGAAAGTGAAGCACTTTGAAGTTTAATTTATTGCACAGTTACTGTGATGTATACATAACAGTTTTTCCTCTACCGCTTATTGTATATATTCTATAGGCTAAGCAAGCAGCAGGAAGATTTGGTTGATGCATCTCTGTTCCCTTGCCAGGGTTGGGGTAGGGAGGGAAGAAGCTGTCAGCTGCAGGACCTGGGGAAGCTCACTGCACCATCACAGTGATCTCCCCCAGGCTGTGAGGTTATCGTCTGCTTTGCTGTTTGAAGTGTCCTTTAGCAACATGAGAAGCCCGTAGAGCTGTGTTACTGGTCATTAGACCTGTCTTGTAGCCAATATTTGTAAACCAATAGCCAATGCAATAAATCAGTAGCTAAGTGCTTGCAAAAGGCTGTTGTGTCTGAGTAGTTGGGTATTTTTTTTCATCCAATTGTGTGTGTGGATGTATGTAGTTACAGTTCTGGAGACTAAAACCCAGCCACTTACTTACCCATCTGTCAAGCATAAGAAGAGCTGACCAGTTCCCTCCACGCAGCACAACCTTGGCCCCTACCAGGAGGGGAAAGGGCCTGCTCTCTCCTTGGGCTTGCTTAACAATGCATCCAACTGCAGTGCAGCTGCCAGGTAGAAAGGGGGTGGCAGAGGGGCAGACAGGGGCCCAGTTGCCCACTTCAGAGATGACACATTAAAGACACTCAGCAGCTTGTATGTGTCTTTTAGTTTTCAGATAGTCCCTCAACTCTAGGACTACTTTGTTGGGGGTGGAGATGTGGACCTAGGGCAAGCTGGGGTCTCACCAGAGCAAGAGCATTCATGTCAAGCAGGAATCTGGCCCTTCAGAAATTGCAAGAAACAATCTTGACCTATTCTCAGGGAAATCCGAAATACTTCCACTTCACACGCAAACCACCAGCTGTTTGCGCAAAGGTTCTTATTAATACAGTGACCCTGCCCACGGTCTCCCTTGCACCTCTGTCAGCAGTTCCTCAATCTTCCTGCGATGGGAATGCATCCTTGGGCAGGAAAGCAAAGAGGTGGTGAGAGCCTCTCACCCAGCAGGAAAAGCTCCAGCACAGGCTGGCTTGAGGACCACTGCAAAGCAGAGAGGACAGCTTCTACCCCCTTGTCCCTCTGTCCCCCCACCATTCCATGGCCAGCTGGAAATGCAAGAAAAGGAGAAGATGTGGAAGCTGTTTCCCCATTTCCTCCCCTTCCTCAGTGCATGGCAGGCTGTGCTACCCCGTCCCTCCCTGCTGACATTATTGCCCCATGCAGTTGTCCCATGAAGGCCGTGGCAGAGCCCAGGATGTGCCCGCTGGGCACAGTGACATGCGGGGAACATTACAAGCGTGAGCCCCACCACCACACGCTTCTTTCTCTGGGAGAAAATGGCGACACCGCAGCTGCAAAATGTGCTGACCTCAGCAGCGGGTCGGGCCCGGAGGGGTCCCCCCGCCCCGGTGCAAGGAGCCCTTAGTGGCAAAGGCCCTGCTGCCATTGTGCGGCAGGATTGGATGCTTCCATGTATTCATTTCGGTTTAATGAAGGCGCATTCCTCAGAGGAGAAATATTTACATTCAGCTTCCCAGGTGGTCACCTTCGCCCAGATGACACACAAACAGGCAGCCCCCCGCTCCCTTTTCCAATCCAAACCTCTTTAGAGGGCTCAGGGAGGAGGGGAGCAAGGGGAGGGGGGCTGCTGGGGGAGCAGAATAGAGAAGGGAACAAAATGCTAATAAATCAGCCAGCCAGCCCTTTTCCCCTCCCCTCTGTGGAGTCAATGGAAAGTGTCATTTCACATGCTAATCCCCCTCCGCTCTCTTCACAACACCTTTTCCGAAAAGTGTTTGGGAAAAGTCCTTGTGGCCCGTTTACAGCTCCCTGCCGCTTCGGATTCCTTCTTGTCTAAGGCCGTGGCCCCGTGTGGGTCTCTCCCTCCAGCAGGGCTCCTTACAAAAAAAATCTCAACAAAGACTTTGGAGTTCATCAGCCTCCCACTGAAATTCACAGCTGCTGAACAAACTAATCCCCTCTCTTGGCCTTTCTTCCTTTCAATGGGTTCTTGGCTTCAAAGACACTTTGGGAAAGGACTTTGTGGGGACTCACACTGCTCCCTCAATAGAAGTTAGTGCAAGCATTATCTGCAGAGCAAGTGGCTTTACAAACAAATACTGCCTAACAATCTCTGCCCCTCCAGCTCCCCCAAACACACACAAGCCTAGCCTGCAGACATGATGTTATCTGCAACAGGATTAGAGCTCTGTTCTCTGTGCCCAGAGATCCTTTCCTACTGCCCCCTCAATTCTTTGTCAACCCAAAGGCCTTCTTGCCCAACAGAAAATGTTTTCTCTGTCAAGAGGCGCAGGGATGCTGTGGTAGCATGTGCCCACATGGGAGGAGGCACCGCCAAGGAGCCACTGTCCAGAGACCAGAAGCTGTTACTAGCCAGCACAGCTAGTGCTATAAATGGAGGAGCACTTTCCAGTGGGGATTGTGAGGGCATATACTGCACCAGGGCCCCAGCAACAGGGCTTCCACCACAAGCCTCTCAAAGACCCTCGAGTGGGTCACCTCGCTTCCCCCTGCCTGGTGTCCCTAACAAGAGTTTTAGGGACAGTGCTTGCTGGGATAAACCTGAAGCAAAACTGAGCAACAGCGGGACAAATGGGCAAGCAGGAAGGACTCGCAGCAAAGGCAGAATAAATAGCCAGTCTCTGTATGAGTCCATAGGTAGCGGGAGCTGTGCGTGCTGGAGGGAACTAAAGTCAAATGCATCTGAGAAATACATGGAAAAATCTGTGCTTATTTCTCAGTGGTACAAGTGGCCTGAGTTAAAGAAAGAGAGGGGCTGGAATGCACAGGGTACTTACTGTAACTGGCAGAATCTAAGAAATACCAGGTTTGTTAAATGATCTCAGAAAGCTAGGACTTCCCTTATATACTCGTTAAGCAAATGTACGCCTCCGGGGCTACCTGCTCACTTGTGCAGCATCAAAAGGGGTCATAACACAAGTGCTGCCTTTGAAAATCAGCTTGCATCTTCCTGATGGGGGACAGCTGGGAGGCCAAGCCAGTTGCTAACTGCTCCCAGACCAGGCTGCAGAAGCTCTGCAAGACTCCCTTACACTTGGTGTTTGCTTCTGCCAGCAGCAAAACTAACAAAGGCCGGTTTTCCCTGAATGTGTGTCCTGTGTCCATAACACCCTAGAGCTCTCATAAACCCTGGTACCTTCCCAGCAATGGCCCTTCAAAACTTCCCCATCCAATCTTTCTCAACCTTTACTTCCCCCCCAAGTCCTCCAACCACAAGCCAGGTAATACAGTCTTGCACATTTCAGTCTCATGTGTGCTGACTGGCTGGCCTGTACATATATACTAGCTAGCGAGCTGACAGCAAAAAGAAAACCAAAGTTTGAGATTACATCAGTTTTTTTGCAGAAGCTAGTTTGATTCCCCCCAACTTTATTTCAGTACCGATGTTTCACTTCAGCCTTCTTACCTCCTTAAAGGCTTACATGAAGTCAGCCAACAGATTCAGAAGTTACTAACTAATGGTAAGAACTGACAATTCAATGCTGTAAATCTGATTTCCACACAGGTCAGATCCTCATCCTAGTTTAAGTGGCATGGCTTCAGTGGTGTAACAATGATTTCCAACAGGAGAGGATCTCATCAAAGGCTCTCTGTTTACTTACTGACTGAACAGTCACAACTGAGGCGGGTGGTCTGAAGATCAGTTCTCTGACCCTGCAGCCTTAGGGAGTGGACAAGGCCTAAGGTCTCACCACACCAGGACAGCTGCTGCCCACACCAGCAGAGCCCAGAATCTGGTTTTCCCCACATCATTCTGAATTGCTCCCCTCACCGAAGCTGAGAACTCAGCTCTCAGTAGGTGGCCCTGCAGACTGAGGGAAGTCCCCTGTAGCCAGAGGTGACAAGCCTATGAAAAAAAGCTAGCAGCATCACAAAACACAGCTTTTATTTCACTGTTCTGTAATCAGTCAGTGCATCAAACCGCAGCAATAGAAACAACACAGCAGCAACAAGGAGGCACTTTGACCTGGAAAGGAGAGAATGAGACATGTCCTCTGCCTCCCTTCTCTGGTTCTCCTCCCTCCTAAGTCTCACGGTAGAGCAAGTCACTGTGTAAGTCACTGAACCACAGGCCCACAATGGCACTATCACTCAAGCAGCAAGCAGAAGAAGCAGGGGCTGGCTGCAGCCAAATGTTGGGAAGAAGCCTTGCTCCCAGCTAGGGCCCAATGATTACGCTGCCTGGTTAGCATGAAAAAGGGTGAGAGAGGAAGGCAAGGAGGGAGGAAGAGTGGGACACACACACACACACACACACACACACACAGATATGCCTTAAAATCTTGTCTGTCTTGCCACACTTCTTCCCCAGGACAGATACGCTTCATTCATCTATTTTACCGCAGAGGAAATGCCACAGTGATGAAAAGCTTCAGCACAGCCATATCCTCGAGACCTGACAGCATCACCTCCTGCAGCATATTCCTACCACCATAGTGCCAAGGGGCCTTTGAGAATCACCTTCGCACATATCTGTTACTGTAGGCAGAATGAATGCACCACACTTGGAGCAATCAGCTGTCTCCCCCTGCTCAAGTCTGGGCTGGTCAGAGTAGCTCAAGAGGATTCTTTATGGGACCTGAACAATCCCTGCTGTTCTTAAACTGTCTGAAAAACCCAATGTAGGAAGCCTTTAGGTAACAGCAGTGGGCAAAAGGCCAACTTGCTAACACAAAGGAAGTGAAAAAGGCCAGAAGCCAGAGAAGGTGGCTTTTAGCCCAAAACAAGGATGCGACCAGCTCTGGGGAAGAGCACGCAGAGCAGTACAACCTGCTAGCATTCCTGAATGGGAGAGTCCCAGGAGCTAGAAAGGGGAATCAGCCCTGGGCCTGAAACATAAAGGGCTCAAGCCTGCAGCTTATGGGGGAAAAGATATAAAGGAGGGGGGATAGAGGGTAAAAAGGAGACTCAACTACGAAAAGAGAGGGCTGGGCGAAGAGATAGAGAAACAAAGCTAGCCCGGAGCAGGCTGGTAGTTAGCCCTAGTTGTAGCAGGATATGGGTACAGAGGGGTGAGAGGGTGAGTCAAGGATGAGAGTGAAAAGAAAGAAAGAACCAGAGGAGAGATCCTCACTGCAGCCCAATACAGCAGGGACACCCCAGCTTAGGTCCCAAGGGAGCCCAGCTATCACTCAAGCAATTTACACTGAAAAAAAAAAAAAAGCAAAGTCAGCCTGGGAAGGAAGGAGTTTCCCCTTTGTGCTGGGGATACAGGGAAGAGGGAGGATCTCCGTGCAACCTGGACAGCCTGAAATTGACATCTCTGGGCTGGGAAGCAGCCTCAGACTAGTTAAGAAAGAAGAGAGAGAAAGAACAGTCTCCAGGAGTCCCAGGCACCAGTGGGCTGTCTGGAGAGTGGATGGGGCCAGGCGTGCTGGCCCAGCACAGTTCCAGGCACTGGCACAGATTTATTTCTCCAGAGTCGGAAGGAGAGTCCACAACCTGCAGCACATCAACAGGTGAGGGAGTCCATCAGCTCTCAGTGTACACTGTTCCAGCTGCTCCACATTTTACACATTCAGCTTGCCAGCAATGGTCATGAGGACTTTCAGGATGGGCATGAAACCAGACACCTCACTGAAACTGCTGCTGCTCACCACTTGGGTGTGAACCAAGAGACCCTGTTGGTAGTTCCTAGCCTCAATGCAGCGGGCAATTTCATGAAGACCCATGAGGATGGCTGGAGAGAGCTGTGGGGAGGGAGCAGAAATGAGTCAGCATGCTCAGCACTGTAACACAGGCCCCCCTTCCTTCACACCCTTCCCTCCTGTTCCCCACCTCATCCTCACCAAACAGCACCTACGCAGTCAAGCACTGGCAGGAAGGATAGCCTGCTTTCTCCCTTGGTTTCCCAGCCTACAACAAACATTAATCTAATACCCAGGCTGGGTTACAGTGAATGCAGGTACTAAGTAATGATATTTCAGCATTAATTGAATATCTGATTTATCTGAGGAGGTCAAAGGTCCATCTAGCACAGAATCCTGTCTCTATTCAGGCCTCATATAGACACACAGGGAAAGGGTGTATGTTAAAAGGATTCTTCCCTTGATAGCTATCCCTCCAGCAACTGGCATCAGTAGCTTCAGAGTTTTCTAAGCCAGAGGTTATACTAGGTTCACACTCTACAACTACCCCCAGTTGCCCCTTCCCATCTAGAATGTGTCTATATGCCAGTATACTTTCTGGGGATAAAAGCACCCTGCAAATACCTCCCCAGTTTTTCCTTACACTATGTCTTGGCCAAGATTAAGGAAGAAGAGATAAGGCTGACTGGATTCAAGGTGCGTGGTAAGGTTTGGCACTCCCCTAGCTTTCTCAAGATGATATGTGCTCGTAACACCAGGACAGACACCAAGGCCCTCAACCCAGCGCAAAGGTAGGATCAGGAACCCGGGTGGACACCAGGGAACGGTGGCATCTACTTACTGCCTGCTCGCGGAGCTTCTCATACAAACACTCCAGCCGCTGCAATGCATCCTCCAGCTTCCTTCGGGTTTTCTGAAGTGAAACAGGTATTGCCAGCTCTGCCAAAGCTTCAAAGCCACCTCTCCCAGAACCAAGTTGTTCTCGCTCAGTCCCTTCCCTCTTCTGTTATTCCCACAGCACCTTACAATTCAGCTGCATCTCAGCCTCAGCCAGCCACAGACTGTGATACAAGCCAGCCATGCCCTCACTGTGCACATATACATGCACGCATTCTTTCCCCAAGACAGGAAGCTGAATTTGCCCTTTTTCCCATCTCCCAGCCTAGGCATTCCTCCCTTCTGCCAGTGCTTGCAGACCACAGGACAGAGTGACTACTTCCAAAGCTTGGGAAACATCCACTAGTTGATCCATGGGGCGTTCAGACAGTGTCACCCTGGCTGACCTAAGCAACAGCTTCTTCCTGGTCTCCTTGAGGAAGAGGGAATGTCCTTCCCACTCTAGGTAACCACTAAGGAAAGGGCCTGAGTACTGAAGCTCTGGTGGGACTAACCCCATTAACCCCACCTTGGATAATCCACTCACAGGTAAGTTATACCATGGATAGAAATGTCTGGCTCTGGGCAACACTGGGACAGGCCTGGCATCCTTAGGAGCTCAGGTGCATTGCATTGCTGTACCAACCCAGCTATTCAACCTCCATATAAGCCAAGTGCTTAAGCCCAAACCAACAGGCCTTTCTGTCCACAGAGGGAACCTTTGGGTTATCTCCCAGAAATTGCTACACTGCACTCTCAGAAAGCACAGAGCAAATATGCCAAAGCTGCTGCTACACACAAAGCAGCTTGGAGTCAGTGCTCATCCCAACACCCACTAAGCAGAGGTATTCTGGAAGGCTTCATGGTTCCCCCAAGTTCTGGGAAGACTTAGCAACTTAACACAATGCTGCAAAGACTGCTTTTCTGCTTCCAGACAGTCTGACCTGATACATTCATGCAATGTGATGTGTATGCCAACAGCCTTCCAGGAACCAGGGTGGAGAAATTACAGTGACTCGGACACAAAGATTGCCTGGCTTTCTCTTCCAGCCAGGGTATCTCAGCCTTTCCCTCTAAGCTCTGAGGATAGCTGGTAATCCTAGCTCTGCAGGAACTATCTACAGATCAAGCCAGTGAAAAAGCAAGCTGAATTAGCTGGGTCATTTCTTCTACTTTCCTCAGAGAGAAGAGCCAGAAGGACAGAACCATTGCTCCAGAGAGGCAATGAAAAGCAGTGGATAAATGCTAGAGAATGCATCTCAGTTCCCAAGAGATGGACAAGCCTACAGCCTAAAGGAAGGAGGCAGATGGAGATTAACTTGGTTATAGGGACAAGACTCTTCCTCTCTTTTCCCAACCAAAAGAAGGAAGCACCAGTCAAACACGAGGGCAAAAGCACCAAATATCAGAGAAGGGAGGACTTACTGGATCAGTGGCGACAGCAGAGCAGCGTTGCACCAACCCTTCAAATGTGACCTTCAGAGCCTGGTGCTCAGGGGGCACCTCCTTCCTCTCAACCCTCTCCACAGGTAGCTGGTGATACTGACAGAGAGAGAAGCAGCTGAATGAATGCAACAGGACCATGAAAGGCTGGAGCAGGTAGATTCCCCTCCTGTAACTATGAACAGAAAGAATTTCATCCCTTCGCAAACCCAGAGAATACCTGGAAGCACAGAGTTAGATTATCATCTTCAGACTGTGGTATTGCTTCAGGCCTCTGTGGATTCCCAACTCCCAGCAGGCTGACAGCCTGCTTGGCCTCCCTCCCTCTCTCCCAGCCATACCCAGGTGTCATTTTCCACCCTGGCAGTTCCTCTAACACTCAGGCAGAGATGTCTTATAAGGGCTAGGGAGCAACATAAGCCCTGCAGCTGCCAAGTAATAAGAATGTCAAAAGCCAAGTTGTTTTTCTACTTGACAAGGAGCTGGTGGCTGGGGAACACCCCACTTTTCCTGGGTACCTGCAGGCTGCCTTCCTTGGGTGCTCCTGGGGGTGACTGGCCAGATTCTTGCAACCTGGACATCTGAGGATGGATCCTTTGGGGCTCAGCGGGCAGGCTCATTACTGGAGCTGTGATGGGGGCTGGAGGAGTAAATTTCTCAGGCAACTGTCAGCAAAAAGAGAGAAAAGGAAAAAAAAAATTAAAAATCAAGAAAACCAAGTCCAAGGAAAAAAGGTTGGTTATACTCTCTGCAGTCAAATGCAACTTCCTTTCTAACTTGCAGAGAGCCCAGTTCTCAAGATGATGTGTAACACATCCCTCCCTGTTCTTTCAGCCCCCTGACTCAGAGCGTGGGGCCCTTCCTCTTGCATCCTAGATGAACAGTCAAAGCTACAGCAAGAAAACTCCTCTGGAATTGTTCAATCAAACAGATCCGTTGCCCCTGAAAGCACTGGTCCTCAGAAAGCCGCCTTGGCTCTGCGACGGCACGAGTCCTGAATGTAGAGATTAGCAGCAGTAAAATGTCCAACAGAGCAAGTGTTGGGGAAAATCCCACGACATGGGGGGAGAACCCTCCCGTAAACACTTCATCGTGCCCCTGCTAAGCCAGAGAGTCAGGATAGATTCGCTCTGACAGGGCTAGATCAAAAGGAGATGGCTTTAACAAGAGGCTAATCCTGTTGTAGTGAGCACAGCCTGAAGCAGGTTCCCAGCTATGCTGCCAGAAAAAGGGCGAGAAGTCTGTTCCAAGCTAAAGAGGAGTGGGGGGTGGGAATGGTGCCAAAGAAGCTTCTTGTCACACCTGCCAGCAGGCAGCAGTAATAGAAACGGGGTACCAAGAGCATTTGTTGCAAAAGAGCTCAGCTCACAGGTCCTCCAGTGCAATCACTACAAGGCAGAGAGCAGCAGGGCCAACATGGCAAGCAGCTCACAGCTACACCTATCCCAACTTCTTTCAGCAGAAGTGCCTTATCAGTTGGTATCAGCACCTGAGGGAAAATCACTGTGGGTCTCACTGTGCTGAGGGGAAATGCTGCCCCCAACTGTCAGGTGTAAAGTGAGTGTGATCTCCCCAGCCACTATCAAAAAAAAGCATGCGGGCAAGGGGACTAGATTAAATCCATATTTCTAGCACCAAGTGACTGTAGTCAGCCTGGGAGGTACTGACAGAGGATGCAGCATCACAGAACCGTGTTACAAAACAGCCACGCTGGACAACGGCATGTGAGTTTGGATGGCAAAGGGTCAAGATGATTTAGACTCCACTCCTAGCTATGCATGTAATGTAGAAGTAGACAGACCAGCATGGAATGAGACCTGCTGAGTGTGACAGGGAGCATTTATAGGAATGTATCTATTGCACAGAGCTCCCTGGCTAAAAGACAACCAACACATATTGCAGCTGAAAGCTTACCTTTTTTTTTTGAAGGCCTCCTCTTACAGCAGAGGCATCAGTCCAAGATTCCTGAGCTGCCAGGAAAGAGAACAAGACACAAATGTCAGACTTGAGAAGGAGGCCACAGCAACAATTCGCGGTTGCTTGCATGGTTTGGAACTTCCCTCAGCAAAAGGGCCCATGGCTCCAATTCCCCCATCATTGCACCTACAGACCATTTCAGCTGAGGAATTTCAGGCCCAACTCACATACCCAAGAACTGCTCTTACTTCCCTTTCTCTTAATTACATTCTTAGCAATGGAGTATGTGCACAGGCTTCATGAGGTGATGATGTCTGATCAGATTGAATCTACTGGCACACACCCACTCCCACACAGAAAGCTTTTTTGCAACTACCTGAAGCTTTCTGCATTCTGCATAGGCTGCAGAAGTCAGCCTCAGCATCAGGCCTGAACCTTGTTCGGGACCTGCGTGTGTGTGCATGTCAGGGTTCACGGAGTTCCTGGGGTTCCCCAAACAGAGACTCTAGCACTGTGGTATGACAACGAGGGATATGTTATGGGTGAGGGAGGGTTTCTCACCAACACTCGCAAGAGTGCCTCACGGTGGCAGTATGCAGAAATGCAGGTTGCTGTGATAAAGTGGGGAAAAGTCAGGGGTATGTTGAAATTTTCCCCTTCCAAAATCACGTTCAGAACCAAAGCTTAGCAAAATTTGCTGGCTTCCCAACTAGAAGGGAACAGACTTAACTAGTAAACACCTTGGGAGCAGAGGGGTGTCTCAGCAGACGCTTCTGTGGTACCTAGCCTCTAACCTCACTCCAGGCAATTAAAAATCCATCAGACAACATAACATTAAAAGACTTGTGACCACACTTAATTCTGCGAAGGTCAAATTCCAACTACCTTTTCTGCTGCTGTCCTGTAAGGG
This sequence comes from Haliaeetus leucocephalus, assembly GCF_000737465.1. Taxonomy (NCBI): domain Eukaryota; kingdom Metazoa; phylum Chordata; class Aves; order Accipitriformes; family Accipitridae; genus Haliaeetus; species Haliaeetus leucocephalus. The sequence continues at coordinate 50,115 of NW_010972665.1, forward strand.
TACTTGCATCTCTAGACAAAACCCTGGTGCTTCTTTTGTCACCCCAGTATTAACAACCTCAAGCCCATGAGACAGGAATAATCTGTAAGTGGCATAATTCTAAGAAGCAATATCAGAATTGCTGGAGCTCAGTGCCACACTTAATGAGCCACTGATCCTGAACTGAGCTTTAAAAATCACAGGGGAAAGATGCAAAAGGTGCTTCATTATTTTAATTACCTTTATTATTAAAATTCTGGCAGCCTCTTTTTGCCCTCCCTTTTCCCATCATTTCAAGACTCGCTCTCTGATGAGTTTGGATCAGTAGTTTAATTAAGTTGGCACTTATTTCTAGCTTAGGGATTCTGTGCCCTAGAACTCTGCTGGCCCCCACCCAGCCTGTGGCCTAGCAGTCCCTGGCACTATTCCAAGCCAGTGGTACTTTGAATCCTCACAGGAAACAGCTATTTAAATTATAATCTTTAAGCCAGGCACTTAATCATAAGACATGAGACAACAGGACTCTGCTGCATTTTGCTGGAATGAAACTCTGACTATCTTGCCTATGCTACTTGTAAAAGAGGATTTCTCACCAACCCTGAAAGGAGTGCCCCATGGCAGCAGTATCCAGCAATGCTTGTCCTAGAAAAAACAAGGCTGCCACAGGGTGGAGTCAGGGATAATCCCAGCCAGAAAGATCAGCCAACATGTTGCTGTCCTTCACCCTGTCACTGACACTCCCCAGGGGCGTGGGATTTCTACAAGTGGAGATGTCTCTTCACTGCACTACTGAGAATGTGTTCATGAGCTGTTCAGATCATGTTCAGGAATTTCCAAAGCAAGCAAGTTTGGCCAGTCAGGTTGAGTGATCTTACAGTCCCTTTCCAGGCTAAAGAAAAGTACCCATCAAAACCAGAACAATAATAGCAGGCAAGAAAGCACTCTCAAGGAAGCCAGTTTGCACTGCTGATCTGGGTGCCATATGCTGCCATTAAAACTGGGGGTAAATGCCGCCAGGAGAAGGGAACTTCCCAGCAGTGAATTCCCACAGGGCATCTTCAGACTGAGGAAGTCCTTGAAATCCTTGCCATGGAATCATCTTTCCTTTAACAGGGAAACACTGGGGTCTTTTGTTTCTCTGCTGAAAGGACAACTCCCTTTCTAGACTCCCACTCCATACAGCAAGGTTTGCTTGGTGGTGTAAGTGGCTACCGAGTACTCAGATTTCCTAAATAAAGCTGGGGCTCCCTAGATAATCTTTTGTGCTTGGCAGATGGTCTTTGGTGCAAGCAGCAGTCATTGTGCAGAGACAGTCCACTAAAGATATTGAGGCTTACCCCACTGACAACGTAGACTCAAGATACCTACTCTCTATCATCAATGAATCCCAAGTAGAGAAATCAGTACAAAGCATCAGTCAGAAAACCTCTCCGGTCCAAATTCTCCCCAGCAGGTGGACTGAGATTCAAAGCCAAACCTTGCACTGTAACTAAAGCTGAAAGGGCTTTCCAGTTCCCCTTGGAACAGAGCCCCCAAATTTTGCTTGGGAAGCTCTACTCCACCACTGCTCATGCTGGGACCCACCTTTTCCAAATGACCTGGAGAAAGCACAAGCACAAGTAAAGCCATGCATCAGGCTGGGAGTGTAACAGGGAGAAAACAAGAGATGAGTTACAACCACTGGCCTGTTCCTTGCCTAGAGAACCAAGAAAGGAAAAGGGGCTGCTTCCCTGTCCTGCTGGCCCAGCAGCTGCCTGAAGGGGCACAGAGACTGAGAATGCTCTAATTCCTCCAGGACTGGAGGAAAGTAGAGAAGGAAGAAGCTGGAGCCCCTGCTTTCTGTACCCTAACTCATCAGTAGGAGCACAGTGCTTTCATTTCACTTCCAACATACCCAGCTGTCACTTACTAGTTCTCAGGACAAGTATGTCCACTACCCCAGCTGTATAGCTCCCCAGGCGTGCAAGGAAACAACAAATAGCAATGAGCATGCACACATGCACACACAGTAAAACGTGCACACATCCCACTTTTCACTAGAAACAGCAACATTGCCTCCCCGGCAGGTCTGGAGGCTTCTCTGGGTACTACCTGCATGATCCATGTGGGGATCTAGCCAAGGGAAGAAACCTGAAAATCAAGGCAGGGTGGTAAAGTCATCATCACCAACAGCTTTTACTCAGTGAGTAATGTCCCTGGACTACTATCCCTGATACCTTTTCAGAAGGAATTCATCCAGCCTTAGCTAAGAGCCTTTGTGTGCAGTCCCCACAGGCTTCACACAGTGGGATTTGCTATCCTTGGTTAAACACAGCTCAACAAAGGATTCCAGGTGGAGGCAAACCTCAAAGCCTCAGTTCCTTCACTCTCAGACTACGCATGGCTTGGAGAAGCATCTGCTCAAAAATCTAAGGATTGTCAGCCTTGTTGTTAGGGTTCTCCACAGCCTGGCTAAACCTGTCTCTGAGACAGCAACGAATTAACAAGCACCAGATGTGGTGATGTTGTGGGAAATAGAAAGAGGGAATGCCCATCCACTGGGAACTAGGTCCAACAACACTCTCTTTTTATTCATCATGCTAGCAAGGACTTCACAGTACTTGCAGGCTGGGCTGGATTCTAACTACAGAACCAAAGGGGAAAGGCTCCAGGTCTGGAGCACTGCACAGGGGAATCCAGAAGTGATTCCCAGGCAAGCACTTTATGGCAACAGGAAAAAAAATGGGAAGAACTAGAGCACAGCAGAGGAATTTTATCCTGAAGCTAAGCAAGGGGTATCTCATGGACACAGAAGCAGCACCCTGCTCTCCCAGCATTTCAAATGCACTTCTTGTGTAAGTTACATAAGCAGGGGTGAGGTCAGCAAGCCTTCCACCAGGCATTCCCCAGGAACCACCATCCTTTCAGTCAGAGCAGATGCCTCTGCAGTGGATGGCTACTCAGGATACACTGGGGACCTGAAGAGACAGCATCTTGTAACCTCAACCTGGGGGACAGAGCAGCTGAACAGGCTGAATGAAGCTGTTGTCATTGCTGTGTTTTACCACCACAGTAAGACTCAGCACAGTGTGCCTGTAAGGTTAGCCTCAGCACCACATCCAGCCTCTATGGTGACAGACCAGACCTCAGAAGGTCCACGTCCATTATGTACTGAAAAGCCCATCCAGGAGCGTTCCGGATACACAAGTCACACAAGCAGTACTTACCTGTGGGAGGAGGAGGAACGCTGGCTGCTGGCAGAGGCTTAGTAGATGGAGCTCCAGGACCTCCCTGAGGGTAACCCATGTTCATGGGGCAGTTGAAAGGTGCTGAAGAGAAACCTAGAGGAGACTGGCTTGCCACAGGGAGAGGACAAGCTGCAGGAAGCTGAGATGATGGGACTGAGGCTGGAGTGAACAGGGTGGGTCCGGGTGGTGGAACACCAGGAGATGTCATGGGCATGGACTGTCCTGGCAGAGAAGGCTGGCTGGGGAAGGGAGCAGGACCGACAGGTCTGACTCCCACTGGTCCGAATGGCTGAGACTGTGACACAGCTACAAATGAGAAAGAAAGTGTATCGGCATCGCTTGTTTCATGTGCAAACTATGCCTGATGCTCTCCTTCATGCTAGTAAGTCTGCCCTTCTCCAAGCCATACCCTAGAATAGCCATGCCAGGCATATCCCCCATAACCCAGGCTACATCAGTCAAAGTCTGCCACAAACTTAGCTGTGGCTTCTCCACCCCTATATATGCTTAATATCAGTGGATGTGCAGCAACAGATGCTAGAACTAGATGTGTCAGAAGCACTGAGAGGCCTCTCAGACAAGCTAACTTGTTCTTTGCAAGTACAATAGGCCTGTGAGGAAGAAGGTAGAGCAGCCATCCACGTTGAAGACTTTAGTCTAAGAAAACCTGGAGAATGAACATGGCTATCAGACAATGCTTACCTGGCCCTGAAACTGTTGCTGGAACCAAGCCCAAGTTGTACTGTGGGTATGGTGGCCCTCTGGAATAGACACTTGTTTGTGGACCTGTGCTGGCCTGGGGAGGGGCAATGTGGTGAGGTGTCATAGACATCGCTGGCACTGGCTGAGGTGTGAAGAGGGAAGGCACTGAAGGCTGAGAAGGTGCTGAAGGGGCAAATGATGACTGATAGTTGGGCTGCAATTAAAAAACAAAGAACTTGCAAATGGCCAACACAGTCATGTGCATACACACACAAGCAGATGCACTTTCTATCCCTGTCACTTTTCAGGCAAGAGAAGATGATGCTGCTGTCAGTGCCCTGGATGGGTTGGATCAAAGGCGTTTCCCACCACATAACTTGCTCTACGAGCTGGGCACCACACTCTTCAGAGTATTCTCTGGCTCTCAAGGATTAGTCCTCAGGAGCCATTTCCCATACAGTGACTTCCTTGAAGCACAACCAGAGAAAATAATGAAAGAACAATAATGAAGTAATAGAGGCTGCAAGCAAAACTTCCTGAACAGTTTTCTTGTGCAAGAACTGAGATTAAGCCATACTACACTAATTTTACTGAGATATGAGGGCGAGATGGGCATAGGAGAGTGAACCACAGCCCCCTTTTCCCTCAGTATGTGAGATCTCAGTGGATCACTACACTTGTAAGTCTCCTCCAGTGACTGCATGTGGGACAGGGCTTTGTGAAAAGATGCCAGACAGCCTACTTTTGGATTATCACAGAGCTTGTGTTTACTCCAGTGAAAGACATCACTGATGAGTTCTTCAATGCCTGCCATCTGTGTCATCTCATATTACTTCATATGCCTTAACCCAGTAAGCCTTCCTCCCTCTCCCCAAGCCATGAACACCTGAGTTTAAAGCCTACCTTCTCCGGATGTCTAGGACCTGTTTTGTGGACTGCTCCTTCAGGGCCAGAACCACCCTTGGCTGCTGGAGATGTGTGTTTAATGACACCTACATTGACACGAGTGTAGGGAAAAGGGGGTGGCTGCTCATCACCCACATTCTCTCCTTGAGCATGGAAAAGCCGGTCTCGGAGCTGTTCAATCAGGAGCTGAAATAAACTATGCTTTAGGAGAAGTGCCTTGAGACCCTCAGATGGAAGGTGCTGGGGAGGCATTCAGAGCAGACCCTGACCCACAGCACTGAGCATCAACCTGTAAAATTAACCATTTCCCCAATAGTCACCAGGAAAACAAACCAAAACCAACTGTAAGCAACAATCTGGGACATCACCTGCCATATTCCCAGGCAGATGAACTCTCACTGATTCTTCCCCCAATCTTTCAACTTTTCCCTCCCCAACCCCTACTCACATTTGGGCACTAGACAGATTTGTTTCAAACTACAAGGTGACCTCCTCATTCCCTTTCTCTACCAGCTAGTTTCAGGAATACATGCAGCTTGCCCGGAGAGCTGCTTCCCAGCATTGTTCTCCAGGAATCATTTTACAGTTCTATAGCTCCCTTCCTTTTTCCTGAATCAAAGGAACTACAAAGAAAAAGCAAATAAAGACAAAAGCTGTGTCCTAGGGAAAAAAAAAACCCAACAAAACCAAACAACCCAAAACCACACCTCTACTCTCAAGCCACCATAATTAAGGTGAAACCTTAAGTCCTGATGCATGTCAAAACCTAAGCTCTCTCTTGTATAAAGTACCATTTTTCCCCATATACTACTCTTTCCCACAAGAACTTGTTTCTCACTCACCTCTTTAGAGCTGCTGGGTAGGTAATTCATTGCGGCTGCCAAGCATCCTTGTGATGCCAGGAGACTGGCATATTGGGTGATTCGTTCTGCCAAGACAGGGCCTGGTGCTTGTCCTGCTGTGCCTCGGAGCATCTCAATGGACCTGCTCAGCACCATCACCTTCTCTATCAGATCCTGAATAAGTCAGGGGGAGGGAAGAAATAAACCACTCAGTCTGACTTGCTTTACCAGTCCATCTCATGCCGAGACAATGCCAGATGGCTTTCCCCACTTTCAACCGACATTGGGTCCAATGTGAACAGAAGTTACTCCACTCTGCACCAGATACTACCACTGATTACCATTTCCTCAGGTGCACTTTGTGGAGAAAAACAGGAACCAGGAAGCAAACCCTGACACTGCTACTTTTATGGTAAGGGAAAACAGAAAATCAGAAGCCACAAGGACATTCCAATCAGCTATAATCTTTTTACTAGGAAGTTACTACTGTAACTCTAGGAGTTACAAGCTATCAGCTTGGAAGAAGAAGAAGATTTAAAACCATACCAGGAGAAATTCACTAGGAAAAACTACTACTGCTGACAAACAGACCAGAAGGTTTTTAATTATTCAAAGTTCCTTCAACTCCTAGAAATCAAAGTAATGTTTATATCTGTGGAATGATATATGCATAGTTGGCTGATAACTGGGAGGAGGCCAGTTTCAAACATAATCAGGAATGCTGAAGATGCCTTTTTGTTGCTGTTATTCACTAGTGGGGTTGCAAAACCAGGGAACTCTGTAGCAGAGGGCATTATCTGCAGATATCCAAGTGGAAGACTTATCTAGTTCATTCTGGCAACTGATGGACACAATAGGGGTTAGTGACTTAGCCAGGACTGGTTTAAGAGTAACAGGTAGGTAACAACACTGACTTAGAAGCCCCGATTCATCTACAAGGTGTGACTTCCCATACATCATCATTCTACTTGCGGTGGGAATAATAGAGTCTAGACTATTTTATTTTGCTAGAGGCTGTTCCGAAGGTACAGCCAGATAACTGGAGCATTACAGTTAGACATAATAAGCACAGCAGCAAATGTACTCGCAGGCAACTATCAGTAAGAAAACAGGTACAGTCTAAACTTCTCTGACTAAAAGGAAGCTCAGACATGATGTCAGTATACAAAGAACAGGTGGGTAGGCCATAACTCTTGTCCACGGCTGGATTTATGTGCAATGTAATCAGTACTCTCTAAACACACAAACCCTTAATGTTTAAGAGTGCATCTCCTTTAGATGTAAGCCCATAATCCAGGCTAGAAGGAGATACCTTGGTGACTACGAACACGTCTCCATTGTGTGCTGGAAGCCAGATACTCCGTTTGATGACATAATGCAGACAGATCAGGGCTACCAGACTGTCCTAAAGAGGAGTCAAACCAACATTATAGCACCTGTACCTGCAGGGCAAGGGCTGATGAAGTCTCATGGTTTTTTACCCAGCATTCCACCAACCTCTCCACATTGCCTGATGAGATATAGCAGAGGCAGGCATCACTGGACAGGGCTGCATCTCCCTCTGACTCTAGGCGGGCACCCAGCATATCTAGAGAGGAAAAAATACAGCCAACATTTAACACACACTCTTTTTCAAGAGCTCATTAACCCCAATGCTCATCTCTTAGCAATCCTACTGTGGCTTGTCATGAAAAGATATTGACAGCTTTGGATCTACACCTAATTCTTGGATAACACAGAGAAATTGACATCATTAAGGAATCCCAAAGCCAACTTGGTTGAAAAAAGAAGTAATTTTTTTATAATCTGCCTATTTTCATATGTCTGCCCAGACATATAAAAGAAAGAAAAACCCTTAAAAATGACAGATGAATTCAGTGAAAAAGCCAATTTTTTTTTTTTTTTTTTCCAAAGAGGTGTGGGAATCTCCAGGTAACAGTAGTGTCCAGTACCAGAGACAGCTAGTAATCTGGTAGTTGTCAACATTTAGCAAATGCTAGGATATAAAGGTGAGCTGAAGCTATCTCACCACTACCATGTTCCACGCCTAGAATTTGGTCTGTAAAAGATGTCATGTTTTCTTGCATTTCAAGTTTATACAAGTAAGATGGTACAAGTGCTGGCATTTCTCCAACAGCACTTAGCTGTTCCTATCAGCCAGGAGCTAGTTCCCAGCTAAGCAACATGAGTAACTTCATCAGATTCAGTCACTAGACTGTCCCTGAACTCTGACTCTCAGAACAACCAGTTGCTGAGCATGTTGGACTATTAACAAGGCTGAGGAAACTACTGAAGCCATCAAACATTTATTAACCCTTGTTTCTCAGCTTAAAAGGGAGGGGAATATGCTGGAATGGTAAACCTCTTTCAGACGGAGTGAAGCCACCTGACCTTTTACTGTCAAGGAAATCCCTTTCTCCCCCCCAAAAATAGTAAATAAATAGTAAGTATCACCCTCTCAGTGTCTCAGTCTAGTGCCTATCCTGTTTTTTCCATGCTATTGGTAGAGGTGACAGGAAATATCAGCATATATAACTTTATACTATGACTCACAGCTACAGTGTGCATATATCATTCTCCTAACTCAACAGTCCACACTTACTTAATAAGTTCCAGCTAGCTGTAATAAGTAGGGAGTGCCTGCCTTCCTCAACAGTATCTACTTCTTTCTGAAAGCAGTCCATAGTTGCCCTCCCCTAAGGGAAATCACATCAAAACATAGTATGCTGCATACCACAGAGCTGGGTATAGTCCTCATGCTTTGAGTATGTTAACAAGATGGCCAGTGCCTCCTTCCAGCTCTGTAGATCGCAAGTGCAAACAATATCTTGCCAGTTCTGTTGCACAATGGAGGAAAGCAGCTGTAAGGGAAGCAGAAGGCCTGCCAGTCACTGAAGACAAAGATAAGCTGACTGCTTTAGCAAGTGCACCCACAGGGATAGCTCACTTTCAGGCACACTTCCCACTATGCAGCAACTACCTCACTGTACATTAAGGTCCACCAATCCCAGCACCCCAGTGTTAACAGTAATTGGAACCCAATGCCTCTAAAGAAAGTAAAAGCGCCCAACAAAGCACTTAAGAGAATATGAAAACAGCCACACTAGGCAAGAGCAAAGATCTAATACATATCCTGTTTCAGAGCAGGTAGTATCAATGACTGGGAATATAGTATTAGGATATCCCAACCCCCATTACACTTCCTCATTTGTCAATTAATAAGCTAGGACCTTCCTAGCCAAGCTGTAAAGGGGCAGTATGCTCTACGGGTTACAAGCATGGGGAGCTAAGGCAGAAACCATTAGATTAAAAAAAAAAAAGGAACAGAGAACACAAACATTCTAGGTGGGCAACATGAAGTTGTCATAAAACTACCAGGAGATTACAGTAAATGTCTAGCCAAGAGGAGATGCACAGATTTTGCTGACATTCTACTTCCCGCCAAAGCATTTCCACATACATTCAGACAAACATCTGCCAAGATATCGCACACCTTCCCCTGCTCAGTAGGTACACAAAACTATCACTTACCAGGGAGAGTTTTGTCTTACACTTGGCAAAGTAGCGCTTCTGGGTCTCCTTCAGGAGGTTCTCCCCACCAGCTATAGCTAAGATGATGGCATCAGCAAAGCGCTCTGCCCGCATGCACAGCTCCACTGCACCCTCAAAATTCCCCAACAAAAGGGCTTGGCTGATGAGTCCATCCGTATCTACAGAGATGAGAAGCAGAGTTAACCCACAGGGACATCATCCAGATGCATTAATGATGCTCATTTTAAAGAGCAGGCAGTAAAAACCAATAAAGTATAGAAGCCCAGCTAAAAGAAGAGTTGGAAACCCAAATTAGGTTTAAAAAAAACCACACTGGCTTGACAGTAAGTCTTCCATCATCTAGAATATTCTTCTATACTCTTAATGGGTCTCTTATCTGCAAAGAGTATTTCCTGCACAATGCTGAGAGATGTTGCATGACACTGGAAGGGGTCATGTGTTTTAAAAGTACCCATCTGATGGAGTGGACCAGATTCTTCCTGGTAATTTTCTGGTTTTTTTCCTCCTCTCCCTTTTTCCTAAGGGGGCAGAAACACATTTCATGTAACCTACCTTCTGTGACAGGAATCTCCAATGTGCTCATATTCTGTGGGATGAGGTTGTCGAAAAAGGCTGAAGAGGAGGAAACAGCAGCTACATCATCACTGGAATTTATCAAAAGCTGTGCAAAGAGTGCAAGAGGTTAATTCATTGCACACACAGATCCTGCCCAAAACAGTTTAACGGCTTACTGAGTGGGATGGGGCTGCTCTCCATTTAGTTGAGCATGCTCATATAAATCTGATTTCAACTCGGAAACCCATCATGCCTCCTGTCACTGCTCTATCAAGCTGCACAGTTTCACTGGGGCAGCAATAAGAGCAGTGCTGCTATTGACAAAGCTTAGGAGTTTGACAGTATAAGACATGCAATGCCAACAGTATCACTGGCCAGCATTCACCAACTCAACTGCCAGCCCTTGAGCAAACTGAATTTTGGATGGAATAGGGACAACAAGTGATATCTGTAACTAACAGGTAAGATCACAGCCATGCTTGGTGCTGTATTGAAATGCAGGACACAATTGCTACCCCTAGAATATCTCAGCAAGCGTTTAAGGTTTGTGAAGAGGATTACCAATCTGAGGATAGCAGTTTTAGATACCTTAGAGGAGCAAAATTTACAGTGCACGGTGAACCAGGCCTTGGAAGGCACCTGAAGATGGACATCCCAAAATCATGTGAGAATACATTGCAAAGGGTAGAGGTGAAAAGGGAAGAAATGCAAAAGAAATACCACAGCAGAAGCTTCACAGAGGAAATCCAGAACAGTAGCATAAAGTTAAGCTGGGGTGAGGCTAATTCTATCACTGAAGAAATCAGCACTGGTGAAGCAAGCCTTCTTGCAGTGTTAATAGCCAGGAGTCCATCTTCATCGTTCGCTGATTTGTTTTAAAGCCAGAAGGGACTGCTATGATCATTTGGTCTGACCCTGTGAGGGTCTGACAGGACTGTGAACTGCCCTCTGCGATGCCTGCATTGAGCCCAACAACTTGTAGTGGGAATTAAACCTTCCTGTTCATTCTGCCTTCCACTGCTCTCCCAGACTGGCAAGAGGTACAGGACATACCTGATCTGGCTGTGCAGCATTTGTCTCATCTGCCTCAGGAAGGGGCTGTTTATCTGAGATCCCATCACTCAAACATGAGGTGATCTAGAAAAGTAACAACATTCACAGTGAAGCCTCTATCAAAGTTAAACACCTGGGCAGCAAAGCCACCAAGTGACTGGCATGCCCCAGACACAATTCCCCCAGCTCTTTCACCTGTTTGAAAAGTTCCACCTCTCCCTATTCCTGGCTGGCTGCCTATCAGAGGTTATTTATCCTTTTCAGAGCATTGTCCATGCTGCTGCAAAAGTTTCCTCCCCTGCAGCTCCATCAGTGCTATGCCAGACTGTCTTCATCTGTCACCTTCTTCCTGGCTGATGAATCCCCTGAGATGCAGAGAGCTGGATGCTAGAAGCAGCTCTCAATTGCACTGTTGCTATACATTTCCCAGAGCACCAACAACTGGAAGCAAGATAACTGTGCTCAAGATGCCTTTGGTTTGATCCAGTACAGCTACAGTTACACCCTTAAAAGTGCCCACATTTGCTTTTTTAATGGGGGATATTTGAGGTGCCTCTCAGCTGAAATTTCATGCAGTTTGGTCTTTTGTGTGCTATGAGATCACTCACTCATTCCCAGTAGGGACCCTACAACTCTCCTGCAGCAGCTTTAGTCCTGTAAAGGTTTCTCTCTATTGGAAACACCTCTTACCTTTTTTTGCAGATTGTCTTTACTGTAGCCCAGCAGCTTGAGGAGTTTAGTCCTGGACTCCTGCTCCAGGTTCACCTGAGTCCCAAAGGATATTGAAAAAGACAAGAAAATATGTAAAATCCTAGACATCTACACACTGCCAACAGTTGGCTGCTTCTGGCAGCAGCAAAGTGTAGAGCTCAGTTTATAGATAAAGAACACAACTATGACAAGTCTACCTAACGACTACTGTGGGAAAAATCTATGGAATTTAAGTTACTATCACGATAAAAGGGTGAAATTCAAGTTTGTCACATAGTTACAATTGTGTATCAGGGCTATGATTGTATGCATACTTAGTGTACTTGGTTATTAATTCCCTGGATGGTCTAGGAATTGCCAAGCTAATCTCTGCATAGAGACAATGGACTGATTTGAGTCCGGATGAAACTGAGACAAGGTGGTTGCCTGAACTCCTAGTCACAAAAATTAGTTAACTAATTGTTACAGAAGCTCCCTGGGTGGGGATTTCAGACAGTCCCACAGATTCCCACAGGCTGCATGCAGCCTAATTGAGAGGCACTATTTGTATGCTTTAATGCGTGATTAACATTCTGCAAGGAGAATCTGTCTGTCTCAGTAAGTCCCAGGCTGTTCCTACTACAGAAATGACTAAACTGTACATGGATAAGATACTTGTAAACAGTCAGTAGAAACTGTTCTTGCAGATGCAGAAATGGTCATGCAGAACAGTCTTTTGTACAGAAGCTTGGTTTGTAGTTTAAGACAATCAATAGTAAAAGATCTTGTATGTGCTGGAGCGGTCTCACAGGACCATGGGCCAGCTGGATTATAAAAATTTACTAGAATGACAGTTTGACAAGTCTCATCCAATGCAGCTGAAGACATTGTTGCAATGACCCTTGTAACAAAGACTACTGTCACCACCTAGACAACAACCCATCCCACACACAGTCTGCCTACGAGTGTCTGTAAAACACTACCAAGGCTAAGCCCTGCCCCTGCAGAAGGGTGGCCACTCCTCGTTACCAAACTCTTTCATATTACCAAATTGTCAATGAAACCATCATCATGTGTGGGGCTACAGTCACTCCTGATACCACCACACCTCTCCCTTATTACTGGGGAATCTCATTGCCCATTTGGACTTTGCCTTGAGAAATAGTAACAGTAGAGTGCCACAGGTAGCAGGCAGATACAGCTTGGCAGTGGGTTGACATGAGAAAATCCTGTCCAGCACCTTGACAGGAAGCCCAAACAACTCCCCTTAAAAGACCGTTCCTACTGAAAAATAAGGCAACCTCTAAGACCTCATCTGCAAAAACTTTTCTTTAGACAAGTAACTAACTAGCCCATTCAGTTCTATTTTATATCTTAAAGAACAGGAATATAAACGGCTAGAGAGGACCATAATGAACACATTCCACCCCAGGACCGTAAAAGAACTGACCTCTCTGTTTCACCACAGCCATCCTACCTTCAAGAAGTTCCAAAGGTTCTCATCAAATGGCAACTTGGCTGTCTGGATCTTGCCCTGGCAGTAATCAAGGAGGTTCCCTGACTGCAAGGCCATCTGCAGTTCTCTAGATCGGAGCAGAAATTCAGTTTCAGTAGTGACTTGACTGATGAATACTTGGTGTGGGTATGTCTGCTGCATTTGCTGTCCAGGAGCTTTGGCAAGACCAAAGGAAATAAGTTTTCCTCCAAACTGAGAAAGACAGAGGGAGTCACAGTAAGCATTCTTATAAATGAAGGTAAAAGCAACGCAGCTCTTCATTCAGCACGGTGGACTCAAGCTCCAGCTGTGATCACAAGGAACCCGAACAGTTTAATGTGTATGGATGGTAAGGCCATTGAGGGAGTTCAGATCACAAGCCCTTCAGCTGAAGACTGATAACCATGGCACTTCTGTATGTGCTATCAGGCCTAACCAATTGCAAATGCCAGAGAGGCACAGAGGAAAAAGTACCATTTGGAACTGTTTGTTCTTTTCTGACATGGAAAGGCAGGCTGCAATGACAGAAACGATCATGTGAATGGCAGGCACTAGACAGACAGAGAACAAGTCAAGCCACAGGCTAAAAGAACAATTCAGCCTTTTGACTTAGTAGCAAAGAGGTGAAGAAAATTAAATACCTGGATAGGAAGGAGAAAGACAGAGGAAAATGGGAACGCATGTCACAGCCTACAAGGACAGCTTTTATGACTCTTCCTTAGCTTTGTTAACTCTTACTTATAACCTCCCATTCTCTGCTGCAGGACTCTTTCTTGTTGGAAATATATCTGAATGTTGAGCGAAAGAGCTTTCCTCCATGGGACACCATACTGCACCTTAAACAGGCATCAAAACAGCTAGCAGTGGGAAGATAAAAGGTTTCTCTAGCTAAAGAAAAGGATTGTGTCACAAGATGACACACCTGTTGCATTTTAAGCTAACAATGCTCCATTCACTTACTGCAAATGAAACCCCCACAGGTCTGCGAATCCACTTGGGTGGCTTTTTTAATGGTGGAATCAAGGTGGTCTGAGCTACTTGCTCTGGCACCTGCAGAGGAGGAAGGATCTGTCCTGTGCCAAAGGGATCCAGGTTGTTGAAGGATGAAGAGATCTAAAATCAGATGGAGAAAGGAGTAAGATATAATTCAATTCCTCTCTGTACAGACTAAGCACAAAAAACTATTGCTTAGTAATTAGTTACTTTCCTCGCTGATGAAGAAAAAGGCTATTACAGCACCTTTCCCTGGAATACCACCAAGCCTCTATGTGAAAGAAGTGGTATTTCCAAACAGTTCCAGAAATTATTTCTCAAGAAAGCTTCACCTTGAGAGATTTTCAAGTAATTTTTCCTTAGCAAGATGCAAATTCCCTAACATACACTGCCTGGCCTAGCACCCAGCTCATAAACACAGGAGTTACAAAATTACTAGTTTTATGCAAGATAGTGACAACATAAGCTGGACAACTTTAGACCATATTTCTTGTTTTGCTCACAAAGGAATGCTGACTCCCTTTCTGGTTTAGGGGTCTTTCAAATGGGGTAGTTTTATGGACTGTCTCAAGCTTTTATAGCTTAGATGAGAATGGTGAAATAATCTCTCCAGACTTTCTTGCCTAGACAAGAGAGTGTCAAAAGTAGCCTCTCATCTGGATTTCTGACATTTAGGAAGTCAGTGAGCATACATACAATGCTGTTCACAAGCATTCTTAATTTTTAAGACTGTTGGCATAGATTTGTTGTTTGCTAAAGATAACCCTGTTCAAGTTTGACTGGACCATAGGGCACAGCTCTAAACTACTACAGCTGAAGGGCATACCTGAACAGAAGCAACACAAGGCTTATCAACCTAAGGTTGCCAAACAAAGAATCACAGGCAAGACCTACACGTTTTGTCTTTCAAGTCTTTCTTGAGGGGAAACCAATTCCAAAGACAGACCATTTCCTGGAGGAACAGCTTATACCTAATAAATCAGTCACTCTAAATCTTCAAAAAATAGATACACACTACCAGGGTACCAGTAACATCAACCACCAGGTCTTTTACAGAGTTTCTGTCCTGATACCATGGAATCCAGAGGAAAGAGGCCCCTTGTTCATGAACTTCCCGCCTCCATAATTGTCATTATCTCCTCCTATTTTTGTTCTTATTTGTTATTCTATTTATCTAGGAGTTATTCTAACCTACTGTTCTCCAATTTTGAAGAGTGGAAGTGGGGCGCATGCACATGAAGAATGCACAGAAAGAAAATTCTCCATGGGTTAAATAAATCCTTAATCTCCTACAGCTGTTGCTTGATAAAGTATTTTCTTTCTCTTGCAAATCCTATGAAACTGAACTCAGTCAGCTGTAAATGACTATATAAATAACACTTAAGCCAGCTCATACGTATTCTCTTAAAACCTGTATTGCAATGTATTTGTTAGCTGGGAGAGAGGGAGGGAATTAAAAGACTAGACACCAGATTAAAAGTAAAATTTTAGACAGTACTAACATTTAATCTGTTCAGAGTTTGCCCGTCTATTCATTGGCTAAGTAATGGGTTTCAGTATCAAAATATTAACATGCTCCAAGTTATAGTCAATTAACTGGAGGAAAATTGCTAATAGTGGCTTATAAGCTAGTTTTTAGAATTCTCTGCTGAACTAATAATGAACATGTTGTATTAATTAGTATCAATGTATTTAATTTTAACCTAATGACAAGACAAGCTTGTTGCTCCAAGAGGTGTGCTGCTTTATTTTTAGTCTAGTAGCAATAACCATAAAATATATATAACATCAAAACTATACCTGATCTTGGCTCTATTTACACACTTTAATGAATTTTACAAGAAATTTGGAGACACCTTTGTCAAGAGGCAATGTAGTTCCTTTGGTACTTGGTGGATATTAAGTCCCCACACAGGTAGCTTCTGGTTCCCACACCATATAGCTATATGTCCTGGCGTGTGGGACAGACTGCATCGCTTAAAAAATCATACTGTTACACACACGTGCTTCTAACGCTCTCACAAGCCAGGTGAGTAATTGCCGATTTGTCAAGCCGTAACGTGCTCACAGGACTTTACCTTGTCAGCCTGCGTCCTCTGCTGAGCTTCTAAGTTCCCACCCATAACAGAATAAATGTTGATCCACCCATCGAAAGTGGCAGCAGAGAAGACTGAAGGATTCCTAGGACACCACTGGACGTCAAAGCACCATTGACTCCGAATGGGCAACTCGTAAACCACCTATCACAGAAAGAGAGAAGGCAGAAGCACAACACAAATAGTCCCCTGCTTTCCCCAAATTACTTGCCCACAGCAAGTGTGTCACACTTTATTTACATATCACCACTGTATACAAATGTCTTATTTTTGCTTCTTGAAAGACACGTTGCAACCGAGTTACAGCACATTGAGCCCAAATGGCAGAAAGCCACAGAAAGCTGCTGTACCATAGGATTCCTACTGTAGAACAAAATGCAAATGCAACAAGTCAATACTGTCACACCTGCTGTTAACCAAGGGAGACACATCAGAAGACAACGCAAGAAAACCAGAAGCCAAAAGGCAAAAAGGTGTCATGAGCAAGAACATGTAAGCAGAAAGAATAGTCTGGAAAAATAAATTTTACAAGGAAAATAAAAGTCTACAGAAAAAAGTAGAACAACAAAAGAGGCCTGTAATAGATGCAGATGAACTATGAAGGATTTTGCAGCCAAAAAGTTTCTGGTCCAGCACTCAAAAATCCAAAGTTCAATTCATGGCCCAGTCACAGACTTCCTGCCTGATGTTGAGCAACTCACTAACACAACCTTGACTTTGAACCTCCAGTCTGTAAAATTAAGAGATTTCCTTTATGCCTCACAGGCACAAAGCACAGAGAATCACAGCTTCCTTCTCTGTCAGAACATGATCTGTTTTCTGTTCCCAGGTACAAAACTTTACATTTGCTTATATTAAAATCTGGACTGCTAAATTAGAAAAAAAAAAAAAAAAAGAAAAAAAAGACAAACCCCCTTCCCAAATATCCCCCCAAAACAAAGAAACCAACTCTTCCCCAAACTCACCAGATCAGCCATTCTGTTAACTGTACTGATTTTTGTATCACCTGAAAATTTTCTATTCATTGGTACCAAGTCAAGAACAGCCCCCTAACAATAGTTTGTGCATAAATGCCTAAGTTGAATTTGGACTCTGCAAATCTACAATAGCGCGCATAAAGATGAGCCAGTTGCACTAAAATTGTTGTTTGTTTTTTTTTAATTTTTCTGCTAAAACACAGTGAAAAGATTTTAGTAAAAATTAGACTTCAGGAACCTTTCAGAGTCTGATTCTCTTCTAACCACTAGACATCTGTACAGAGTAAGCATTAAATCCCATGAAACCACAACAGCAGTATTTCATGCGTTTTATGGAAATGGAATATTTTTTCCATGCCTCCAAGGCAAAGGTGGTCAGCTAAGTGAAACTGTCCCATTAAATGAATCCAGCCTGGGGCTCCCAGCTGGACTTTCTTCAGTATTGTTAGAGTACTTTCCCCATGTTATCATCAAGATCAACTGCTTGAATTCTGTTCAAAGTTCAAAATTCAGTTTTATCCAGAAATTCAGCATTGAATGAGTAGGTGTGCAGAAAATTTTTTTTACACAGTCCTATTTTAATTCCGGTGATACCAAAATATTTCAAAGATGGGAATTTTGAGATACATAACTAAATAAGCACACACATGTGAAACCACTGTACTATGAATAAAGTTAACACACATATTAGTTACATTGTTCCCCTCTCAATGACCCTAACAAATGCTCCTCATTCTCCTTCAAGTTTCCCCCCCAAAAAACTTACTACCCTAGGAGAAGGAAGAAGAAGAAACAAATGGACACAGAGAACACTACATGTGTGAACATAGCAAGAGTAATCATAATTAGCTGAAACTAAGTTTTAGTTAAAGCTTTCTTCCCTCTATGATCTCTGGACATAGATATATCAGAGAAAATCTCTGCCTGTCTCTGTTATTTTCAGTCTCATTCACTCCAGACAGAAGAATGCAGAATACATACTGGAGGAAATTACATTGACACTCGACAAGGATATAGAGAAGGGACATATACATAGCATAGCACACAACTCTGTATAAGGCAGACCATGTGTACTTATAGCTGCGGTTATGTACCTCCCCCACACTTGGGTTCCAGCACAAGATCCGGTTGTCTTTGGCGCTACTCAACAGCAGTTCAGGGTCAGCCTGGCACCAAGAGATGGAGAGAACTCCCCTAAAATAGATCAGAAAGAAATCAGTCATATTTCATACCCAGTCCACTCTCCCACCCTGTCACCAAGAAAGCAGCAGAAATGCTGCTTAAGCTCAGAAATGCTAGTTCTCATCTCTACCCTCAACCAGATTCATCTGTGAAACAAAGCAGGCCTAGCAAAAAGTCATAGTTGTCCTAAGTCCAGCCTCCCAGATGTCTGCCTTTTAAAGATGGAGATCCTTGAAAAGACAACAGAACAAGCAGGCCCTCACCTCATGTGCCCTTCCAGCTGGCTCAAAGGAGAGGTAGCAAAACGTAAGTCCCATATTTGTATCACTGGCAAGCGGTCATCCTCGGAGGAAAGGACTAGCTGGGTTGCAACTTCTGGATGCCAGGCCATTCCTGAGCAATGCATCTAGGGACAAAAATAACATAGGCTGAAAATTCAGCAAAGCAAGTTGGCATTAGCAAAAATGGCCCAGAGCCACATCATTCTGCACTTAACTTGCCTAGAATGCTTGACATAAAGCAAGTCTAGCAATGTCTTGCTGTGGGAAGCAAGTATTTCTACCTTCTTGTCATGGTTCAAGCCCAGCCACCAACTAGGCACCATGCCGCTGCTCGCTCCCTCGCCCCGCCCCAGTGGGATGGGGAAGAGAATCGGAAAAAAAGTAAAACTCATGGGTTGAAATAAGAATGATTTAATAACTAAAGTAAAATACAATGTAATACTAACAAAAATAATGAAAAATATTATTATAATAATTGTAATGAAAAGGAATATAATAAAATAAAAAAACAGGTGATGCACAATGCAATTGCTCACCACCCACTGACCAATGCCCAAGCACCAATCTGCCCCTCCTGGCCAACCCCCCCCCAGTTTACATACTGAGCATGACATTCTATGATATGGAATATCCCTTTGGCTAGTTTGGGTCAGCTGTCCTGGCTGTGCTCCTTCCCAGCTTCTTGTACACCTGCTTGCTGGCAGAGCACAGGAAACTGAAAAAGCCTTAACTTAGGCAGAGGAAAATTAACTCTATCCCAGCTGAAACCCGGACACTTCTCCACAGAGCAAAAACCACACTAACCATACAGAAGTTGAAGGACTAGTTCAAAGCTGGTCTAGGAAGACAGCTGGGAGTAAAACACAGGAGGCTTCTCATAAATGAGCTGTGAACATAGAAATTGAATGCAAGGGTGCCCTAATTTTAAGAACAGATAGGGGTCTTGTTTCTCCATTTCATTAGGGAAAAAAAGAGATAAGTGCTTTGATGCTACAGTTCCAAGAAAACCAGCCCCAACAGCTCCTACAATAAAAACACTTGATCCCAAGAGCCTGTGCCACTGCTTTGCAGTCACATGTGGCTTGTTGTAAGCTAGTCAGAATCACAGGCTTTCCTCCACTCACTCTGTTGCTGTGGTCACTGACTTTGATGATAGGCTCATTCTTCCTGAGGTCCCAAACCACAGCCTTGCCGCTGGGGTGAGCGGAGGACAGGATATGCTGCACCTGCCGATTCCAGGACACCACACTGACATCTTCATGGGGCTGCCAAGACAGGAAAGGCCACACATCCATTATTCCCATGTTGAGGGAACTCTAATCACAG
This sequence comes from Haliaeetus leucocephalus, assembly GCF_000737465.1. NCBI lineage: Eukaryota > Metazoa > Chordata > Aves > Accipitriformes > Accipitridae > Haliaeetus > Haliaeetus leucocephalus. The sequence continues at coordinate 69,971 of NW_010972665.1, forward strand.
GATTCTGTCACTAAGGGATTTGAGGATATATAGATTCTTCTCTTCAATCACTGATCAACTAACTGGAAATAGCAGCACTGACCAGAAAGACTAGGGAGCATGGAAAGTCCTTTACTCAGAATGTACAGTGGACAGTCAAGTTCTACGGGGAAGGTCACCTGGAAAAGCACATTTGCATTTTGGGAGCAGGTACTGGATTCTGCATTGGCCAAATGTGTCATAAATCAGTGCAGAGAGAACTGCAGCTGAGGGAACATAGATGCTTCTACCCTGACTCCTGGGATGAACTTAAATGGAAAGATGACTTTGTGCAACATTTCAGGGGTGCAGCAAGATGGAAAACGTTGAAGCATTCAAGGATAATTGCCATTACTGTATCTACTGCAATGCAGGAGATAAGTCCCCCATTTGTGTCCTTGCCTATTGCAGGAAAAACCTGGCCTGATTTTAGGCAAATTTACTACGGTTTTTTTACTTTCAACAGTTGATTGCCTTGAATAACATAATCAGCATCAGAAGATCAGAAGCTTCTTCCTCTTCAAACTCCGGAAACATTATCTGTGAGTAATAGCCAAGATGCATTAATGCATTAAATGGCTCACTGGCTCTGCTAGGTATATTACTTTCATGAGATATGAAAAGCTTCAGCTGAAACCTGAAGTAAATTCATTCCTCAGAGAAGGTCCAATAAGCCTTCGTAATCCATCACACATGCACCAGCTGGATCACAAGATAAACTGGTCAGTTACTTGATTCAAATCCACAAAGAGCTTACCCATCCATGCAAAGTGCATCCTTCCAGAGGTTGCCCGCCTATCTCCCCACCCTTATAACACCCTTTCCACCTCCCCAGAATGAAGCTGATCAGTCAGTTCTGATTCATCTTTCTCCTGACAGACGTCAAGGTCATTTCCCCTTCACAGACTGACTAGATCAGGATGACTCCACACACTCACATCTTTTTGCCTTGCCTACTGAGATATAAAACTGCAGGGATATTGCCCAGAGAAAAATTTGTTTACCTGTGATTTAGCCCCTGGAGTCATAGGCACACTGAAGTTATTCAAGTCCCAGATGAAAATTTCAGAATCGTTGGCTCCAGAAGCCAAGAGGTTACTCTGTAGAAAAAAAGAAAAGCTCAGCTGAGTTTCACAGGGAAAGAGGACAGATTTCTTAAAAATAAATGTAAGCAAAAAACCCAAAAGCTTCCAAAGTGAGGCAAGAGCTGCATTTCACAGCCACTGGTAAGCAGAAAGGTACTAAATGGATTATAAACCAGGCACATTTGTGGCCTCCATGCCTTCAGCTGTGCCATGGTACAGACCTGTTTAAAATTTGTCTAGCAAGCTACATGTGCTAGTGTTACTCATCATGAAACTCTGCTACAGGCCTGGAAGCTGCTGTCTCTGGCCAGCTGAGCCTTTGCCCTGCATCCTGGCACCAGGGACATTTCTTCTGACAAGATGCAGGCTTCCCACAAGGGTCTGCAAACAACTGTCAATTTGCCTTTGCGCTACCACAAGAACTTATGTTCTGTTCACTACTCGCTTATGTTGCGGTCCCTTCAAGTGTGAACAGAGCCCCACTGAATTAAACACCAACTGAACAAATAAAAAAAGTTCTGATTTCAAATGGGTAATGGTCTAACACGTAACAGTATTACAAGACATGTTTTTACAGAGAAATAAGAGACTTGATCAAAGTCACAAGGGAATTCATTGGCAAAGCTGTGAACAGAACCCAAATCTGAGTCCCAAAGCAGCCTTGTGTCACAACTACCAGGCCTCTTTCAGGTTAAAGACTGTTCCTTCAGTTTATAAATCTCTATACACAAGGGGAAAACATATTTTTTTAATATGGAGGTTAATTTTCATTTGGTTATAAGTATCTTAATGTTGCATACCTGGAAAGGGTTGAAGTCAAGAGCTCGAACAGGACCTGAATGCTTCTCCATCTGCCCAATTACAGGCTCACTCTTTGAAGCCAAGATGTGGTGCACACTGTACATTGTCAGTACACCATTATCCCCTCCACCAATGATCACTCCGGAGGACTCTGGGGACCCATTTCCAAAGTTACCCCAGATCAGCTTATGAAACCTAAAAAAAGACAAAAATAAAGCTTGCATAAGCCTCAACATTTGGTGGAAGTCAAGACACCATCTGCATTACCAAAAACTACATCCATCTTCCAACTTATCAAACATAACCATCGGTCTGCACCTTAAGTAGCCATTTCCCTTTGAAGATGACTCTGGCTCTTACATGGAAAAAAAGAAATGAGCCTCCTTCCAAAGACTTTTAAGGGGAACTTAAAAAGGAAGAGCTAGTCTGTCTCTTTTTTTGTTGTTTTTTTTACCTTAAAACATTCAGGACCTCATATGGGATTTGGTGGGTGAACTCGTCTAACCTAGGCTATATAGAAGATTAGATTACAGGACTATATGCCTTCTTTTCCAGAGCTATGATCTGAAAAATATGTTTACCCACTGTAAAAGCTGCTAGTTACAAATCAAGGCTGTGTTTTACACTGGATGCAAATGTCACCCACACTGATGAGCCTAAGAAAATCACCTTGTCTTAAAAAGCTGGAAGACAATTTTCACTCTTCCTCTAGTCTCTTTATTGCAAATCATTAGCTCCAGCAAATTCACATGATACGGAATGATTCTGACTGACTACCATATAAGTCCTTTCAGCCTTCTACAATGGTCCAACTGCTGTACTTTTACACCCAACATGATTTGTGTCAACAAAAATATTCAATTCTTGAAGATGGAGGTCAACTGACCCAAAAGATCACTTTATACCCCCAAAATATGATCTCCTCCTCTCCTTTCTTGTACAGAAAAGCCCTTTCCAGCTTCACTGATTGATACGTCAGTATGAGTGTCTAGTACCTGTTTGAGGCAGGAAGCGTTCCTTTCTGCTTCATATCCAGGGAAGGATCCCTGAAGTCAACCTCGAATATCTCCAAGGTGGCATTTGTACTGAAGGATGCATCCAGTTGTTGGGCAGATGTTCCTAGCAGAAATACAAGGGCAAAACAAGTGGGCTCTTTTTTCAAGAGCACAAGATACAAAAAGAGCAATGCACTGGAAACCTATTCTTGATAGTCGACACAACCTTGGTTGTGCCCGTTCAAGGAAAGGACATGTTTGAATACCTCAGAAAGAGGAACCAACAATTATGACAAAGACTTTGAAATAAATTAGAACTTCTTCAAGAAATTCTGGGCATTAGGGTCAGTGCTGTGCAAATACCTTTCTCTCTTGAGATAAATATAATTCATATACCCTCTTCCAAGCAGCCACATCTTCTGATATGAAGCCCTTATCTAAATTACAAATGCAGTCGCATCATGAAACCCCACTACACATATGATCCCAAATACTTTTGTATACTGCTCCTCAACCACAACCATATGTCTTGATCAAGCCTTCTAAACCTCGTCTACAGCAAAAGTTCTTCAGCCTTAGCCAACTAAACACTCCCCAACAACCCACGGACAGCTAGCAGTCACACAGTGGTGGCTTCCTTCCTTCTCCCTAGCTTACAGAATAAAAGCTAAAAGTAGATTTAATATTGCCTAATGGGACACTGCCAGGCAAAGAGTCACCCAATTACCACAGAGGTGCTTTGTAACAGCCTATGGCATGGAAAGTGCCCAAGAGACTATTAAAAAGCAGTACAAATTATGAAACTATGCAGTTTGTGGTCTAAAGCAGACTGAAGCCAAGACCTTTGGTCCAACTAAAAATCTGTCCTTATTAGAGAAACAGACTATCTACCCCAAAAATGGTAATGTTGCTTTTAAGGCAACAGCCGAACTTCTGTCACTTTCTTTTGACAGTCACCCCTGAAAAAAAAAAAGGAAAACAATACAGCAGCACTGCACAACCCAGGCAGGAGACAGAGCTGACTAGTTCTCATGTTGGGCAGATAACCCAAGCTGTTGGTTCCACACAGACACTGAACTCACCCACTGCCAACACAGTGAACAAGCCGACCTTGTGCTTCAGGAAATAAAATTATTATAACAATAGTGAATAATGAATAATATCAACAAAATGCAAATTTAAGGTTTTGCAGAAATATTGAAAATCGAATGATAACTGAAACATGCAACTTTAGAAAGAAGGGATTTCTATTATTTGATTGTCAAACCATGCGATAGTGTCTGAAGACCAACAAAGTAAAAGTAAGCTTAAATGAACACAATTACAATGAATTTTTTTTTTCCACAGACATACCAAGTAACCAACCTTATTTTGTTTTAATTTTTATAGCAAGCACGTGTTGGAGTTCATACAGACTTAATCAGAGTTAGATCAAAAAAGCCATGTATTCACCCTTTGAAAAAATCACTGGCCTTTAAGGTGTCAAAGCTGGGCATACAAATAGACCTCTACAGGTCACTTAAAAAAAAAAATTAAGGCTGCAATGTTTTTGGTATGTTGCTTGTAAGTTTTCCAGGGATTATTAAAGTGGGAATTGTTGAAAGTCAAAGCCAATACAACTCTACATAAAATCTCTCTGTGAATCATACTTTAATCTTCACAAATTGTGAAGAACTTTACCTGTTGCTAGATAAATGGGGTGGTGGTTTGCTGGACTCCACGCCTGGACAGCTGTTCGCTCGATTTCCTTTAGCTTCATTTTCTAGGCTCTAGAAGAAATTTCACGCAGTGGTTAGAATAGCCAGATAAAGTCATCACAAAAATAATCACACCAGTAACAAAATATCCCCCTTACGAAGGTACCGCATGAACAAATTGCTCACAATAGAGAGATGTTACTTGTTACTTCCTGAGCTAGTGAATACAGTTTCACAGGAATGAATTAGGGTATTTTAGAATTCATGAAAAAAATCCAAACAATCCCAGCTGTCTGATCCCAGATTTTCTTTCATATATAGCTCTCTTTTTCATAAACCCCAATTACAGGAGAGTTTCAGTGAAAGGAAGGGGATCTAAATTAAGCAACATACTCAAGTCTTCAGTCCAGGCTGGTTTAAATCAGCTGCAGATATTAAACAAATGTATTTGCAAAGCACTAGTTGCTGTCTCTGAACAAGCTGATGCCAGTATATACATAGGCAAAAAGGGAGCAGAATGAATCTCAGGGCAGGGTAAATTCCAAGCAGAAAAGTGACGTGGCAACAGAAAACGAAGTGCAATGCTATCACCTGCCAATTCAGTTAATGTACTTTGTTCTCATCCTCTGAGAAGTGAAAGGAAAAAAATCATTTGACTTCCTGCTTGAGTTTGTAAATGGTAGAAGGTGAGAAGAAGACATCCAGAAGTAACTGCTGGGTTTCAATCTCAGCTCTGACAACAGTTCTTTTTATTTGCTCTGGATAGATCAACTGACACCTGTAAAATGGGAACACATCTTCCCCATGTCACTGGAGAGAGATTAGCTGGGCATTAATGTAGTGGGATAATTGCAAGTCAAACAACAGCAGACAGCCAGGAGGTTGCACAACTGAATATAAATACAAATTATTGTTCCATGTAGGATCCCGTTCTTGCTGAGGAGAAAGCAACCAGCACTTCTCCATCCCAGACTACGCCCAGGCCTTCTAGGCATGTCAGTAACACAAATGATGTGTGGACATATCATTCACAGGCTAGCGAGGTCACCCTCATAAGTGGTTCCTAAACCTTTCAAGCTTGGTTGCAGTGCAGTCTTTTAACTCTAGCTAAACAGAGCTGCTAACTATGCACTCAGATGATATCATGCTGAATAAAGTAAACTGTCAGCAGGCAGCACAGCAAAACACTGTGCATCCTGCCAGTTCGCTGTGATTAACCTTTCCTGGTTACTTGACACTGTTTGCATTAGCTGGGCTGACAGTTAAACCACAGTTTGCATCCATGGCCCTCTCCAGATGCAGGGCTTACTCAGGCCAGAGTATGGATGTTTATTTGTAACCAAGTTCATAAAGGTAGCTTGCTGTGGCCAGCCCACTGTCTGGCCAAACCATCCAAAAAAACCAAACCAGTTTTGAAAAAGCCTTCTGTCATCTTGTGGTTTATATGAAGCTATGGCCTCCTGAGGCCCACACAAAGGGAAATCTGGTCAGTATTACTTATTGGGCTTGGACCTCCTGGGTAATAACTCCACACTCTTTTAAGGGTTTCTTCTCCACAGCCAGGCTGAAGCTAAGGACATCCTCTCTCTCTCCCAGCCCTATCAGGACATGCTGTTTGATTAGAATTTAATTAATGCTTTTTAGCATAAGTCTGCAGTAGTATCTCCCAAAGCTTGAAGTGCCTATTGCTGTTCTCACATTAACCTTGTCCCAACTTAGCTGAGGCCCAGTGAACAGAACTCTTGTACGATAAGACAAGTGCAACTATTTTCTCGTGCAGCCCAGGAACAGAGGTGGAAAGGTCATCTCCGCATCACCGTAACAGACCTCTAAAGCTCACTTTCCTATCTTCCAGCACACAATTTGCAGAGTACTTGTTAGGGCTCCATCACATTCTCTCTGCCAAGAAGTTCCAGTGCCTATTCATCTGTCTCCCATACTAGCGCACGAACACTGTCTGGGTCTCCTCTATTCAATGAAAACATCCCCAGGAGGAGTCAGGTGAGCCTGCTGGCAACAGCCTACTGCACAAAGCACCACTTGACTCCACTGATGTGGGGGAGCAGGACAGCTGGTATGTTCCTTACCAGTCCCTTTCTTGTCTCTTCCTCCTCCAGTTACAATCCATCAATTGCAGGAGCTGGCTGTACATACAGGCCTCAATGCTTCTTGGCTTTTGAGAGGGTAACTCCCCTGTGAACATTATTAGACAGTGGCCAAGAGACTTCTTCCCTCTAGTAAATTAACTGGTAAGGAAGCAATGAAGAGCCCAACCACCACAAACTTAGCCAGGTGAATGGTACAAGCTCCCACTCCTTACCCTCTGTGCTGGACTGACTGCATGGCCAGCACAATTTCCATTCAACACACAAACAAAGACAAGCCACAAAAAATGTGCAGAACAGTATTGATCAATTGTCAGCTTTTCTTGTCAATAGAGCATTTTGCATAAGGAAGTCAATGTTACTATTCTCTTTTCACAAATTTAAGTCAGGACAGAACGTGAAGGTAAAGTGTCTTGGCTGTGATAACTCACCCAGACATAGGAAAGCAAACAAGGCACCATTTAGAGTGGCTCAATATCAACAGAACAACTGTAGGTATTGAACAGGTACACTGTGTCCCTGATCCTCAAGGCAAGGCAGCAGTAGCGCCAACAGACTTGAGAAGGCCCACAGGAGATGCATAAGAAGCCAAGATCACAGTATCACACCATCTCTTAAGCACCTCCTACCAGTTTGGCTCCATTACAGCTGAGGTTCTGCAGGGATGCAGCAGCACCTCCTCCTTAAATCAGTTGGCTCTGAGTTTGGAATGGAAAAAAAAGCCTGATTTGAGTCTTAGTCTTAGAGAAGTGATTGTTCTATACACTGTGCATGTCCGTATCCAGGACAGGACTCAACAATCCTTAAAGCCGGAAAAAGCCCTTCTTTAGCAACCTCTTGTGGCTGCCTGAGAAAAATTCACAAACATCGGACTCTTCCATAGGAGAATTTTTAGGGAGCCATTGCCACATGGTGTCATCTCCCAAAATAGCATCTAAGACTCCTGAGAAAGCTCATGCTTTTCTCAGGACCTCTAATTAATTAATCATGACAATTCCTCCTCCTTCTACTGACATCCGATTACAGAGCTAACGTTATTAACAAACCTCAGCCCCAAAGGGAGCCACAGGACAGAAGCAGCATTTCCCCACAGCCTCCCCCTGCCATGGTTTCCTGCACAGTGTCCTTAAAAGGTAACACTGTCTGCAAAGCAAAACCGGGCAGGTCAGAGCACTCCCCACCACTGGGAAACAGAGAGCACGCACCTAAACAGTGAAAAGCAAAAGCACATGCTCTTAAACCATGACAGACCATGCAGGCAATGCTGACAGAGGCAAAAATTCCTCACCTACACTAACTTGAAATACTTGTGGCTTAGAATATATCCTAAAAGACTGTGGTTGTTGTATCAGCTAATTGACCCTCAAAGCTGCCATGATAATCATCCCAGGTATCACTCTAGTAAGGCCTTCTCTCTCTTGTACCACCCAAATACTGTCAATCAGAAATCCCCTCCTACCAATTTCCCCAATCCTCCTCCCACCACTGGGCACCCAACCATTCCTCTTTGAACAGTTCCTGCTGATACTGGACTTCCAGCACAGCACACAAAGGAGCTGATAGCCTGATCTCCCTTAGCTAAAGGTGAAACTTGGGCAGAACAGAAAAGACTTGTCCAAGGTCACCCGTGTGACAAGCAGCCACCCTAAGAATTGAAAAAGGCCTCACAGCCATGACACATGCGTTAAGACGTAAACGTCCCAGCATCGATTTGAAATGTTTGTACTGCCCCTTCCCTTTGCATTGCTCTGACGCTCTCCCTTCACAGCTGCCCAATGTCCGATAGCCAGGCTGTTCTCATAAATTCTTATTATAAACCCCGATTACAGAAGGCACAGAGACACTAATCTCAGCTAATCGTTGGCGTTTGCAAGGCGGGGTTGTTGCAGGGCAGGGCTCAGCACATTCCTCCATGACAGCTCCCATGGTACATAAAGAAACTTCCTGTGCTCCAAGTACTTTCAAAAGCTATTGCTAAGTGCCACAGCACTATGCAGACGGCAGTGTGTACACACGTACCTAGCCAGCTTGCTCTGCACAACGGCGTTACACCGTGTGATAGTCAAAAAGAGGGAAGGTCTGGGAAGAAAGCATTGGCCTCGGACACCGGCTGTCACAGAACAGGCTCTCGGCTGCGCCAGAGGCCCCTCCGCGGCCCGGGTCAAACAGCCTAG
>NW_010972665.1:79092-84440 GCF_000737465.1 Haliaeetus leucocephalus
CCGGCCCGGGGCGGCTCCCGGGCCCCTGCCGCCGGTGGCGGAGCCTGAGGGGCGCGAGGGCCGGGCCAGGAGCAGCCGCCCGCGCCAGGCCGAGCGGCTCAGAGGCGGCGGAGGAGGAGGGAGGGGGAAGCCGCCGGCGGCCCTTACCGGCTCGCTGGCCGTCCCCGCCGCGCCGCCGACCCAAGCCCGAACAGCTCCCGCAGCCGAGCCCTCGCGACGGTGGCCGCCGGGAGCCGAAAAGCCCCCGCCCGCGAAGCACCGCCCGTAGCCCCGCCCATGGCGCCCGCCCCGCCTGCGCAGGCGCCGGCGGGAGCCTTCACAGCTACCGTACGGCCGACGGCCCCGGGGCCGCCGCGTAGGGCGGGAGCCGTCACCGCCGGCGAGGGGGCGGGAGCCCATCCCCTTGCGGGGTCTAGGCTCTAGGCACTACCGGCCCGCGGGTGTGTCCCGAACCGGGGAGGGGGGCGCGGAGAGGCTGCTTTTAGTCTCTCCTGCCCAGGTTCGGGGCGTCCGCGACCGGGGGCCTCAGCAGCGGCCCGGGCTGAGCACGGGGCTCCCAAGCCAGAAGACTGTTGGGCACAGTTCCTGTTTTTAAGATACTTGAATACGCTCCATCCACTAGTCCGAAATGGTTCATGCTGGAGGGCAAGGAACACCGTAGCTAGAGCTGGGGTCTGCTGCCTCTGAAGTCACCCCTCTCGGAAGAGCTTTGCCTCAGCTACAGATTCAAGCCTTCCTGAGAGGGCACGCAGAGGGAAAGGCACACAGCTTAGGAAAATATATTCCTGAAAGCATTTTAGCTGCCAGGAAGAAAAGCCCCAACAAACGCAGAAGGGCCCAGACCTCCTTCCGTCACCTCTCTCCTGTTTTGAGAAAATCTGCCTACACTACAAACCCCATTTTTAAGGATTTCCGAGCCATGTTCTCTGCCCAACCTATTATGCCTTCCCAATGATGAATAACACCATCAAGTTACCGGTTAGATACAGACTGGGTGTGAAACTCCCCAAAGGAGGAGGCAGCGAACAATGCTGGGGCAGGGCAGCCCTGTGGTATGCAGTACAGTAAGTGGGATGGACTGCAACCTGCCTCTGTGCAACTGCTGCATTATCATTTTACATACACTAAAATAAGGTTCCTGTTACTGCTATGATTGTTTTAATTTTACTTGAAGACTCTTAACAACTCTCACAACATTGTATATAGTGCTGTCACATAACTGCAGTGGATGGCAATTCTTACTCAAGTACTCCTAACAAGTATTTTCCCCTGCATAATACTTTGTAACAGAGTTCATTTTCTAGGTCCCCACAGCTCAAAAAATACTTTAGAAACCCTTCTGGGGCAAAACATCATTGTCCATAATTTAAAAGCAAGCATTTCTGTACCTAAAAGAGAAAGCGACAGCTTACAAAAACCAGGAGGAATGGTGATCATTCAGCACCTCCAAAGAGGTTAGGTTTATTTACATATAAATATTTGTATGTCCTAGCATTCAATCATGTAATTCCCTTGAACATAACACCCTTATAGAAACCCCTACACAGTGATCAAGCTAAGTGTCTTTTACATCTGGGGTTTAAAATCTTTATAGATTGAAAAATCATGAATCACCATCTTCAAACACCTGCTTCTCTTAAGGCACAAAACTATGAGTCATGACAGGGCATGGAAAGCAGAGCACACCATCCAGTTTATAGGAAGCACCCAGAACAGCCCAAGCCCTTAGCCTTCTGTGATCACCCACTCCTGCAGCCAAACAGCACAGTCTAAGACATAGCATAGGGGAGTTGAGAAAACTTCCACTGTAAATCAGTACTGAAGGTACTGTCTCCTCCAGTAACAAAGGGGGGAAAAAACCTTATGTTAAAGGAAGAGTGGAGCCGGACAAATCTAGGACCTTAATAAAATTGTATGTATAACTGTCCCAAGAAAACAGTTGATGAAGCCATAGGAGGTCATACACCCGTGGTTTGCAGAAAGACAGGCAGACTTTGTGGGTCAGGCATAACTCCAACCTTGGTGGATAAGCTCAGGCCACACAGGAGCAACGTGGGCATCCATGCTCTCGGACCACAGCCCAGGCACAGCAGAACAGGTCTGGCCAGAATTGGACTTGCTCATTGGCCTTTTTGTACCACTGCTGCCCACAGCTCTTCTGTCAGCTTCAAGCTATACACTGCAAGGCTCCGTGCCTCACTAGTGCTCCCTACTGGTTGTGCAAGCTTCACTTAAGAGGGCATCTAGACCAGGAAGAGATCAAAGCCAAATCCCAGTGAGGACAGACAGTTATTCACAAGGTATGAGACTTCCAAGCACTGGCACTTGCCAGTCTGATTCTGCCCATCATTTCACATTAAATGATGACACTAGTTCAACTCCAAGCAGCACTTGCAGTAAGCCACTTGATAACAAGCAATATCTGCATAAACAGGCTTAGCTAAGGAATGTTTGTGCACAAAGTACATAAACTAGCAGCAGTCCTAGACTGCACTCAGAACTTTGCCCCGCAGATACTAGCCCATTTAGAGAAAAGGCAAAGGTCATTCAATTTCACTGGCCATTGTTCAGCCTTCTCAAACCAACAGAAGACAACTAGCACAGTAGGTATCATTGATATATTTCACTGGAGTTAGTGGTTGAACATTGAAGAACAAGTGTTATATGCCACAGTGAACGCTAGAGAAGATGCCATCCCCAGCAGAGCTGACACAGGAGAAACAGAGCACTTCAACTTTCAGATTTCATAGTGCGTCACCACTGGTGGCTCTTTATTGGGGTCTCCTCCTCTCTCCAGGTACAGGTCATTGAAGGGATATTGCTTCGGTCCCTACAAGGAGAGATAAAGAGTGGCAAATTCACCACATTCACCAAGCAAATTAAGGGGTAAGAGGAAAATGTCTCATCCCATCCCACCTCCCCAAATCAAGGCTTGTCATTTACAACAAATGTCTATTTCTTAAGTGCTTCAGCAGGAATAGTAGAGTACAAGGGAAGTATATTCAGAGACAGAGTTCTTTTTATAAACCCATGTCCTTTAGCAGAAACATCAAGGTGGTCTTGCATTTGATCTTAACCAACAGTTCATCTCACAGCATGAGGATGATATATTGCAAAAGCTGTTTGTATAGTCAGATATATTTTTCTGAAGTACAATCCAGATCATGAGATATAACTAAAAAACACAGGGCAAGAGAAGAGATAAAGCATCTTCCTCAAGCAGATGCACACACAGAAGGAGAATACCTAAACCAAAGAAGGGATACTGTAAGAAGCATAGCTTAAAATTAGTTCCCCATAAACAGGAACTGCTCATTATGAAACAGAACCTGTGAGCTGAGCCAAGCCAGTCAACAGAACAACTCGGGCTGGATGAGGCTGCAGAACATCCCTTGGCCCATCCCCTGCCAGCAGCAGGGTTTTGCATTCACCTTCATCACTTAGCTTCAGTCAAACCATTCTTAGGGGCATCAGCAGTGACAAGAAACACAGCTAGTTTTCCTCCCTTTACCCAAGTATGCCACTCACCACAGGCCTGTAAGCTGGAAAGATCTCTCCAAGACCAAACATGATCAGCATGGTACTCAAAAAGATAAGGAAGTGTTTGCGCATGGTGTGCCAGGGAACTGGAGTGGGGGATGTATCAACACGGTTCCGAATATACATGTCAAAGTCCCAGTGCATCTAAAGAACAAAAGAAAATGGCTGCACATTTACCAAAAGTGCTCAAGCTGCTTTTATCAAGGGAAGAGGTGCTTTACAACACTCACAAAACTGCCATAAGTTGTTTCATCTTCACCTCGCAGGTGGAGATAAAGCCACAGAGGAGATTAAGTGATTTACCTACAGTCACAGCAAGTTGTCACTTACAGTAAAACTCAGGAGTCCAAATGCCATCCTATACTTATACCAGACAATATGCTTAATTACAGGATAGCAGCAGCTTTTATTTATATACATAATCACTCCACCTTAGATTTGCTCCCCAGCACTGTTGAAAAGGCATGGTACAAATGAGTACCCTCATTTATGGAAGTTCAGTCACACACCCAAACAGAAGGAGCAGTGTTATTTCAAACAAAGCAGCAACTACCTGCCACTTGGAAGGTGGTTCCTCAAAACAGGTAGAGCACCTGCCACTGTTACCACAAGAGCAGGGCTGGTAGCAAGCTAATGCCCTTCCTGATTGAAGCAGAAGGGCATTTAAGCTTCTGCCTTAAAATATACATAGGGAAGTCCCAAGCACGTTCTGCCTATAGTCTCCTTTCACATTAACGAAAGCCGAGAACTCAATTTGCAGCTCAAGTACTGCCTCTAGCTCCCCAGCCTTCCTCTTTGCACACAGAGCCACTGGCTATCAAACCCCGAGAGCCAAACTGAGCAGAATTCGGTTGCCTAAACAGAGGCATCTCCTGACACCTGGGATGCACCAGTATATTCTGCTTGGTCCCCACTGCCAACCCATCTGCAAAGGTACCTATACAAGCCTTCCTGTACCAAGCACGACAGCAACACAGAGTCACTGTGGGTATTTTTCATGTGCTTCTACAGTTATTACAACATGCACTTTACTGTAGTACTCTAGAGCTGTGATGCTCTGGCATGTTTATACTATGATATATTACATACCCATGCTTACATAATCTCTACTTTTAGGAGAGCTCAAGTCAATTACCAAGTTCAGTAATCACAGTTAGATTGCAGTCATTCACAGAAAGACCATGCACTAACTGAAAAGTTACTCCTGACAAGGAGTTTGAGGAACTCAGATTTTGAAAGTTTGAAAGTTAACGTAAGTGCTCTATTCATCCATTTGTCTTAAGGATATCTTGCAAGCTTTCTTCAGAGAAAGCCTCCTTATTTGTATTCTATCCCAAAACAACCTTGGAGTAATAAAGCAGCAATAGCTACTTCCGTTGTACTAAGAGGACTTTACTAAAACAATGGCTTCTTTGCCAAATGATTCTGAACTAAGCTCTCATACTGAGTCAGATCAGGCAAAGAAAATGGATGACACTTTCCTATTCCTACAGAGAAACTTAAGTTTGTAAAGTCTCCCTCCTCAAATGTAATAAGATGTTAACATTCCTCAGAACTTTCAAAATATTTACCCTGATGGCCATAGCCTACATTTCCCTCCAGCTGACTGTCCTGCTTGCATAGGCAACACACACCTGCACTTGGGGATGCAATCACAGAAAAAATTAAACAGAAAGCACTAAGAAGACATGCACATCAGTATTTAATAACAGTAGCATTGATTAGCAGCTTGAAAAGCGCTACTAGCATTCCTACCGGCTCTCCCCAGTTATGCCTCATGTCTGGCTGGGCCCCCCGGGAACCGGGGG